>NC_087552.1:31188408-31501742 GCF_036250125.1 Pseudopipra pipra | reverse complement strand
TCAGTACCTACACTATTGGCTCAGCTTGCCCTTCGTCAGGCAACACTGCTGCCCATATGAAAGTCAGGAAGGGGGAGGAAGGCAAAAACACAGCTCTCCAAACAGGGACAATTTATGCTCCCACAGTAATGCACTTCAGACAAGTGAGTGCTGCCAAGCTCTCCTCCCTCCCAGTACCTCACAATGATATTCAGAACTCCTTTGATTTTTTACATTTGAGAAAAATCCTTACAGAAGAAGTATTTCCAGTCTGGCACGGCATGCCCTGGGAAAAGAAGACACACTACAGCTGCAGTTGTTCTGCAGCTCTGGCCCGTAGGGGTTATGGGGGGAAGAGTGGGGTGAGCCTGATGCAACCCTGCAAATCCCAGGACTAGGCAGCTCAGGGACTTCCCAAGCTACAGGCTGCATCTGCAGCAGCAGCTCTAACAGGCCTCCATAGCCTGCTTTCCCATTAATTTGCCTAATTGCTTTTTGAACCGATGTATAGTTTCAGCACCTGAAGCATCCCATGGCAATGAGTTCCACCAATTAATTATGGTTGTGTGAAAAAAAGACTTCCTCTTCTATGCCTTAAAAAATATCTGCCTGATGATTTCATTTAACATCCCTTGGCTCTTGCCTCATGAGCAACTGCTTCCATTCCTCCTGCTGTTTGTCACGTTGCAGACTCTGCAACCTGCAGCTTCAAATTCTCCCTTTTCTAGGCTGAAGTTGACTGATTCAGTCTCCTCTCATACAGATAGCATTGCACGTCTCTGATCATTCCTGTCATACGTCTCTCTGCCTTTTCCCATTCAAGTACAGCCTGAATTTCAGGAGTGCCGCACACCCACAACCCTGAGGTTGCTCGGTAGGAACTGAAGACATTGGGTCCCGCATCCTTTAAAAAATCAAACTTGCTGCTGTGGTTTATGCCCCAAAACTGGCTGCAGCCATCTCAGCAGGCGTGCTGGGGACATTGGCACTAACCCTGCCTTTGGTGTAGGGGTGGTAGCACCATGCCTGGCTCCCACAGCTTCTGCAGACAGTGGCTCTGAAGTGGCAGCCATGGCCAGCTCTGGCACTTGCTTCTTGACACCTCTGTCACTAAGCCCACAAACAATTGGTGACTGCCACAACATTTGTATTGGGGATCATGTGGACAATAGAGGTAATATGTTCATTGAGTAATTGTAAGCATTACCTCAATGAAACCTTTATAGGCTCTTGCAATAGAAATATTGCAGATAGGAGAAGAAATGACCTCAGACAGGATCAAATATGCAAAGCTAACTGTGGCCGAGGACTTCTCCCACAAGATAAACAAGTGGCTCAGCCCTCGAGGGGAATAGCAGGAAAGGGGAATCCCGGCAAGCTGTTCTCGTGCCAGGTTTTTTTTTTCTGCAGGGCTTTAGTAGGAACTGTGTCTGGGAATCCCAGGATGGCCTCAACCCTTGCTTGCCTGCAGCAGCCCTGCCTGAGGACAATGCTGTTGGACCCTGACTTCACCAGAGCCCCTCACCGCAAGCCCTGCACACCACAGGGGGAGCAGGCTTGTGCCTACTCTGTGCCATCAGTTTCTCTGAAACTGAACAGGACACAAATATAGGCATGGGTTTTGAAAGGAGGCAGGGAATATTTACAAGGGCTGGGCACATAAGGTGACTTTCGCTCGCTCCTGAGATGTAGAGGTGATTACAGTACTCCAGCCTCTCCAAGACAACTCCTAGGAGGAAAGTCAAAATGCAGGGCAGAGAAAAAGCCATGACTCAAAGCACTATGCCCACCTCCCTGTATCTCTTGGGATAACAACGCACCAGCCACTTCTCCAGTCACCGCAAATTCCGTGGGGCTGCTGTGTGCCATCTTGGGGATTATCTTTGTCATCTCTGGCATTTTTCTAGCTCAGTTTATAATCCATCTTTCTTTAAGTACTCTGTTTTTCTTAAACAGCGTTGCTATTCTCTTCAAAACATAGCTCTGTTTATTCAAAACAAGCAAGGGTTGGTATCACACCACGCCAAATGGCAGCCGTGTTGCTGCTGGGTGGCGCTTGACAGCGCTGAGCTGCAGGTGACAACTCCTTTTTCCGGTAGGTGAAACAGGCAAGGGCCAACAAGGATATGCCCACAATATCTGTCGTGGCAGAGATTTTTAATCTGGTTGCCAACATGGATTACAGTCTGAATCTTCCTTTTCTTTAGGAGAAAGCATTTGCAGACATTTCCAGCATTCCTTCTCTAAAGTTATTCTGCAAAAGATGAGTGAAATAAATTGTTGGCTTAGCAGGAGTGGGGCAGCTCTTCTTTTAAACAGAGGATTTTGATTGTGCCCTGTTATTTTATCTCTTTGGAATATTCAGTAGACAAAGTAATTTTCCTGTCTCTGAGCAGTGCTAAGCTGTCAGACTCCTTTTCTCTGAGCAAAAGGTAGTGCAGCATCTTCTCCCCACACAAGTGCTTTTTTTGGAAAATAAAAAAGAAAAGGAGAAAGAAAACCACCCCCACTCCCCCCACCCCAGTCCCTTAGAGGCATATGGTTTTCCAGAGACAGCAAGAATAAAACTGTGCCTGATCATATAAAACCCCAGCACCCAGGAATTAGTCCTAGCAGGATTGCCACCCCAGGAGAGCCAGCCCCACCTGGGAGCATAATACCAGGAGGCTCATTTAGCAGCTAAAATAACCCACCCTGCAAACATCCTTCCATTTAGTTTTAAACAGCAGCGGGTCTGAAATTCAGCGGGATTCAAACAGGATGGGGGGAGGTGGGAGGTGAAGGACTGGGGCAGGGCAAAAAGAGATTACCCAGAGCCCTCCCTTGCAACCAGTGCAGACACTGCCCGTGTTGTTTCTTTAACTGGGGAAACAATGTGCTCTTTCAGGGGCTGCAGGTGGCTTGGGGCATTGCAGAAAAGGGACATTATGACTTTCCATGATAGCGTGGTTGAAAGGTTTGGAGCCCTATGTACAAAAAAGCCTTTGCTGAGGGTACTGCTGCTGCATCAAGTATCAATGAAAGCTGCATCTCTGCTGTTATGAATCCAATCGCCACAGAAAATGAATGGGAAGCATTAAGAGTAGCAAAATAGTATTTCAAGCTGCAATGAACAGCATCCAATTCATCAGTGAATAACAGGCCTGGGTCAGTGAAAGAATAGCTCTGATTGAAAGAAATATGGAAGAGCCTTGAGCAGTCTGCAGGAGCAGATGTGCAAAAGAAGTAACCAAAACTGCAGGCACTTCTCATATACAGCCAGCTCCAAGCAAGGCAGTCTGACTGGGTGTAGGGTCTGCAGCTCCCCATGTGAACCAGTTTACAGGGCCTTTAATATCCTGCCACTCCCTTGTCTTTGGAAATAAGCTTCTCTGAAGAGGAAAAACAACCTGTATGTGCAACAGCATTATAACACAGCGGTTTACCTCCAAACATCATGGTCGACCCTTCAGAAACCAAACAGGCATGAAAAGCATAAAGGCATTATCAGCATTTCTACAGTTAGGGAAAGTAAGGGTATGTAAAGCCAGAAGCAGAATTTGACCTGACCCTGTTTCTCCATCAGCCCCTGTTCCTCTGATTTCTGGGATGCTGCAGTGATGAGAGCTGCAAAACCTAAAAGCAAGCCCTGCTCTCTCCACCACCACAGCAGGACAGCCCAGCCTCAGGATGTTATCAGTGGGTGCCAGGGACCACTTGTAGCATCAAACAACTGCTTGCCCACAGCCTCAGCCCAACTTGCCCCGTCACCAGGACTTGGCAGGCTCTGCATAGGTTTTTTCCTGGGTGTGTGGGATCCACTTGATGCTGGTTAACCCTGCTGATGGTACCTACTGATGGTACCACAGAGAGTTAGCTGGGACTTGGGCTCTTGGCCCGATGGCTGCTAGTCCCTGAGCTGCTGGGATGCCGTGGGGCTGAGCCAATGCCAGGACATGTCCCCTTAGTTCTGAGCTACTTTGGGCTGCACACTGGGCTTTTACTCAGAGATTTCTCTGGCTAACCTCTCCATGGCAGATGCTGTCTTCAAAGAGCGGTGACACAGGAATAGCAAGACAGCTGATGAGGTTTGATGGCTCTTTATTTAGGGGAAATCCTCCTGACTATTGCCCAGGGCAAATAAGACTCAGAGGCTTGAATTCCCAGAGGAGGCATTGATGCACCAGATCAAAGCCTGCTCCCCAGCTGTCACTGCAGAGGCATCACCTCCAGCCATAACAGGAGGTTATAAAAACAAGGTCTCTCCCTGACACATCCCAGGCTCCGCTAAGAAATCAGCTCCAAAGAGGGGACAGTGAGAGAGACCCGGCTATAAGTCCACTGTGGACTTTTTGTGCAAGGGGCAGGCTCCCAGAAAATGCTGTGGGATCAGGGCTCTAGCCTCAGGGATGTGCCAGAACCATGCAGGAGCTGGGGCAGGGGAGCATTGTGTTGCTCAGCTCTGCCTATTTTTTGTATTAACTCCTATAGTCAGGGATCCATCTGTTTGCTTCCATTGTTACACTCTCACACAAGGGAACCGAAGTCCAGAGCACTGTGAGACTCTTGAGTTATTAGAAGTTCTTGGGTATAGTTTTTAAACCAACAGGGGCATAGGGTCCTGCCACTGGCAGTGTGATTTCTCACAGGTGGAGGCTTTCCAAAAAGTCTCACCGCTGCTGGCACCTCACAAGGAGCCTGACTACAAGTGGGCACAGGCTATATCAGCCTGCTCGTTGTACAGCTGCAGGATTCACTTGCAGGGCACCATGTGTTCTCACGACGGTGGCTGCCCACTGGGGCTGGGCTGCCAGCACTGCTGGCACAGACCATGCCAAGCTGGTGTCAGGAGCAGCTGGCAGCCCCACGGAAAGCTCACCTGGTGCAGAAAAGGCCAAAGAGTTGAGCTGTGTTAGTTGACATTGCTTCAATAATTTATATCACATTTTGTAGCTGTTGATGTTACAACTCCTTCAAGGTACTTCAGTGTGAAAGATAGCAAGGTCCCTGCCTTGGAGACCTTACAGTCTAGTACAGACAGGTAAACATAACAAGTAGAAACATTAAACTTTAGGTAGGGAGTGGGGACAGGTTGAGGGAGTATGTACTGAAATTATCTTTGGCACATCAAAGAGCTGGAAGAAGTCCATCAGAGGAACCTTTAGGCTATTTATGTATTTCAGGTAGCAAGATAAAATCATGAATAATGAGTTCCTGCAGCCTCTTTGCAGAACTAGCACTGAAGCAAGGCTTACAGAGACTCTTCCCTGCTCACATATGTCCTTCAGATGGGGAACGCTGAATCCTCCCCAGATTTACATTGCTGTCTTTTAACCAGTACAGAGAAAAGAAATAACAGGCAGCACAAGCACACCAGCATCCTTCCAGATGTTAGTCCCTGTCCATAGCTATATGATCCCATTGTCTATCAGCCTAGCACCATTCTCAGCATCCTTTTCTTTTCTTCTTTCTTTTCACCACAGACTACTTTTTCTGAACTCCCGAGCTACCTACCTCCCCAAATCATCCTATTTTGAAGTCAAAGTTCCCAATCTTTAACCCTGCTCTCCAACACCATACCCAATCGACACTGTCTTCACAGAAATGTTGCTGAAAGAGGGGAGTTACACATCAAAGAGAGGAACAACTAGACCTAGCTTCAACAGAGCTTGCTGTCCCCTCGGCTCCTGCAGCCGGACGGTCAGTGTCCACCAAGGTACAGCACAGGGGCTGTCCTATCAGTGCTTGCCTGCAAAGCTTCTCTGGACAGGGGCAAAGGACTCAGACACTTCCCTTACAGGCTTTCAAAATTTCAAACTATTGCAGAAATCAGAATTTCCTGGGTGAAGCAGAGAGGCAGATAACCTGCTTTTGCTACACTGTCAGGTGGTGGAAGGTTCAGGCCTCCAAGCACCAGAGACAGCTTGGGCACAGACCAGGAGGTGTTTCTAGGTTTATTCTTGTTTGTTAGGGCTTTCTTAAACAGACTGACACAAGACATGAACTCCTTCCGTTACAATGCAAAAATATGTCACCCAAAAAAAGACAAACATACGTGGCAGCACTGTAGTCATTTTACTGCCAAACAGATCAAGCCAAGTCATTTGATCAAATCACAAAGGAATCCTGTGCATAGAGAGGCTGGAGATCCTTTTCATCAGGCTGATGTGGGTTCTGCCAGCCAAAGCCCCATAGCTATGGTGTGGACTGCAGTTACAGAGAAAAAAAGCAGCTCCTGCCCACCCTGCTGCTCCCATCTCCTGTGCTGCCTCTCCCACCCCACTAGCCCCAGCACCACTGCAAAGAGCTGAGTGAATCAAAGTGTTAACTGTTTTTAAAAAAAAATTTTTTAAAAAAAGCGTTAAGCTGAAAAAACAACCTGGTGAAAAGCATTATTTCTCTGACAGATAAATTCTGCAATCCAGTTCATCCTATAACAGCTCCTATGAGCAACTTGTCAGGCTCCATCCTTAATCAGCCCCTGGGCAATTAAGTTAGGACTCTTCTACTTGATGGCAAATAATTGCAAGAGATTGCCATTGTTTTGTTGTTGTTTTTTTTTTCTCATGCTGTTTCAGCCTCAGTTTGCTTGTCGCCATATCACTTGTTGTTGCTGTGGGTCAAGGAGCTTAGTGGCATTACAGTATTTTCAACTGGAGAAGGCTCTCCCCAGACAACTCGAACTGCTTCCCTGCAGCCTGGCCTCAGGGCACACGGAGAGACCTAGGCAGGGCCATGCAACCCAACAGCACTGGCAGCCACAATACAGCTTGGGTGGTGAAGTGAGTGGCAGGCAGGTCATTTGTCTTTCGCATGGCTGGGGTCACACAGGGCTAGTGAGAGGCTGCCTCTGCCTTAGCCACCTGATAAAATCAGAGATAACTCTTAAATTTCTTTTTCCCTCCTTTTTCTACTTGTTCTCCCTCCAGCCAGCACTGCCAGAGACGTGCCCTCCCAAATCAGCCAGAGGGGACCTCCCTGTCCTTGCAGGTCTCCTCACACCTCTCCCCACCATGGTACCACCCACTGGTTACACAAGCCAGGATACAGCTCCCTGCCTATCCCTTCACCTCACCTACACATCCCCTTGTTTCCCTTCTGTTTTGACGACCCTGTCAAACAGCTGTGGCAAAGTAGAGGCAGATCTCCAACATCTCCTCCTCAGGTGTGTGGATAACAGACACAGCAGCAGGGACAAGGCACAGCCTCCTCAGCCCCTGTGAGCAGCCGCTTATCTCTACAGAGGGCATACAGATTTCAAGACACAAAGTACTCCACAGTATATCTCACAAGGAGTTACAAAAGACTTTTAAGTTACCAAACTTTCTCTTTCCCACTTATTTGGCAGTGGACACTGTAAATCCGTGGTACACTGTAGATTGCAGCTCTCTGAGGATGAGGTCATCTACTTGCCCTGGGGCACAGAGCCCAGCGCTTTGTGCACAGCCATCCTCATCCATTCCAGGCTCCTCTACTACAAAATAAATTTTTTTTTTTTAGAAAAGCACCATGTAAGTGAGAGGAATCATCAGTCTCTTTAAGGCAAAGTAAACAATCATAGAGAGAAACACGCTTGTAAGTGGGTTGGCTTAATCCATGCCAAGAGAAAAGGATATTTGTTGCACAAATAAAGTGAGTAGGAGCAAGACTTTCCGGCCTAACTAGTGGAGAGGTCCATAGATCAAGACTGGAGATTCTAGCCATGTATATGAATCAATTAAAGCACTCAATGAATCATTTATTTTCAAAACAGGCAATCAGTAACAATGGTTTGATGTTCAATTGATTTCTCATTTGTCTTGCTCCCCTGAGTAATGATGAACAACTCACCACTTACGTGCCTTAACTCGACTACTCCTGGAGCAGCTTCTTCTTCAAGGAATCACACCAGGCACCTGCTCCTACCTGCTGACATTTCATACCTCTTGGTCACTACCTACTGATGCCTTTGGCTCTGCTCATTTCATCCCCTATACTCTTCCCTCAATGTTCCTCCTTCTTTCTCCCTCAAAAAGAAAAAAAATAGCAAAGCTTTGTTTCCAATGTGTGGCCATAGAGCCACAGATTCTTCACTAGGGAGCATCAGCACCCTACTTCTCAAAAGCTCAGAATATCAAAAACTGCCAGAGAAGCAGCACAGCTCTGTGTACAGCAGGTGATGTAAAACAGTCTAAAGAAAGAAGGAAGTCTTTACAATATTTTCTCTATCCATACACACTTCCTTCATCCAAAATGCCTTTACGTAAAGTGGTTTGTGTAGACCTCTATCTCATATTTGGGACACCTCATAGTAAATGTCCCTCATTAGACCCAGGCACATACCAAAAGGAAGCCCTTGGTTCAGATGCTGGGCTATGCTGAAATCTCAAGCGATTAATACATCGTGCCAACAGTGAGGAGTCCTGCAGTCACAGTTAATTTTGCAGTGTGCAATTCACATGGCCTCAGATAGCTATCCTGAAACAAGACAGCTTGGCTGTGTCTGTTGACTGTTCCTAGCCGATAGAAGGCACCCTGGGATCGGGCCAAGAAGAATACAAGCATAATCCTATTATAACAAATAAACTGATAAAAGATGGGGGAGAAAAAAAAATGTTGGGGCATGCTGAGCTTTCTCATTCAGGAAAACAAGGTGCCTGCACACATCTTGCAGAGCTGAGTACTGATTTGGGGCACTGGGAACAAGTTTCCTGGGGGGTGTGAGGCTCCCACCATGCTCACCCATGCACTCCCCTGTGTGGAAAGCAGAAAGCAGAGGTGGGAGCTACACTGCCTCCTATGCCCAGCAGGACTACGGCCTCAGCTTGGTCACTGCCAACACAGCAAGGCCTAGTGGCACAACAAGTGGCACGGAGGCTGTGAGTGACATTCAGGCATCGGTGAAGAACTGAGAGCAGACTGCTTTGGCTGTATTACAGTGAATAGCAGGGATATATGAGCTGTACTTCACCTCCATCTGCCTACAGTCACCTTGGGAGCATCCCCTCCCCAAAGTATCTGTTACCCAGCATAAGGCTCTGGGGTTCCTTTTCCCCTCTGACAAGCCAGGCAACCAACCAAGAGATCTTGCTTCTTTGTCCTTCCCCATCACTCTGTAGCTCTTCAAAAATCATTTTTGGCCATATTTGTGCATAAAGCAGGCCAAAGAGAGCTGCGTGATCATAAACAACTTGTTTCCTCTGTGCTCAGAGCATTTCCAAACACTTTTGCTTTTCAGCCATTTCAGTGGAGAATATCTTAAAACCTCTCTTCCATTTATAGCCATGATTCAAAGATTTTAGCTCCTTGGTCCACCTCCTCATCTCTAAAGCTTTCAGAGAGCAAGGGCCACCTCGGGGAACCAGCTGCCAGTGCCACATTTCCAGCTCCTGTAGGAGTGAAACGTGGAAAGCAGCAACCACACTGCCCCCCTTCCTATGCACACGCACTCTGACTTTTTAAAACAGACTCAATAGAAAAATATGAGAATTTTCAAGATTACCCAACACGCTGCACTGAAATTTGTTGAGACATCTCTCCCAAAGTCATTTGCTGCATTTGGGAGCGCCACGAACGCTGCAGTTATGACTCAAAGGAGTAAGCACAGCAGCTAAGGAAAGTCCTTTCAAAAGGCTCCAGATTCACCTCCACAGAGCGGGCATGTTCAGAGTTCACCGAGCCTGAATTCGGTATTAGCTGCCTGATGTCATCGCGATTGCAACTCACTTCCTTAAAACCCTGCAAGCCAGAACAGAGCTGGTATTCATGGAGGACGTGCAAATAGTGCCCCTTGGTGCTCCAGCTCTGGCTTGGGCCATGCTCAGATGCACTAGCCATGCTCAGATGCACTAGCAAAGTAGCTTGCACTAGCAAAGTAGCTCTTCTGGTGAAGGTAAAAAGCCTTTTATCTGATAGTTTCCATCTTACCTACAGAACCATTAGAGACCTTCACAAGTCACGCAGTGCATCCCACAGGTGTAAAGGCTTATTTGCTCCAGTTTAGCAGCTCATCCCTTTTACCAACTAAGCAATCAGGCTGCTATGAGATCTGTTAAAATCACTGGGAAGCTGAATGGAAGGAGGAAAACATACCAGGCCAATTTTCACAAATATTTCACATATGGTGCTTGATACCATTGGACCAACATGCTGCTGAGAACCACCATGCTTATCCTCAGCTGAAATTTCCATGAGGCCTTTCCGTGACGCAAGATGACATCGGGCCTGGGGAAGGGAAAATTAGTGGATGTGAGCGGGAGGGCTTGGTGGTACTGTTTGATGGTCTACAGTGAGGAAGTTCCATCTGGGATCAATTTCTTCAGTCCTATCAGTGCTTACCCCAATGATTTCATTATCTAACCCACACTGTTGCATGTGGTTGGCCACCAACATGCACCTAAGAGAGTGAAGAAATGTAAAGCAGCTGCCAAAATATTACCTTGGGGGTTGTCAGCACTATCCAATTAGCACCAGCATGTGATGATGCCTTGCCCAGGAAGAGGGATGATGGCCATTACATGCACAGTTCAAGGAGCAAATATGCGTGGGAGGTGGTCCCTGCTGACTGCTCCTCGCTGCAGCCTGCTGGCTGCCTGCATCCTGGGCACATACTTCAGAACCAGCAGATGTGGCACCTTGAAACCCCAGGGATCTGTGGGACTAAATTTCCTCCACTTTCTCTTTAGGTCTGAACTCTAGCTGCCAGCAATAGAGGCAAGAAGCAGCTTTGAGCTGCTTCACTGTAATAGACACAAATTCCAGCTTCATCAATTCCACCCCCCTCAACCTTTCTTAACAAACAAAAAGAGCTGATTTTTAATTTTTGTAAAATTCTCAGCCTTGTGCAACTTCAAGATGATTTTAAAAAGTTACCAATTTCCTGCACTGGTCTTGATTTTAGAAATCCACACATTTAAAATAAATAACTAGCACTTTTCATAGCATTTAAAGATTTGTGTTACAAGAAGGAGCACAGGCTTACTAATTTTTTATATTTGAAATCAGAAAAGACCACTTGATGCCTGCTCAGAAAACAGCATTCTCTTTGAAATAATGACAAGTCCAATGGAAATGGAAAATTGCCACAAATTAATTTTTTAGAAGAGGCAAAAGCACTTAATATCAGCTGGGGTTAAACTTGAGTAAATCCTTCAGCTGGGTTTGGCAAGTGAGTTTGAACCAGTATCACAGTAACTCAGCTCTATGGGCAGGACACAGTATGCAAAGATTACATCATCAGACCTCACGTTGTAATCATCCAGAATAGGCAATAACACTTGGAGAATCATAAAAGAGATGAAAACAGTCAATACTAAGAGAATTACTTAAAACTAAGTCTTTTGTAGACCCTGTGCCACATCATCCCTCCTTGCCTTACATGTTTTGTTATGAAAGCCACTTCAAATTATTTCTATGTGTCTTGCGGTATCTTTCTTCCTTCCTTCCTTCCTTCCTTCCCTGCCTGAAGGATCTTTGCCTTGTTTGGTCCCGTAACACTGAATCACATACCCAGTTAGGTCACCTGCAAGCTCTTTGCTGGGATGCCATTTTCGCCGGCTCTGAGAGCAGAGCTCCACGTGACTTTATCCTTATTGCCCTCAGCAGGCGATGAGATCATCCTTCTGGTGGCCCAGGAATTGTTGCAAGTCTTCTCAGGCTGCAGTGATTCATGGGGAAGCTGCTGGAGGTGGCTTTGGTGGAGCATGGCACATGTGACTCACCGCTGTGCTGGATAAACACCCGCACCGCAGCGAGCTGGCAGGGCGCTGGCACCGGCCAAGCCGCGGCTGCTGGAGCAGGGCTGGTCCCAAACAGCAACTGCAGAGTCCCTCCTCCCTCCACCCCACTCCAGATCCAAAGAGTGCAAGTCCTTTGGTTGCCATAGCACGGGACTCCACAATAACATCAATAAAGCAAATGACCCAGGATGAGGCCATCTGTTTTATATTCACCTCAACAGCAACTGCAGAGTCCCTCCTCCCTCCACCCCACTCCAGATCCAAAGAGTGCAAGTCCTTTGGTTGCCATAGCACGGGACTCCACAATAACATCAATAAAGCAAATGACCCAGGATGAGGCCATCTGTTTTATATTCACCTCAAGGCACTGCAGCAAAGGTGTTGTGCTCAGCTGAGGGACAATTAGCCCAGTTGAACAGAAGCAATTGTGGAGCAGCATGGCTCATGCAGGCACCAAAAAGTAAAAAAGAAAGATAAAAAGGAGTCTCTTTTTCTAAAAAGCAGCCCTAAAGTAGAGAAAATGGTCAAGACAGTCAGAAAATGGTCAACTGAGAAGCAGGTGGCATAGCCACCATTTAATCTGCAGAATAGCTCCAGGCTTGTCATCAACTTTAGGGAAGGGAAGGAGGGAGGGAAACCCAGGAAAAGAGGGGACAGAGTAAGAGATTCCTTTTTAAAGAATGTCAATAAATGAATCATTAGATGTTATCACTGTCTCCTTAATTACAGAATGCTCAACACAGCCCCAAGGGGGAAGGGAGAGAGATTTACTGAAAAATGCAGATTCCTAGCTTAAGGGACAGGAGGACTGGACCAGCTGCAGAAGACAACAGGGGGAAATCACAATTCTGTTCTTGCAAAGGCTTAATCCGTGAAGTAGAAATATGATAAAAAGAGCTTGCCAGTTTGGCACACAGCACTGTAACAGATCCAGTTACCAGCAATTAGAGACTCCACCCCGATTAATTTGTGTTAGAAATCCTATGACAGTTTTAAACAGAGAGCTTGAGTATGTGTTGGAACTATTTACCAAAGGCTGGGGTGACTTCTCTGTCATTTAAAATGTTGTATATTAAGGCTGGACATTTTATTCAAAGCTATTTACTGTACTTTAAATGAAACTTATTCAGAGAAGTACTTTCATTAAACACGAGGTTAAACTTGATCATACAATGGACCTCTGTGATTAGTTGTGGACCCACTTTGCCATTTCACGCTGCATTTTCAAGCTACACATTCTTGCAAATCTCTGCTTTATGGTCTTTTGTAATATTGCTGGGCTTCTGCAATTACAAAATGTCTCCTGCTGTATTTCCACATGCCCTTCTCCCACGGGTTGCTTATGCCACATTTCACATTATTTCAGATACTCTCTTTGTGCGGGCTGGGGACACCACAGCCTCTGGGACTCCATGGGCACAGGGCTGTGCCCCGTGGCCTCGCTCCTCTGGCTTGTTGTGCACACGAGGAGCAGCCCAAGATTTCAGGGATATTCCTCACAATAGTTTAAAGAGCTCCCCTTGCTAACACTCCGCTCATGGCCACTCGTCTGTGCCTCTGTGCTGTATCTCCAGCTGGCAACTAATCTGTAAATTGTCTTGCAGGGGTCTGGTTTGGCTGGTATTGTTTAGTGGGTCCAAGTGGTCAGTGAAAATTGGTTACACTCCTACTGCAAGGTACACACAGGGAGGGCAGGGGTTAAGATTTGGCTTGTGTATTTGTATTTTCCCTACAGCTGTCTCCTTTGCTGCCTTACTCATTATGAGGTCCTTCAGGGCATGAGCTCTGATCTGGGACCATCTCCACTGGAGTATGAACCAGTTTCATATTTTGCAGAGACCACTAAAAGCACCATCAGGAGCTGCTACATGATCCAGCCCACGCTCCATCCAGTCAAGTTACAAGTCTCTCACAACAGATTGCATCAAATCCATCACAGCAACCCAGGCAGTATTTTGCAGCAATATAAAATATTTTCTAGATTTCTAGGCTTCCTGGTTAGCTGCTGCTTTACACACTCCATACAAGTATTTGTATTACTTGGGATGACCACAGCGGTTCTTCTGTAAGTGTGAGGGTCCTGGTTTCATTCATAAAGCTGCATTGCAAGGGAAGACAAGCATCAGAAGTATCACATTTGTCAGGAGACTTTCTGCTTAAATTGTACATACAGAAAGAGGCATCCCATCCTGCAGGACACAAGTTCATCACTGGGAATACTTACTGTAACTTACTTATTGTATTTGGCTGGGTTATTCCTTTAAGAAGAGGGTAAGAAAACATCTGCCAGGAAGGGCTGAGCTGTTGAGCTCAAGAGGGTCATTTCTCAGTTTCCCATGGATCAATTATGCCACTACCAGCACCTGCCCACATTCACCTGCGCTGAGGTTAGCAGTGCTGGGCCGATTCTCAGCCTGGCTACTGAACATCTCCCACCTCTCCTCCTCTTTCTTCATCCAAATTGCAAATATCCACTCTTTCCCAGAAGCCTTTGCAACTTTCAGTGTTCCTTTTCCCCCTCTGGTTTCTCTTAAGCCCCAAACTTCTTTCTTTCTTGCATTAAGTAGGGTCCTTCTGCTTTTGAGTGTTCTCTCAAATTTCTTGCCCAGCTCCTGCCTTTACTTGCTTGACTGACTTCAGGTCACCATCAGCCACCTAAGATAGGCTAGCATTAAAAATTACAATATATTGCTTGAACTAGGTGGCAAACACTTTTCAAGCCATAACCTGCAGAAGATGGGCATTTTCCTTAGCGTTTTCCCATCCTCAGCACCCTTATTTCAGTAGCAGAATCTTACGCCTCCCTTTTATAACCACTTTGGGCTAAGAACAACACCCTTTGGCCCTCAGCAAAGTGACCTACGTGTGAAGTTAGCTTTTCTTGGAGCAGGAGGCTGGGCTGGGTGGCCTCTGGAGATGCCTTCTCAGCTCAACTATTCAATTGCTTAGGCTATAACCTCCTGGGAGGAAAGACGTTCTTAAACAGGATTCAACTGTTTTTAGAAAGAACACATGCGACACCAAGTACTTGCAGCAATAAGCAGTGCATACCCTATAAAAATACACTGTGCATGCATTACAAGTGCTCTCCCTTTCATGCAGTAATTAGTCACTTCCAGCAGAACTAAAATTGAGTATATATGCTTCAAGACCCATCTTTGGGCTTCCATGCACTATCTCTTATGAAAAGGTCCATTGTCCTGTCAGAGAAATGCAAAATCTCCTGGAGCATTAACCCATATCATGAAAATCTGTGTGCACATTTAAGATAGAGTAATACAATTATTATGCTCTGGTGCACAGGGAAGCAGCACCAAACTGACTGCACAAATCTATTTGCTTGTGGTACCATGACTATGGGTGGGGTTAGAAATCACTTCGCAAATGGCTTTTTAAGCTGTCCTCGACAGTCTTTCATTAGGGCTTTTTAGACACCGCAAAGCTAAATTAGTCACACCTTTATTTGAACAGACTTTCCTCACCCACCTCTGCAAAATCATCCCACGTGCTCAGCTCCTCAGCTCCCCCTGCTCCCCCGTAAGCTGCTTGGCGTGCGGGACGAGCGACATTCATATAGAAAAGAAGCAAAGATGCACTTCTGGGTAACAGCCTCCTCCAGCTACTCACTTGCAGTGACAAGGCAAAGCTGCAAAATACAGACATGCAAGCATTAAAAACTGAGTTCATTTTGTTGATCTATTCCCACACCTTACTGGAAGCTGGCAGCAAAAAGTCTCAGCTTGCAGATTTTGCAGACAGACGTTTGGGGAAGGACTCACATTGGCAGAAAGAAGAAAGCAAGAGATGGAGCAAAGCAGCCACTGGAGTCAAGAAACAAAGAAAGCAGGATGAAGCAAATGGAAGAGTATAGAATGCCTGCCACATGGAAATAAGATAAAGAGAGGAATGAGTTATTAGCAGAGGATGGAAAATTATAACAGAGGAAACAGGAGTGGGAGGAAGCAGTCATGGGATGTAAAGGGGCAAATACAGCTGTAAAAGGGTGGGGAAAAAATCAAAACCACATTTACACCAATTTTTCATCCGAAAACAGGGGATTAAAGATTTGCATAGGGAATATATCTGAATCAGTTTAAAATGCTGCGTGAGAAACACCAGAAACCAAAACACGAAGCTAGCAACGTGTCCTAGTTTCAGCCCCAGAACTCAAGCGACTCCAGCAGTTCTCAGAGAATTGCTTTCTGCAGTGATTCGGTGGAGTCAGGCACAGGGGAGTCCTAGTTTCTCCTGGAGACCATGATTTAAACCTAGAGCTGCCAGAAACAGCAGAGAGAGAAAGTGACCCATATGGGTTCTGAACACTTGTCTCCAGTTGTGCCTATACATTTGTTTTTGCCACATTTTCCCTTATGCACTTTTCCCTAGGCAGCACATCAGTTACTGGGCTTCAGTAACGCGTAACACCTATTGTGCAGGTATCCATCCTGGAAATACATTCAGTTCCTTCCCACAACTTGTGCTACCCGACCTGAAAGATGTAAAATCTTACTCCTTTGAAGAAACTATTGAAAGTGCACATAGAGAATCAATTAATCTGTTTACTTAACCCTACACAAAAGGACTGTGAGAGCAAGAACCAGGGAAGTGATGTTGAGAGAAGGTTTACATCCCTCAGCCCCCTTTACTGCTCTCTGTTGAAGGTCACTTTTTTACTTCTAAGGACAAAAAAATGGGAGACTATTGAAAAATAAAATTTATTGTGAGTAATTATTTAGAAGTGGAATCAAACAAATTTTAGCCAGCTCCTCTTGGGTGCCCAAATTAACATTGTCTGGGTTCACTTGCTAGAGGTTTGTATTTCAGAGCAAAGAGAAAGCAGTTGCTGGGATGCACTGGGGAGCTAAACAGTTCTTGCTTTTATGCCTATTTTGCTGCTGGATCACTGCAGCCATTGAAAATATCTGCTGCCTCTGTGCAGCAGAGAGTTATTTGAAGCTAACAGCTCTATTTATGAGTCAAAGTCCTATTGTTTTAAAAAAGACAAAAACCAGAGTAGGTAGAGTTCATATCTTTGCTCCACTTGACCCACGAGGAGGCATCAAAGCTTTTTGCCTTTTTTTTTGGAATAGGATAAAAAAAAGGACCTATTGTTCAGACCCGATGAAAAGCAGAAGAGGCACATCTCTGTTCAAAGGGAGTCTGTCTGCTTCAGATGGTGTGAATGGTCTCAGAAACCCATGTAACTCTCTCCCCTCCATGCAGACAAGGCCACCCTTGCTGAGCATTTGCTCAGCCACTGCCTAACTCACCCTGAACAGCACCACTGAAGTCAATATGCTCATATCCCCAGTGCTTCAGTGCTACAAGTAAGGACATAAGCAGCTAGAGATTAATGAGGATTTTTCTCTTCTCTTTTTTTTTTTTTAAATCAGAGCAAGTTGCCAGCTGAGGCAGTGTCTACCCTGCAACCTCAGCCTTCAGCCTGAAAAGACACAGAAACCAACTATATGGCAAGGAAAAACCGCTGGCTGGAATCAGTTTTCTCTGAGCGCAAGTGGTTGGTACTGGTGGTGGTGATCACATACCTTACAGCAAGAACCTTCACATGTCCCTTGTCTCAGTGTCACTTTCTTTTGAAGTTGCAAGGATATTTGCTCAGCTGCCACTTTTAATGGCGTACAAGATTTCCCGAATGCATCTTTCAACCAGGAAAACATGTCAGAGTTTTTAATATCAGCTCACGAGTAATAAAAAAGTAACGTATTTCTGGCTATTTAGATAGTGACGTGGCTAAAACAAACTCCTTTGTTTCCAGCAGCTGTTAACAATACCTGCAGGGAGCTGTTCCCTAGGCAGTTATCTCTGGCACTGGCGGCAGTGGGATGTAAACAGCATGTATCAAGTTAATGGAAAACACTGAGCAGCCAAATCTGAAAGGAACTGTGTTTAGCTGGGCCTCTCTCACAGGGATTACGTTCTCACATGCAGCGGCGGGCAGGTCTTCCTGGGGTCGGACAGCCGGGGCTCTGCGGCAGCCCGGAGCAGCGAGCCCGGCCGAGGGTGTGCAATTACAGCCGCGGTGTGCGAGCTCGGGGTCAGCGCCCAGGGAACGCGCCCTGCGCCTCCAGCCTGGGGCCACCTCGGCTCTGCTGAGGAGGGAGCCAGCGTGTGGCTGTCTGCATCCGTCCGCACTGATGTACCCTAGGATTAGAAAGACACCGGTGTGCTATTTGGAATGACACCGTCCGGACTTGTACACTGTGGGAGGTGTGATGGGAACCCTTTCTGTCTTTCTTGATAATTTAATGAGCTGTTGTAATGAGGGATGCACTGAGCCCCTCATTTGTATGCAGCTCCCACATGAGATGTGAATATTAAATTCCTCTAAGTATGAATCAGCACCTCTTACTCCCACGGCTTTCCTCTACCTCTGAATCTCCACCAGCTCCACCAGATTCCCTCATGGTCCCCCAGGCTCCCCCAGTTCACTGCCACCTCAGCAGCCACCAAAGGAGATTGATGTACCCCTGGTCACAGTTGGAAGCATCAGCCATTCAGCAGAAAAAAGCTGCAGAAAAGCTTTCAGTTCTTTTCTGAAAACCAACTGCAACCAGGTGCCCTGACCTGTTAGTGTTTGGGAAAATTGTATGACATGGGAAATTAAAGCTACAGGGAATCACTGTCTCTGACAGCTGGTAGTTTAAATAATGAATTGGTAATTATAAACCCTTTTGACATAAAAATGAAGTTTAAAGAAACATAAACTTTTGAGACACACCTTTTGCTGGTGAAGGGCTTTCCCACGTAGATTCCACCAGCAGCCATCACTCAGCACTGGCAGACAGCAGGTGCTTGCCACTCCAAATGGGGAGAGACACACTCACCAAACTAGAAAAGTCAGGGGCTAAACAAGTTTGCAAATAGCAGCAATTCCAGTCCAGAAATCATTTCCATAGCAGAGAGGAGGAAGTGCCTCCCTAAGGACAAGGAGGCTGGCTGGATTTCACTTTTTTCTGCTGAAAGATGTTCTTTTGTGTGCAGTAAAGAACAAAAAATAATGGGAGAATGGGACAAAATTGAAAAATTCAGAATTGCAGTGTAAAAGTCACCACCTGCTCCTGCAAAACAGGTCATTCTTTATTTCCACAGTCCTGGGAGCTGTAAACCAGAATTTCTCAATAAAGTGTGCTAAGCTCAAAGGCATGAAGATAGCGACAGATCCAGACTTGTTAGTGCCATGAACATTTGCCTTGGCCACAACATACAATGTGTACACAAAGTGCTGCATCTACCATCTAATGCCTTCCATGTTATACCCCAAGATGTGCAGAAAGTCCCACTTCAGAAACATTCAGAAACTGACATTCAATTGCACTCTCAGTACAAAAACAAATCACGATTTCTGCTGTAAAGTCTTTCCTCAGTCACCTACACCCAGACTCAGTCGCTTGAGATCTCCAGGACCAAAGCCAAGAGTATAACAGGAAAGAGAAAGTACAAGCCTCATGCCCAGTAAATGGGAACTTTATTAAACTACCGAGTTACTCCGAAATGTATAAATGTTCCATTAAATACAGTCAGTTTTCTTTTACACCGATTTATAGAAATTTATTTACATGTTCCAAACACATTTAAATTATTTTTCAAGCTTGTTACCAATAAAATTTGTTGTTTTTTTCTTTTTTAAAAAAGGAAAAAAGAGAATAATCTGCTCTTGCAGATGTGCATACATCCACACAGATACAAATAAGAAGGGAGATGCTTTTTTATCTAACCCACAAGGGAGGCAGTATCCAAAAAGCTTATGGCATTTCAAGCAAAATATTTGCTCTTACCAAAAAGCGGGCTATATAAATTCTCCCTGTGGGACAGACTCAAACAAGAGGCCCTATGCAATACTTCATGGTGGTTGGGTATGATGTCTGCATCAAGATTTGCTGGTACGTGGGAGGAGCTAAAGGTGCCTTGCCAAATTCAAACCTCAAAGCTAGCTGTCCCTGATACTAGCCCGTGAGAAGAATGTGAGCAATTAAATGGCTCATTCTCACTGAATTATGCTCTCCCAGCACTGAGGGATAAAGCAGACAAACAGATCTACCACTAATAAGTCAATGCCACTTGTCCAAAGAGATTTTCCTTTTATTTTTTATTTTATTCTTAAATGAGGCTTTCTTCGTAAATGAATAAAAGGCAACTCTTTAAATAAGATGCTTAGGAGAACAGCAGTTTCCCTACCTACCTACATTTCTCTTGGGAAGATGCACAGCATGCTGAATGAGTTTTCCCCCATTCTCTTTATCTTAGTATGACAGGAGTTAAAATTTGTATCTGCAGGAAAAAAAAGTGTTTTTATTTTGCAAAAAGCTTATCAAATACTAGTTTAATTCCTTTAAAGTCTTTAAACATTAAAAGCCACATTTGAAGCAACCAAGGAGCTCTACAAAAACACTGTCATGCGTAAGCTCTGTGTTTCATGCTAAATATTCTTGTTGACAAGGAGAGGGAGTGGAGAAGGAGGAGGAGGCAGGGAAACTAATGGCTCAATCAGAGCCATTGCAACATTCAAGTAATTTGGTAGTACATAAACCAGTGGAAACATGGAATGGTAAGAAAGTGCTCGGCACTACATTGCAGCCTTCAAGAGCTGAACTGCAAACATCCTGATATGTATCATAAATATATGGCACTTCTGTATGACCAAAAGCTGGCAAGTTTGCTTGTGATTAAAACAAGTCAGGAGTAGTCATCATCCCAATGGTTACAGATGGCCCTTCCAACAGGCACAGCCTCCAGCTGTGCTATTTGATGCAGCACCAGCCATATCTACGTGTGCATGCAAGACAATGCTGCCACATTCTTGGAGAACAAGCCTCCTGTCCAGCAGAAAGCCTTTTCCAGACACACATACACATTCATAAAACATGCTATAAATTCTTCAGAGAGGTTAAAGATAGCCACAAAACAGCAAATGTCTTGTTCTAAATTTTTTTGGCCAGCAGTTCCCAGTCTGTCCAATTGCCAGCAATGGACTTCGCAACAGGCAAAAAGAGCTCCCGAATCCAAGGAATTGAAAGCAATGGAAAGCACAATCACCTAAGTTTGTTTTCAGTACTGTTCCACAGGATTCATTTTGACATCAAGTAAGAAAACCAACCAGCACAAAGGCTTGAGTCTTAGGAAGAATCTTATGTACACAAAAAAACTGGCCTATATCCATGTTTTCTGTCACAAAGTGTTTCATCTTGTAGTTAAAACTTCTTAAAACTTTTTGGCTTTTGGTGACCTTCTGTATCATAAACACAAAGATTTGCTGTTCTGCTTGCATTCCATCACAGTAGGTTCAAATACATTCAAATTCATAAAAAAGGATTTAGACCAGAACACAACTACTTGACCTTTTCCAAAGTGTGCTGTACTTTAATGAGCACATGATGCCATTTATCGGCAATATTACTGTTTTAAGGAATTTCACTACACAGACATCCAGTGCTTGAACAAGTGTTCACATTGCAAGGTTAAAAAACACCTCTCCCTTATTTCAGTAATGGCTTCAGTATTTTACCAATTGTGGTCCGATTTGCATCTTTCAGTTTAAGAGACGCCTTTTCCACTGTTCCCTGCTCCTTTGGTGCAGGCTCTGCTGTAGTGCTGACGGCTTCTCCCTGCAGGATGCTTCTCCCAACCACTCTGGCACTACTCGCTCTCTTTAAGGTACTCATACTGTTCTCCTTTGGATTTGGATCATCAGAGGTTGCTGCTGGCTTCACTTTAGGCAGCCTCTGAGACACAGACCTTGTGATGGTTGGAGGTCTGGATGAGCTGGATAAATCCACTTTTGCACGCTTTGAAGAAGAGGCCACTGTATTCCTTGCAAAGTTTGGGACAGCAGATGGTGTTTTGGGAATACTGACTGTGGCAACCTTGGTGTCATCTGTAGGAGTCTGGGGTTTTCCACTGGAGCGACACATCTTTGTTTCGTCTGTCTTTGACTTGACATTACTCCTAACAGGTTTAGAGCTTGGCTTCTTGAGAGAGACTCTGTCCCTCTCAAAATGAGCACTGCTTGAGGTGACAGTGCCCCTTCGTAACTTTGGCTCCTCTACTGACATGCTGTGCCTGTAAGGACTTCTTGGCAGTGTGTCTGTTGTGCCTCGGACAGAGCTGCGATGAGACAGCCGACTTTCCACTGTACTAGTTTCACGAAGGACTGGCTTGGCTTCTGGCTTTTTCACACTGCTCGGTGCCCTGTTTGACCGAGAAATAGGCACCACTTTCCTCATACTTTCATTCTCAGAGGCATTCAAAGTTCTGACAGGTCTGGAAGGAGCTGTGTGGCTAGGGCGAGTGCCACTGGGTTTTGAGGAGCTTGGAGATCTATCTTTTAGAGAGTTTCTCTTTGGTCCTCCTGGATCTTTATTTTTTATGGGCTTTTCTTTAGGAATCATGTGCTTGCTATTGGCATCATCCTTATCATTTGGAGAGGTGTGAAGAGACAGGTCCTTGCCAGAAGCAGAATTCAGATTTGAGAAGAGAGTTCTAGCCCTGTGTTGAGCATCATTCCCAGAAGAGCATGCTTTGACAGCCTCACTTCTTATTTCATTACCTGTTGATTTAAAATCATTTCCCTCTTCAGAGTCCAATGTCAAAGAACAATCAGTTGTTGTATCTGACACGTAGCACATTGGCCCATCCTCCCTACTTCCCAAAACACTTGTATCCACAGACATGGGGCTGCTGCTGCTGGGCTCTGAAGCTTCACTCTTGCAACCCACTGCCTTGGCTTGATGGTCGTGGGCCTCTCTGGAACTTCTGCAAGCTGGAGGCAGGTCGTCATCGGCAGTGCTCTGGGAATGAAAGCTTAGATCATCTAGAGTCTCCAAGTCTGTTCCACCACCATCCTCTAAATATATTAAAGGTGCATCCTCTGCAGGCTTTGTTCCTTGAATATCAAACTTATGCAATCCTTTAACAAGTTCACGCTCCTCGATTGCCAGGGCCAGAGCATTTAAATCTGTAGACTCCTCACAGGAAACGTTGGAAGTGTGGATGTTGTAGTCAGTGCTCCTCTGTGAATAATGGGCACCAGGACCAGCTGAGCTGCTGAAGTGACTGGGCTGAGCTGGAGGCACCTGCACTAGGCCACCACCTTTCACTTCCATTTCAGACTGTTGGTGTAAGTTCAAGGTATTTAAGTTGAGATCTCTTGTTTCTTTGGATTCAGTCCAGGCTACGTTTGGTCTTGCTTGTCGGGTGTTTGCACGGGGAAGGCTGTTAAACTTGTTTGGATCCTCGTCTTTTGAGATTTCCAGGAAACTCTGCAACTCCCTGTCTGCAGTAATCCCCAAAGAAAGTCGAGAGCGTCTAGAATTTGTGTTTCTGTACAAAGGGCTTTGAGGTCTCTGCTGCAAGAAGGGAAGAAACTCGCCAAGTCCTTTTTTGGCCAACATCTCCACATCATTTTCACTGCTGCTCCGCCCAAAGCTCCCAAGCTCTCCAGCTGCCCAGGATCGACGCTTCTCCTCCAGCTCCTTTCGCCTTTGCAGACTATGAAGTTCCTGCATCTCTCGCTCCCTGTTTTCCTAAACGGGAAAACCATAAATACATGACTCCAGAGGACAGTGTCCTATGCATGAGAACAAGACACGCTGCTTTATTGCTCCCTTTATTTCTTCCCATCGAAGTTAGCTCCTATTGCTATCACCCTCTCCCAACCTCCAATAAATATGCACACTTGAAATCACCATGGCAACCACAGCCTGCAACTATTAACCCTGTGGAGAGCAGTTCCCCACATAACTAATGCTGACAACACATCAGTCTGGTCAGCGTAGGCAAAAAATGCACAAGTCCCTGCAAAGACCAGCAACGTGATCTATCACATCCAAGTACATGTCAGGTCGTAGAATATCCTGAGTTGGAAGGGACCCACAAGGATCATCAAAGTCCAACTCTTGGCCCTGCCCAGGACAGGCTCAAAAATCACTCCATGTGCCTGAGAGCATTGTCCAAATGCTTCTTGAACTCTGGCAGACTTGGTGCTGTGACCTGGGGAACCTGTTCCAGTGCCCAACCAGCTTCCACTTTTGGTCCAGCTAAACAGTTCCTGCTATAAGATGGAGAGCTTCAAGTCCTTACTAAGTTTAAAGCTGGCAGTTTTATCAGGTGAGTAAACATCTATCTAATCATTACATTTGTATTTTAAGACAAACTTGTCTGACAAGCTCGCAGTTAACACCACAGTCCTTCCATCCACCCTTACTACAATTACAACTGTCCCTCAGCAAGTGCAATTTCTACACAGTGCTACTTCCCTCTATCATTACAGATTGGATATTTTGCAAAAAGTCATTGCTTAATTGCATATGGAAGCAAATAGAGAAGTTAACACAATGCCTCACAATACTTAGACATCAACTGACACCACTCAAGGACCATTTATCAATGTCTCACTCCAATTCTGGATCTCATATTCACTGTTGGCTTCAAAAACTGGCAACTACTGTAGAGAGGTTGCCCAGGATAGGATAGAGATTTTGGCAGCTAGGCTGCCAGAAGCCATAGAAGAGGTAGTTTGTGTTTGAAAGACAACACAGTAACACCTTTTTACTAAAATAATTACCGGTGATTTCCTGCAAATATCAAAATTTAACTGTCACCTCTAGGCTTCAGATTTAATCCAGCTGTACCTCTGGTTGAGCTTTCTGGGTCACTTTCTGAAATGAAAAACCTGGTTTGCTGCAGCCAGTACAGCAGTAGTAAAACAAAGAAGTGGGAGGCTGGTCTTGACAGAGGGTTCGAAAATTACATAGTTTTCCAGCATGTTGTTAAATCTGTTCTGATCATTGGCACACTGTTTAAAAAAAACACACCTCTATTTGTCTGAAGCACTGTCTAGTTTGATCTTCCCACTGTTGTGACAACAGAAGAGCTGCATAACTAGAAGAAGTCACCTGAAAGCTTTCAGTAAACAAAAGCCTAATGCTTTTTGATGAATGGATTAATCTACACCTCTTAAGGTAGATTTGAGACTACACTGGGCTCTGAAAGATAAGATGCATTAGAGACTTAAGAAACCTGAGCAGCTAAGAAAGGAAAAATGTCTGTGGCAGATAGCTTGCTTTCACACGTATGGAACAACAGAATGAATTCTTGCCAAATGCTAAAGCTCAATTTTAAATACTGCATTGTAAAGACAAATGGTTAAAAAGAGGTGTAGATATTATTACCATCATATTCCATATTAGACGCAGAAAATTTTAACCCCACCCAGAACATGTTTTAGGAGATTTTACTCAAATGAAAAATCTATTTTAAGCACATAAAGACATGTTAAAAAATGGTAAAAAATGTTTAAACATTTGAAATATGTGCATATGGCCATTGTGGTACAAGCCATCTCTTTAAACTGCTGGTTTTGCAGTCCACACATCACATTCATTTGTCAGAACTGCCATCTTTATTCTGAATTGTTCTCTTAATTTTGCAGGAACAGTGGTTAGTCCATGCTTAGTAAGCAAATCTTCTCAATATTTCCAAGTAAGAGTCTGATTTGTCATTTTTTAGAGTGTAGCTGCTTACTACGGAGAGAAAGAAAACCCCCATTGGACCTCAAATTAATAGCTATCCAACAACCACTCGTAATGTGTGACCATGAATTAAATCCCCCAAATATCTGAACGTATATGCATGAAGTCATCTCTTGCTAAACTGACTGCAGCAGTGATCACCATGTGGTTTTGTACATTTGTATAATGTCCACACACACGTGTAACTACGTGCTGTCTTGGGTGGCAAAGCTTAGGTAAGCTGATGGTACGGGCATGTTAGCTGAACATCCTGTCAGCTTGCTACGAATCCAGATTGTTCTCTTTTTTTCTGAACTAAAGCTGTTACACAAAGTGCTGTCAAATGCAGATTGCATAAGGCACAGAAATAAAGAAATGTGTGGATCCAACTAATTCATACTATTTATAAAAACCTAAAAATACTGGTAACAATAGGTAGACTTTGCTGAATCAAAACTGTAACCAATGCCTCCTTCATCTTGGTATACTTCAGCATTCTTACCTTGACAGCTGTGTTGAATCTTATGCAGAAGTCCCTAAATATCTGGAAACATTCATCCAACTTCATAGTTTCTTTGTCTTCACAGAAAAAGTCAATGAGAGCATTTCCCTCCTTTTGCAATTCTCGTTTCTGGTGTTCAAGTTCCTTTAGATGTCTTACAGCAAACTGCAGCAAAAACCATATACAGCATGAACCACACAAAAATTAAAGTCACTACAGGTCATGTATATATTAGGAACTTTTAAAGTTCATGTTCCAACCCAGAACTTATTCCTGAGCCTGGGAAATTAACATTTTGAAGGAGAACTCCTACTAATGAGGAAACATGTCATTTCAGCAAACAGAGTAAAGAAGGTCAGGAGAAATGGATAAACACCAGGAAAAAGTCCAAAAGCCCTTGAACAAACTTAGAACTTTAATTTTTAGATGAGTAAAATCAAAGACTGTACTAGGACACTGACAGATCACCAGGGAGCCCCTTAAAAGTTCTTCATTCCTTAGTTTCCCATTTCCCCTTCAACTTTCAACTAAGCATAAAGGATTGATTTCCCCTCCCAACTCTTCCAGAAAAGCACATTAATAGATTCATGGATATACATCACAAAATCAATTGCTTCCTAAGGTGACCCTAGACCATGACAAAAAAAGGTTTTCATGCCAGAAAGGCAAGGAACTGCTGAAAATATGTATATTTTAAGACATCCAGAAAATGTTTCCATAAACTAGCACTTTGAATCATAAATGTAGAGCTATACAGACAGGATGGGAGTAAATCAGTGCAAAGAGATTGAGGAGGAAGAGAATAAGGCTGTGATTAGACTCTGAGCAGCAGAACTGCTTAAAACACTTTGCTCAGGTGCTCCTGTCTCCTCTATCTGCATCACCAGCCACTCGCTTCTATCCTCGCCCATTGCCAGATCTGAGACCACATGTGATTTAAAGTAACCTGATGAGAAAAGATAATTTTCAGACAAGTATGTTCTCAGAATCTAACTCATGGACACCTAAATACTTTTGATAATGTAATACTGGGGTGGGAAAAGGTAGCTGGAGGCACTGATGACCATTTGAGCCAATCCTGCTTTCGGGAAGTTACCTGGTAGATTATACCAGCAGGGTAGGAACAAATATGACTTGCTAGTCTTAAGAAAAAAAAGAAAAAAAAAGGCTCACAATAAAACCTGGACTGAAGATAAACTGGACAATTGATAAAAGCATACATTGAAAATTAGTCCCTCCCACATATTCGGTACTTTATTCATCAGGGTGAGATAGTCAAAGCTGACTTTTATATCAGCTTGGCTGTCACCTTAATTTAGAAACAAAAAACGGAAGTGTTTATGTAAGGTATGCATTTGTAAAACCATTTTTTTCCCAACATTTCTTTTGGAATGTGGCCTAAACAAGGTTGTAGTGTTACATAAAACCAGCTATTAAATTTTTAAAAATCCCAAACATGTTAAAACATAACATTAAAGAGTCTGGGTGCAATGGATAAAAGCCAACAATTCAGAGTGAATGAGGACAAGTATTTCAATCTTAACCCACCCCTTTCTTCATCAGCTTTTCATCTCCTACAAAACTGCAGGGACTATTAACTATATTTGCAAGTGGAAAATCAGGGCGGTTAAGTTCCGGATCAACACCTGCCTTCTTACTTTTAATAATTATCT
This sequence comes from Pseudopipra pipra, assembly GCF_036250125.1. Lineage (NCBI taxonomy): Eukaryota > Metazoa > Chordata > Aves > Passeriformes > Pipridae > Pseudopipra > Pseudopipra pipra. The sequence continues at coordinate 31,474,366 of NC_087552.1, read as the reverse complement.
ATAACATGAAACAGAAAAATAATTTAATTGAAGCATAATATGTATTTCTCCAAGCATCACCACATACTCAGAAAATACCAAGAACTCTGCTTTAAAGTTAAGTGCTATACACATTCAGGCCTGTAAAGTCATTGCGGTACTAAAAGAAAAAAAAAAAAAAGGTGAACCCACCTGGAAATAATGGAATGGCTCACAATAAGACACTGTGCTAAGGGTAAATTAGTAGAGAAAACAGTTCCTTAACCTTCCAGCTGCTAGTATCTCTTCAAACACCCAGCAACAAAGATTTATATTTACTGCACAGCCTCAGCTAAAACTGACGTGTTCCAGTATAATGTAACACAGAGATACTACATTTTGGGCAGCTGCAAAGTACAAAACCATTGACCGCTCCAAATTGTCTTATATTTTAACTACTGATCTTCATCAGTCATTACACATGTATTAAACATGCTTGCCTAACAAGCCTAGGGCAATGCACACTCAGTATCCCTCCCTGTAAAAACACAGTCCAACACTCTTACTTGACAAATAGCATGAGGTTGGAACACCTTTGTACAGCTGATAGGGGAGGCGTATTAAAATAACACTTCTGTTTATTAACATGTCCATACAAATTGAATTCATCTGAAGAATGCTCCTGCATTCAGGTGACACTAACACCAATATCTTACAAACCTGGAGAAAGCTTTCCATCTGGTGAAAGAGTTTTGGGTCTCGTCGGATGCTGTCTTTAACAGATCTTGCCTTGAGGGACAGCGAGTGGAGCTCTGCTTCTACATTATCGATGGATAACCTAAAAATAGCATATAAGGAGAATGTTTATCAAAGGAGAAGGAGTGGCCCACAGGTTAGCCACAACATGCTGCAAAAATGGATGTTTTACATGAGGTGCAACCTGGCCATCAAACAAGACCTGCCTGTTCAGGAAATCTCTCCAGAGCAGACACTGAGGGTTAGGAGAGAGATAAGCACATTTCTTCTTATTTGCAACCTCAAAAGATTCCCATGGGGTGTGGTTTCACAGTTAACTCCAGCCAGTCCTACCCACCCTTACCACGAGAAAGGGTAATGCCACCCTGCGTCTGACCAGATGTTCCTTTTCTCTCCCTGGTGCCTGTGCTAGCGCTCATTTTCTAGATGGCCAAGCCACATCTGTGTACCGAAAATTAACCTAGGGAAACGGAAGAGCCAATCTGCTTCCTTTGCTTGGTCCAATTGATTACATCATTGTTTGAGTGCAGGAGCTGCCACAAAAAGGGGGCCACAAGGGACTGTCAGCCAGGACTACCCATTTTGCAGTAGCATCTGGCATCATGAAATTGCATGCTACATTCTTCTAAGCAGTCACAGCAACACAGCCTACACAGTATAAACCCAACAGTCATAATATTTCATCCTTCTACTACGTACCAGAGCTGCTCCTATGGAGAGGTAACTCAGAAATTGAAGATCACAGCAAGGAGTTCTGATCTGATGTAATCTAAGCGTTCTCCTGGGAGACCCACGTTCCATACAATAGGAGTTCCCACCTAAATCTCTCAGCCACTTTGAGACTAAATGCTTCTAAATCTATGGCATTTCCTTCACAAGAAAACTAGGCTTTGTCTAGGAACTGAAGCACTATGGTTTCCCAAATGCTAAAGATTAACAACTGTACGCATACTCCTAACTAAGGTCATTTCACCAGCAGCATGACTTCCGAATAGTAAAGCTGAAGAATTTGTGGCAGACGGACTGAAGTGCACGTGGCAGCAAGATGGTGACAGCATGCATAAGTTTGTCAGTGCACACACAAATGAATATAATGTGTGCTGGTTTTTCTCTGCTTACTTCATCTGCAAAGATTAGTTCCCTGTTCTGGGCAGATCATAGGTGTTTTTGCAACTAAGGAAAGCAGTAGAAAATACAGGCTACTTTTTTCTGCCTTTGAAGGAGGAAGAGGATGGCCTACAAGTAAAGAAGGCAAGACAATAAAACATAAAGAACATAAAGGTAGTTGTTTTAACATGCTCTAATTGGGACGATTTATAAGCAACTTGTACATGACAGTTCTCTCTAAAGATCTTCCTCATGCCCAATGGTGAGGCACTATTTAATTTTGTTTCATTTTCCTGTACAGAGTGCATTCCCCGAATAGACTTCAGCATGAATTACAACAGAAGATTTTCAGCACTAACAAATGTGATCAAAGGACAAAGTGGTTAGGAAAAAAAAAAATCACCAAATTTGGTATTCTGCCTGTTCCCCTGCTGTTTGCCAGGGGGCTTGGATGGCAAGGAAAGCTACATTCCCCAGCAGGCCACATGGCAGACTGCCAAAAAGATGTGTGGGTTGGATGGCAGAGAGCCACACAGGTGGTCCCTCAAAAATTTTTTTTATTAACTCCATGGCCACTCCTTTCCTCAGAAGATTTCAGTCTTTTGCAGACATTACTTAACTCTCCATCAGATCTAAGAGACTAGATCCATTTTACAGCTGGGAAAAGAACGTAAATAGATTGCCCAAAGCTCAAGAGTAAGGAAGTAGCAAAACTGGGAACAGAACTTCAGCATTGCTGGCTTCCAGATTTGGGATTAAGATCATGCTGTCTCACATAAGCAAGTACAGTTATTGAGGTACGAATCAGGTTCAGTTTGAAATTATGCAGCTTGAGACTTTAGGATGATAAAAAATACAGAGCCAACAAGCCATTCAGATTTTCCATCCAAGACAGCAAATAGAGAGAAGCAAATGGAACCTCAAAAAGCATCTAAGCAAAGCCAGGGCCAGCACCTGTACCTGATACCAGATTTGGAAAAGTATAGTAGCCTGCTCAGGGACAGATTAAAATTCAATTTAAGAAAAAACAGTAACATGCTTTTAGTTCCATCCTTTAAAAGTAATGAACACGCACATGTACTTGACAGAGACAGAACTATCAAACCTCTATGGAGATCATGTAATAAAAAACCTCATACCTGAAGGCACATTGCAGGCATACTTCTGCTAGTAAATGGAAATTAAGCCCTCAAAGCTACAGTAAACATTTGTAAAGATCTGTTTTTGTGCCAAGACTTTCTTGAACAAGCTTCATTGCTTCACAAATAAGAAAATTCCAAGTCACGGTCTAACCATAAGTTCTCAGTTTTCTTTTAACTCACCTGGCGGCATCATGAACACTCCCAATTTTTTCTGAAAAGTTGAGAAGAGCAGCATCTTTCTTTTGGGCTTCCTGAAACAAACACAACAAAACCAAAACATACACAATCCATTAACATTCCACCACCATGCCAAAGCCCCTAAGTCTGACAGTTCTAAAGCTTCTGGGAGGGCACTTAAAGGTTTCTCTCTTGCATTGTTTTTCTTCCCATTCATCCTAACACAACTGAGTGGAGGACATCCCTTAAAGAAAGGCAGGGATTAGAACTGGAAACTTTAAACTCCAGCTTCCATTTTCCAGTGTGCAATAATAGCTGCTTCTGCCAGTGAACATAAGCCACATGTATTAATAAGGAATGTCAAGGAAAGAACAATTTACTGATGCCATTGTTTGAGCAGATACAATGTTTCCTGTGCAAACATCAATTAATACCCTATTGTTTGCTGGCTGGAAATTTGTTAAGCCAGTTTGTACACAGATAATCAAAGTCACATATAGAAGCATTTAAATCCTCTTCCTTCTAAAATCAAGAAGTTTGAAAGGAAAGAAAAATAGCTTGAAAAAAGTCTGCAGCAGCTTTACAAACTTGTGTCAGTCATCAAGGGAGAAAAACTATCAAAAAGGTTGCTCAAATGATTCAATAGGAAGATTGAAAGAATATTTACCAAAATAAGCCACTTCCACAGTGTAAGAATTCAGGACAATAAGAGAAAATCTACAATGATGAAGTTTGATGAAGGCAAGTTTTTACATGATATAAAAACTTAAGTTTTCCATGAGTTTCTGGATAGGATGACCAGGTAGAGGTAAACTGGTGAATTTTGTGGCAGGAGAAGAAAGGTGAATACTAGATCAAAGCTGTAAAAAAGCTGCTTTTTCTGAGGCACATGGCCCCTTCTATTGTCTATCATTTATGGACCTACATTTGTAGCAGTTGCTTATACCAGCAAAATAGTTTTTCTATACCAGAGCAACAAAATGCAGCAGACTCATCCCAGGTTTGTTTGCTTTTGTGTCCGCCAGCTTGAGCAGTGACGACAGTTTAAATCCAACAGCGTTGCCAGCATAACCTCCCTAAAAAGAAATGAGCAAACAGCTGAGGCATGACATCAGTGCACTGCAATACTAACAAGGAAGTATGGTCCATCAGCCATCTCCCTTTTGGATGTCACTTACCGCATTCATAATATTCCCAGCCTGAAGGACCAAGTGCAATATGGAATGCAGTTCCTCACAAGTCATTAGCTCTGTAAGGAGCAAGAAAATTGCTGTCTAACAAGTGTTTGTTTAGAAATATACACAGTCAGTTACCAAACTCCTCTTCATCTCAAGCTTTTTTTTTTTTTTTTAATTTTAACATGAAACTACAATAAACTGAAGAGGTCGTGGGAAAAATAACGGTACTATATAACTCCAATTCATGAGCACAGTTGACAAACCCCGAGTGTATGTTCAGACTTTAACTAAGCAAGTGTAGTATCTCCAAGGGAACTTCCATCAGCTAAGGAAACATTTGGGGCCTAATCCTGCGATGTGTGAAGTGTCTCATGCAAGTGGTTAAGTAACCTCACCACCTACTAATTCCAGTGTGAGGCAAATGTTCTGCACCCTGCAGGATCCATTTGCCATCTGCCAGGATCGGGCTTTTGAACAATTATTCTTTTTTTAGCAGACTTGGCCATGAGGCCTGAAAAGATAACAGGCAGTTTTTAAATTTTCCTTCTTATCCCACTCCATCTATGAATCATCATTTTATTTCTGTATGATCACCAACTCAGAACAGCATTTATTTTACTTTAGTCATATCAAAGATGATTTAGTACAAATCATTTACACATTTTGCTCATTTACACATATGAGCAAAGAACAATACATGTGCTTAAAAGGCACCAGAGAGATTGCCCTAGAAATGAGATGCAGAAATTCAGAACTGTAAAGAGTTAATAAATTGGCATTACACAAGTGGCATGGCAAACCAAATAACTCCAAATTTGCAAGTGTCCATACAGCAAGAAAATCACCATGAGCTGGTTTTAATGTAATATACTATACTTTAGAGTGATGAACATAATAAAAGGTTGAATCCTTTTAACTGCAGCATAAATACTTTAAAAATCTATTTTGTTTCCAAGTTCACATTCTGTAATTTTTACCCTGCATTCAACTGCTCAACACAATGCAGTAATCTATCATTTTGGAAGCAGGTAGCCCTTGTAAATTTGTATTAGGAGCCTAAGCACATAGAACTAATTAAATAACCTTTGATCTAACAAGCTATAGGTGAGGAAGCAAGGAGGAAGAAAGACAAGAGAATACAGAAAAGAATACCAAATTTCACAAGGCCAAGAAGAGAAGGCAATTTCTAAAGACTTTGCATAGTAAGAGCCTGCTCCGCGTCACTATGACATACATCCATTTGCAGGCTAGATGAGAATCCATCAGGCTGTTTAGACCATCCTAACCCTTAGTGATTGTCAGCATTAAAATTTAAGTGAGTGTTCTCTCAGCTTAATTACAAGGAAAGAAACCTAGGAGATAGCAATAGAAAAGTAGACATAATTCCTAAACAACTTCGGGCTATCAACAAACCCTGAAGTGAAAAGTCCAAATGGAGAGCACATGACACAAGTGGACTGAAAACAGGGAAGGCTCAGTCAGTCTGATTTGCGTGACTGGCCTGATGCAGGAGTTGGAGACCAAAGTGTCTCCTCTGGAGGGAATTAATTCATAAGTTTACAGATGTCCTGGGTGAAGGACGTGAAGGACATTAAGGTGCAGCTGCTTTTACATATAACATATGCCCTCACATATGTCTGCTCAAAACACAAAGAACAATGATTTGAAAGAAATCATAATAAAAGGCCAAACTCAAACCTCATCTTAAGCTAAGGCACATTTTCCTGACTCAAGGACTAGTTCAATCCCCACTGGTGGGAAAAACACAGCAGGCTTTTTTTCATTTGCTTTCACTTAAAAGGACTATCCTAATCACCAGTGCTAATAGTTGAATATTTTAGTACTGTGCCTTTTTTATACCACTAGAAGCAGTCTAAGCAGTGCTCTACTAGCCTGTCAAAAACATTTCCAGCATGAAATCGGAATTTCTTATTGAGGAACAGGGCAAATAGTCACTCAAGACACTGGAAAGAGTCAGCATTAATGTTTAACTGAAAACAGGAAATTAAGTATTTTCCTGCAGAGTAGAAGACACACAAAGAATCACCTGCAGCATTTCAACACTTGTGAAAGGTAAAGAACAAAATAGATATATAGAGAAACATAGAGAACAGAAACAGAAAACATACAAATAGCAATAGTATTCTCTACCATAAAGATTTTAGCCTATCAATACTGCCACCTCAAAAGGAAATGGCATATAGAGAAATTTAGAAAGTACAGTCACTTTCTTTATGAATCTCTGAAAGAATGAGCAGAGAAGTGTAACAAGCATATTCCATCAGAAGGAGAATGGTGCAGGAATGAGCAAACTGTATGCAAAAGATGACTTATCCTCATTTGGTCATGGACACCTTTGCTTCTCTAAGTTTAAGATACAGTACTTGTGGGCTTTGGTCATGAACTTGTTGCTAGTGTGTCCAAAGTCTCCAGATTTTTGATTTTGGAAGCAAGGATTCACCAGGCACACCCTGATGGCATTTGTCAGAGGGGAGTTAGCTTCCTTTTAATAGCTAAGGTACCTGAAATTCAAGCTCTAGTCTTCGTAATGCAGACTAATTAACATGCTAACAAAAACAAGAGTATTAGGCATGTCCCAACATATTTAATTACCTTTTGTTGCCCGTCTTATAATTTTCATGTCATCCTGTAGAGAAGCACAGGAGGGTGAGAACTCCCTCTCCAACACCATGGCTTCAATCCTAAGAGCATAGCTGGAGTACACAAACAGGTTTAGAACTGACAGCCAAAAGACAACATTTATCATGAACAGAATAAACCTGCTATCTCCTTACTTTGGCACCTGGATTAGTAAATACATGAAGGAATCAGCTTGAGACAGTTTTGATACATCTCCATCAAAAGCTCTTAATTTCTTTACCTAGAAAAGAGAAAAAAACACTAGCAAAGAATTTTACCAAAGATCAAGATTAACTTGACTTTGGAAGCAAACAACTTGAAAAGCAGTAAATTTAACAGAAGGCATTGGAAAGTCCACCCAGTGACTGAATGGTTTCACTGTCCCAGGCTCCTGTAATTTGCACACACCCCAACCACAAAAAAAACTTTTAAAAATAACATCACTCTTCTCCCAAAAAACACAGTCCAATGGAAGAAAATACAATGCCTTCATTCTCATTGGTGATTCTGATTTCTGAGCAATGTTTGCTCTCATCACTTTGTTTAGGACGCTGCTGATGATCTGAAAAACGATCCTCAACTCTTCAATAACTGTGATATATACTTGGGCATAGTTTAGCTGTGTTCAGAACTTCCAGCAGAGGACTGCCTGGATCTCTTTGGCACAATGAAGTTAAGATTTAAGTTATGGGGTTTTTTCAAGATACTTGCTTCAACCATTTCCCCTAAAACACTCCTAAGGGATAAACTGCATCCTCTTGAGTTTGTATTTTTTCATTCACATGAAATATTTTAAAGATAAAGCCAATCTTGCATTTTAAGTAATTTGTTATCAGTACTCTGAAAACACCATTTACATGCAAAGGAAGTATCACTGCATTAGTTTTGGCAATCATCATTCCCAGCTCCACCAAATCCATATATTTGCATGATTTGGAAGCCGCTGATCTGCCCACATACTCACTATTTGTTTATATAGAAGAATTGAAAAATACATGCACATGTGTTTAAGTGTAACTAGAATTTCTTCCACATCTTCCGACACAGCAACTGGGTCCAAAAGACCCACTCTCAGGTACCCTGTTTCTTCATTCAACCAACAAGTTCACACCCAGCAGCAGTTGCATGTTTCCACTGATTTACACATCAGCCCATCATCCTTCCTTTTTATAGCATTACACTTAAAGCCCATTAACAACCACATTTACACAGATGGTCTTCAGTTTTAGAAAGCATATTAAGTTATCCTGGAGAGAGGCACACTACATCAGGACATCAACAGTTATCATGTTGCCATGATTTACCAAGATATCAAGAGGTTTTTTTATGGAATCAGCTTCCAAATTAATCACTTAAGTTATTTTCCTGCTTGGACTGTAAAAAAGTAACTGATTTGTAGTGGAAAACAACATATGCTATGCAAAATCAGGGATATAAAATAAATTCTGAACTAGCAGAAGAAAAGGATTCTTTTAACCACTTTGTTCTGCTTTATTCACATTTTTTCCACATCATAAAAAAAATAGATGTTGACAACACATTAAGAAAGAAAAAACAAAAAATACAGATTAAATCCAGAGTAGAAAAGAATTCCTTTTCAAATTAAAAAACACATACACAAACAAACAAACAAACAAAAACAACTAACAAAAACTTATGACCAAGAAAGAGAATTCTAATCAGAGAGCAATTTTTATTCAGGCTATCTAGCTCTATTTCCTAACACCTCCCCATTTAACTCAAGACACTCAGACAAAAGCTCCTCTAAAGATAAACAGTATACCCGTTTTTTGAGGCCTGAGAAAACTACTAATTTACTGAGTAATTCAAGAAGTCTGCCAACAAAAAACAGGAAAGACGAGACTTGAAAATGCTGATAATTCTAAAGTATTAAATGAGCAAGAAACAAACCCAAAATGAACACTTTTTCTACATCATGAAGTGGGAATATGTCTACTATCTCACTTAGTCTTTACAGGTTCTTTAACCTAGCTTTTAAAAAATAGTGGTCTGCAACCTAAACAAAAAACCCTGCAAATTCTCAAACCTCATTTTACTATGTTGCAAACATCAGAGTTTGCCTGAAAAGGATACAGGTATTCAGATATGGGAGAGGGGGAGGAAAGAAAGAAAAGTAGCCCACCAAAAAACCCACCCCAAGTCACCAAAATCAAGATCATATCAGCCACAGGTAATTATAGGAAGATGCAATTTGAAGACTTAACTGCACAAAAAGTGAACAAGAGATCCTGAGATACTCAAAGGAATATTAACTTATTCATGCTACCTGTACTATACTTAAATATACTTCTGCCAGTAAGTAGCAATCAATGTTTTCTGTGTGGAATTTTAGTTTTACAAACACTGGATGAAATCCTCTTTCTTCTACCTACTCGGAAAAATGCCTGGAGTGCTGCAAGGGAGTACTAAATCCCAGAATTCATTCAGAGAAGGAATGTTGCTAAACATGCACAACAGAAGACATTGATGAGGCTGCCTTTTGATAGGTAGCATGGGGTGTGAATGTCAAAATGCAAAAAGCTTTGGGTCAACCCAGAAGATGGCCTATATAATCAGACTTAAATCAAAGATGTGCTCAACAACTGGTTACACTTTTCCCAGCCTACATCAACCATCTTAACCCCCAGTTTTTCCTTAGGCATTCAAAATTAACTTTATAACAAGCAGCAAAGCATCTCACCTAACAAGTCCAAAATCAAAACATGGTGGAGGAAAGTGACCCATTCCACAAGCAGACAAAACAGGAACAGGATAGAGTTATAAGGTCATTTTCACCCTGGAATTCAGCATAGCATAGCCTGATTCTCCATATGTGTAAGTTTTTCACATAGAAGACTAAATCTTCTGTTAACTTGGCCTTAAAGAAGTAAATAATCAGGGAAATAGCTTAAGGTAAAGATAGGACAATTTATTTTCTGATCCCTCTTTATTACAAATTTCATGATTGAAAAAGACCAGTTATATGACCATGAAGCAAAAAAGAAAGTTATTTGACTTTACTGACGCTACCTATAAACTAAAAAAACAGCTGCTGAGCCCCAAAGCTAAAAATTACTGAAACACATTTTTTATGTTTGTCCTTATACATTCCAAGGGAGACTACTAAAAATCCCATGGGACTGGCCTCTTCCCTCTGCAGCCATATTGTCCGAGTCTTCCCAAAGAGAACTGAGATTCTCTGGTGGCTCTTAGAAGTGGGGGTCAAAGTTAAATACCAAATGCAGCCAGGAACTGCGAAGAAACTACGGGGATCGACAACAATGTTCACTGTTAATCATATTAACAGATATAGTAGATAGGTGTATTAGTCTGAGAACACAAGAGATGTCAAAAAGTGGCTTCTTGTAAAATTGCAATGAGTAACTCTCTCGGTTCAGGCCTTGCCCTCCTCTTTTCAAGCACAACAAAATTTTTTCCACAACAGTAGACAGTCACTTACAGAGGTATGGCAGTGCAATGTATATATGCAAGAGAGTGTAATTACATTGTATGTTCAGTTCTGTATTACTCAAATTGGGTGCAGAGCTACTAATTTAATTTTTCATTATATTTGTATATGGAATATACATTTGCACTGTCCATGCATGCCCATGCACACTAAATCAGATTTTAGATACAGAAGGTTCTCACATGTAATTTGCTTAATTTTAAAAACAGTTATGAAACAGAAAGCCTGATCTTTGATTTGATTTGTGAACAATTGCAGTAGATATGCCTACTGCAAGTATGTCATTATACCTCGCAGACAGGAACGCTAATGCATTCAAGTTTTTGGTCATTTTTGAGCTACCAGTAACACTCACAGTGGGATTTTACTTTATGGCATAAAACAGGTATGTTGTACTTCTACGCAGGAATAAACGTTTTCTCTGAGTTTTTTTTATTTAATAGTTCCATGCCACTGCAAATATTCAGAGCACTCACAAAAAAGACAGCTAAAAACCACCAAACCCCCCAAAGGCACCACAGTGGAATCCATCTTCAAGGAAGGGCGTGTGGGAAACTAATGTATTAGGCAGTGAGGCATCATGGGGCACAAGCCTGGGCAGTGGCAAACCACCATGAGCAAATGATAAAAAGACATGGAGAAAAACCTGCAGGTTATCATAAAGGGCAAAAAAGGAAGCAGGAGATGAAAGCTTTGAAGGATGGTCAGCCCTATACAGCAGTGGCTGAGAAAAGGAGGGGGCAGTTAACTACACAGACATGGTTTGAAAAGGGTAGAGCTGTCTGACAGAAACAGTTCCAGTACAGCAGGTGACAGATGACTAGGGTTTGAAAACAGAGTATACAAGCAAAGGACAGGCTTGAGACATCACAAAGGAAGTTAAGACATTGTGTTGATAACCTGGGCGTGCATGTGTGTGGGTGAGCTGATTACCAGTATGATATGCTCTCTTCTGTATGTATTTAAAGTACAAATTCAGGCTATTCTAGCTCGTTAAACACTGGACTCTCAGCTTTTACCAGTCTGGGCCTGCTGAGGAGTGCGATGATAGGCACATAAAAGCAGCTAAAAGCTCCTTCTCTGCTTTGGTCAGGATGCCAGTAAATAAAAGCTGTCAGCCATTTCAACGGGATATCGTTAAGAAACAGTTAGGAATCTTTTTAGAAGTGATACAGCAGAGAAGGCCATTCCTTAGTTAAGGTTCCCTGGGAAAAAAATTAACTGAAAAAAAGGATGAAGCAGAGGAGATTCCAAATAGGCATTTCTTTCTCTTACAAAACTGCTTAGCACAGTATGGTACAAACAGCAGGACTTCTAAGAAGGCTTATACAAAATCAGTGATCTTATCTTACTTGTTATTGTATTGAGAATTTTTATACATCTGCTTGGTCTTTTTATTTAGCCACTGTATAGTGGCCAGACTGGAGACATACCCACAGCCCTGAACAAAACATTGAGCGGAACCTTGCAGCAAGCTCCAGGTTTGCCAGCTTCAAGTATTTGTCAACTTTTTCAAATTCAACATTTAAAAATACCCAAATGTTTTCAGTTTTATGAAAGACTTCACAGCAGTGCCAATATTTCAACAGCAGTCTTATTCAGTCTGAGAAAACCATTCAGTAAAGCCAGTATTTGCCATTTATACGCAAAAATCCCAACAGATTTGATAGTTGTTGGGATTTTTCTTAGAAAACAGCTAGAAAATTACCAGCACCGACACCTATTTATGCATATAAATAGGGTTGCCACAATACAATACCAGAAATAAAAAGAATAATTTTAAGGACAGCAGATGATAAATGTATTTGTTAATGCAAGTACTTAGCCTATATTGTAAAAAAAGCTGGAACATCCATCAGGTACCAGAGATACTATCAATTGAAATTATGCAAAATGTGTCACAAATGTCAAACTACTGACCAGGGGCACATTCAGGTAATGTGACTGTGTATCACAACACTTCTAGATAAGATAAGATTAGACTACTGGCATTTATTCACATTAGATGAACTGTAAAGGTCATGGTGAAAAAGAAGAAACTAAATGGCCCAGAGTTGCCCTTTCTACAGCTATGACCAGGAAAAGGATTCCTCTCCCTTCTTTCACTTTTACAGACTAAGGATTTATGGTGCTGTATAAAAGAAAAAACGGAAGACATTTCCAAACACAGTTACTGGTTTAGATCACAAGCACAGCAGCAGGTAGTTGGCTCTCATTCCAACGTGCAAGAAACCTGTGCTGCTGGGAAATGTGACTGTAAAAATACCTGAGCTGCTGAAAAGAGCATACAAAGGGGAACTCCAGAAGCCCACCTATGGTTACACCAAGGCAGTTTGCACTGGTAACTGAAGAGCAACTAACCTTTTAGGATGCTTAAGTCTCTGCTCACAGTAATTCTCAATCCCTACAACAACAAAGGAGGTCTTCAGGAGAAGGGGAAGTATCTAAAGGGCAATCCCAGGGAATCCTTGCTGAGGACAGGAATTGTGTAAGGACAGGCCAATGTGACGACACCTTGCCAAAGCTGTCTCACATGATATGACAAAAAGAAATTAGGGAGTGTTAAACAAAAGAGGGAACAGAGAACAAATAACACCAATTTACCTGGTATCTCTAGTTATTCTGGATTATTTATATGTGGGGTTGTATATTTCTGATGCCTTTCCCTTGGCAAATGGTGAATCACTATTCCAGGGGACAGGTATTCAGACTCAGAGGCAGACAATGAACATACATTTAGGAAAAAAACACTGAAAAAAACAAATCTCAAAAGCCCTGAGGTTCATAAAAAGAATGAATTTTTTAACTGCCTACACTAAAATTTTAGGAGCCACAATAGTAAATGAGTTATTGGACCCATTTATTCTTTGACCACTTTGACCATGAAAACATGAAGGCATGGAAACATTTTTCCATACCAGCAGAAGCATCAGTCCCTTACACTCAGGATTTTCTCCCTATCTTGCCTGCCACCATCCACCCAGCTTTGAAGGAGAAAACTCCCCAAATGTTAAATAACTATGGGGAGACTAACAAAGAGAACAGAAGTTTTTCCTTTTTCTGATGCATGGAATTAATTAAATACACACAAATACCTACACAGTGGAAACTAGCCTCTTTCCAGCCTTCCCTTGGGAACAGCAACAAATCTAATGTCTGATGTCCCTTAATTTCTAATACTCTACCACACCATAAAGTATCTTTTATTAATTTCTCAAGTGACTCCTTAAAAGTACTTTTTAAGTTCTCTGGCCCCACTATCTTGAGGGGCAGGTCTGTTGTCAAACCATATACTAGGACATAAACACACCTTTTCACTCTTAGCAGCACCTCCTGGATAGCTAAAGCATCTACTTGAGTATTGCAGACAAAATTGATTAAATTCAATGACTTGCATAACAGTTCTAGCTGGACAACAACATTTGTATCACACAGAAAACATTATTTGAAAGATTTTCTACTTGTCATAAAATAACAACCAAGATCTAAACCAGAAAAAAAAAAGAAAAAATACTTTTCTTTCCATCTAATTTGCTGTACATACACAAAGTTAACTAGAAGACACTTTAAGTTAGCACTCCACTGTTCACCTCTGCCTGACTCCTTCAGAGGAAGGAGATAAATTCTGTTTATAGACAGGAATATGTACTACAATTCAAACAAAGAGGGAAGGGGGAATAGGTTTGAGGTCCCAGCACTACTGTTGCCTTTCCTTTTTTTTTTTTGATTAATTACATTTCAACTTGTTGATATCCCCCCAATGCCAAACGATATCTTAATCAAGTATAAAACCACAATTTTTAAAAGATTCTCTGCAAAGGCACTCAATTTAGAGTTATAAATTTGACAGCAAAACAGTATAACGTTCTGCTGTTGACTGGATCTGAGATTTGCTGCTGCACAGAGGAAACAGAGTGCTTCCTATGACCTTGAAGTGGTAAAGCATGTGAGTTGAGGTTGATCTGTATGTGGACTTTAACTTAGCAATTTCCCAAGTTTCAGCCATCACTTTGATGTGAAGCACTCAAGCAATTCTAATGCTAATTTTGTCGAGTTTGTGGTTTACATTACTCTCAAGTGCATACAAATGGGTCAGTGCAAATATGTGAGCAGACAAGGAACTGTACATCATTAAGCAGGGCTCCCAGGTCAGTCAATGAAGCTTCACCCTATGAATAGACTTGAAGTTTGAGATTAGGAGGGGAGAAAGCTGCACGTGCATGTTGGTCATAGGAGAGCACGAGAACATTGAGAAGGTGCTGTGGTAATTCTGTGCCTTCTAACATGTCTCCTTTGAGCATGAAGCTGTGTTAGCAAATTCAATGGGTGCTGCACACTGGAGCTGCCTTTCTACACTGTTGAAACCGAATGACCCAGGCCCAGGAGCAGGCAAATCCCAGATGCACCAAGAAGGCAGGGAACCAGAAGGCAAAAAGACAGTAGCATAGGGATACCAACATTCAGCTCACAGGCACTGTAATGGGAAAGCGGGAGGCAGGTGCCAAAGAAGTGAAATTTGTTTGCATTAGAATATACTTTGATTCTGAGTTTTCTGACATCCCCAGAGCAGAGCCATCTGCACACAGGAGGGTTCTAGGTCTTGCTAAGATGTCAGTGGGACAAAAGAGACCATCACAAAAGCTAAAGAATCTTAACAACTCCTTAAAAGCAGGTGAAATTACTTAATGTGAGGGGAATGACTACACTGTGACCTCAACACTACATGTCAAATGAAGATTAAATATTTGCATTCAGTGGTTTCCTATGCCCTGGCCTCAGGAAGGCATCCTCTTTCAGAGACCGTCTTGTTGGAATTCCAGGCAGTAGAACTCTACAAAAAAATAAGTTCCATGTAAAACCATTATTTACCTCCTCTGCTTCTGGTAATAATTTAAGAAATTCATGTAGCAGTTCAGAACCATAGGGCTGACTTCTTCCATGATAAATATCTTCAATGATGGATTCAGCAGACCTTGAAAAAACAATTGAGCATACATATTTCTAACACTTGCAGGGCGAATAGTTACACAGATTATAAAAAACGTGCCTGGGCTACTCAGTGGAATTACAGTGAGGCTATGGATGCATCAGTGTCCACAGTAGCACTGTTCTGACACCACTTTCAGGGATGCCTTCACTGAAGGGCAACATTTTCAGCGAATACATATAGCAATGAAATAGCTTGCTCTTAAAAGTTCCTCACGTTTCCCCTTTCTACTAATTGTTTATAAAGAAAGGAAGCCAGTGAAAGGCAGTTTGCATGCAGTATTGCATGAGATACAAGAGCTTCCCTTAACTCTTAACTAACTCCCTGAAAACTGACTTCCACTGGTTAACATTAGCAAACTCTAAATGATTGGTGCTAAGTCATAAAAGAACTCAAAACTAAACATATTAGAAAACAAATTATGTCAAATTACGTTTGACAAACCTGAACAGAACTGTAAACTCCACAAGGAACAGAGCACAATATACATTTGATGAGCACTATAAGGAATTTCACACATCTGTAGCTTGCACTAGCTGCACAGAAAAATCAAATCTTACTTTTTGAATTGTTTGAGAAATATCCCAATATTCATACTTCTCTTTGCATCCAAAATGGAAACCTGGGAGAGAAAGCAAGAGAGATTAAGCTAAGAATACCTAGGAAAATAGCACATAATGCAGATATTGTTTCTTCAATTGCTACAGATAATTGTGTTCAGTTGCCACCAAATCACAGGCCAAATGAACACACAGTCACTTCTCATCAACAAAGATCATATATTACAAAAGTAGTTTTTACTATGGAAATGCACAGCACACTCAAACATCTTTTTCCAAGTGCAGCAAAAAAAAAAAAATCCACAGCAACATGTATGGAAGGAATCAATATTTTTATTTCATTACAAAGTAAAAACATTCTTCTTGCTTATTTCATACCGCTGCATCTGTGAAATGTTGCTTATCAGGTAATAGGTTGTATTGCATTTGAAGGCCTCGAGGTTAGGGAGCACCACACTTCAAAACCCAAGTTATTTCAGAGGTTTTATAACAAATGTGAGGATGGGATTTCTAAGCAGAGGTCAGTACGCACTAATGATTTCATTCATGCAAACTAACAGCCACGCTGATCCACAGAAAGATAAGTAAGTTGATCTTGAATCAAAACCTGAGACAGATAATGCTCAAAAGGAAGCAAAAGGAAATCCATAATAAAATAACAGTCTCCCCCTACTTTGTATTTTAAAGTTGATTTGCTGCATCATCTTATGTGTATAAACTCTGGAGACTAAGCAGAGAAAAAAAACCCACGACATTTTCCACTAATTAAAAAAAAATTAAATAAAAGTGTTATCTCTTTTTCTTCCTGTAACAGTATACAAGCTTAAACCTGAGAAGTTTGACTTGTTTTAGAAATTGTATCCTTAAGGTTAAAATTTTACCACAGCTATTTTGGTGATAACAGTTACAAAAGTCATGAGATTTACAAGGACAAGAGAATTGTCTCACCTTAACAGTGCCACCTTGACTGCTACAATAAAACAGCTCAGTACACATAGATGTTCAAGACTACTATGGGACTCATGTTTGAGGTTTTGACAACTGGAAAGGCATTTTGACCTCTGTGACGGTGCTCAAATTAGAAATACATATATAAATGCAACATTGGCATTGTCATGAAATTGAATTAGCTTGCAGTCAGCTGGTGACGGCGAAAATATAGGTATGGACTATCCTCAGCATACACCCAGGAGACAGCCTCCTCATCTGCTGAAAAGAGTGAATCATACTGAAAAGTTTTCTGAGATTCTGGAATTTCCTAACTTCTGAAAACAACAAAGACTAGAAAACTCAGGAAATATCAGCATATTAGTTTCAATTAGATTAAATTAGATTGCTAGCCTGAAGCCCTTCAGTTTTAGCATACGCAAAGATAAGAGGACACATCGCGGTTTATTCTCCTGTTATCTTGGGAGTTGAGTGGCCCCTAACAGATCATTAAGGAAAAGCCCCTTAACACAGGACCTGTTCAACTATCTCTCTGCCTGCAGTATCTAATCTTTTTCAAATGTTTTACTGCAGGGACCTCTCACTGACCTCTCAAACTGTAACTCCACTCTCCAACTGCTCTGGTCACTCCTAATTCTCTGATTTCTCTGTACTAAGCCTATAAGCTTTGCCATCACAATTTGGCTTTTGGTTTGCTGGAGATTTTTAAACATGTTCACAATTAACCTTCTGTATATATTATTTTCAGTCAGTCACTAACTGCTAACAAGATGACTGACCATAAGTTGGGTAAAACTTTGGTTTTTATGGCACAACTCGGATTTACAGTACAACCTCAAACAAATTAGAGAAATTTTAAACATCTTTCTGTGAAGAAAAACAACAGTCAGGAACATATACAGCTGCACTTGTATTATCAGTACAACATAAAAATGTCATAGCTGTTCTTATGTACCAGGATTTTATACACAGTTCTTGCTCTGTATATGCATGTACACAATTTTTCCCCCTGATTTCTTGTTTAAGCACACAATCAAAACACATCCCAGGTTTTGGTCATTCTTGGCTTGGTGTCTACTTTGAGCTTATCCAAAGTGTTTGAAAAAGCTGTCATAACTCCTTCAAGGAGTCTCCAGATGGGAGTGTAAGGAGGAGAATAGGGGAACCTGGCAAATATTCCATAAATACTCTACTCCTTGCACACAAATACGGTATCATCCATCTCACATTCAGTTGCATATTAGATTCATAATCTTAGTCTCAACATCTGTTTGCAATGTCTACTCTTCTTCTCCCCTGAGATTTCATTTGATTTCACCCTTGCAGAAAGCTGTCTGCTGTTGCTTTTCACCCTTCAAACATTACTGCAGCTTTTTCTAAATTCTGCTCAGTCTGCTCCTATCTTCTGTTCATAAAGGCCTTCAACACTGGAGCCGGCACAGCATGCTCCAGATCTCTGCTTGCCATCTAAAGAGATTTTAAAGTGCCATCCACCAGTAATACCCTTGGACTTACTGACTCAAAGTTACACTGAACTGAACTGAAAATTGAGAACAGACATTCCTATTCTCACTGGGATTCTTCATATCAAAGAAAACTCTCATATGGATTTTATGATTTACTTTAGATAAATTCAGGAGAGCTTTCTCCATTCTCATCTTCTTCAACTCTCTGAAACTGGAAATACTACAATTCCCTCAGACACTTTCCATCATGTCGACACCTGCACTTTGCCATTCAATGCAAAGCATCACAGGCTCACACACTTGCCACTTCTGCTTCATAAACAGTGCAATCTTTAAAGCAAGGACACCGATTCACGGACACCAATTCACTCATGAATCTGCTTTTCATCGCCATAGTATTCAACCCAGCATGTTTCCAAAATCTGCAGCAGGCACAGGTAACAGAGCCTCAGTTCAACAAATGTTAATCCACCACTGAAATGTTCACTGTTTCAATGTATTAACAGAAGGGGAAAATTAGCTTGAGTACCATGGTGGAGCTGTGATGATGGTAAGATGATATCAGCTCCTGAACCCTGACACAAATTTGCAATCAACACGACAGATTCAGAGGAGTGTTCTGGGAGACATAAAAAGCCTCTCATCAAAACTGGCTTTGTAGTGACTGCAGAAATGCAACAGGAGTTTCTTGCCATGAAATCATCAATGAGGAACAGGAACATGAACATGACAAAGAGGATTTATGACAGATTAGTGAAAGCAAAACATTGTATGTATTCTTTGCATAAGAACAATGGGCTTTCACATGGTGGGATACAGTTTACAAATCAGAGCAAGCATGGAATATCCTGGTGGCTCAGGCTTGGTGCTGAAGGTTAGGAAGAATATAAACAACTTCCTGTTTCAACTTCCACTTCACTTTACAATGCACTAAATCACTGTCGAGTTTAATATTTTGGCCTCTATTCTCTGAGCCACATGCACTGCCTGGAATAGTTGAGGAAAGGTGTACTTCCACAGTGCAGCAGAGTGAACCTGGCAGCTTACTAAAGGGCTGTCCCACTCCATGTCATTCTCCCTTGTCACGTTCCTAACCTGCTCTTTCCCTCAGGCAGGCACTGGTACTCATCTCATTTGGTTCTTGCTGTTAGTTCTTTGCTGGATTAACTGGTTGAATCAGCTTTCAAGAAGGTGGAATGTGCAGCAGAGCCAGCACAGAGAAAACAGAGAGAAGGCATGTTTAGGAGAGGGGACAAGAGACATCCTGTTCACTCCTTCCCTCTTCCTTCTCTTTCTTCCTCTCTCCATTGTACAGGCGCTGGTATTCACTGCAACCTTTCACAAGTCATCAAAACTCACTAAAAGAGCAGAAAACAAACGAAGAACCTCACGGCATTCTGCTGAGCTACTTACTTAAATATGTTTACAGAGGATCCAGTATCTGTATTATATTTTCCAGTATCTGTCCAGAGCCAGCAGACATATGGGGTGAGGTAAGGGACAGGAGCAGAGGGACAGTTCGAAGGACAAAGCAAGACCAGCTCCTCTGGTTGACAAGCTGTTCTGCCCACTCTGCTGCCAGGCTTGCTATAAGCCTGGGTGAGTGTATTTTGTGCCATACTGTGACACCACAGAAGGAAGGCGAAAGTAAATTGGCGTGTAAACTTTACTTCTACACCCCCTATTTTTCAGAGGCTCAAATTACATGGAACCATAGGGCAAATTAAGCCTTTAGTCAAGGAAACATGTTAATTAATCTCCTAAGGGTTTGGTGAGGGATTGTTTACAAAAAGGAAAGCATTTGCTGTAGGAGTTTTGACTCAAACCTCAAAAGGGACTTCTGTTATAATGACAATGTTACAGCTAAATTCCCTGTATAAATCACCAGCGAGTGAGGAATTAAAAGGACATGTAGTGTTGTAAGCTCCCACCCGTGTAGGACTTCTCCCAAAACTGCTCATAACTTTATAACCAACAGCTATCTCTGGAAAAGGTATGAACCCCCTAGTCTCCTCCACAGTCTCTCCTCAACACTGGCTGAAGAGTCACCCTTTACCACTTTCACTGAAGCTACACCACTGCACTGAGGGGAACCCCACTGCAACAACAGAGCACTCTCCAGCCACGCACTTCTGTACAGCACTTTGGACACGTGCTGCTTTTTTCAGATTTGGATCTAAGTGATAGTAGAGTTCAAGCAATTGAAGTAATCTTGAAAATTCATTGCTGACATACTATGCCAACTGGGCTAATTCCACTGTTTAAACTCCAAAGAGTATTTTCACTGCTAGACCATAAAGCACTTTCTAAAATCAACTAAGAACAGAGGTAACGAAACAAAAAAACATCTTGTCCATCTTTCCCTGTCAGCCAGTAACACAGCCACAAAGAGAACTACAGCTCCCTCAGCCCCACGCTAACACGCTTTCCACAAGGTCACACAGACACCATGTACCTCAGCCTGCCTCCAACTCCTTTCAGCCTGTGTAGGCTGTACTACAGTGAGTTGAGGATAATCATTCTGCACTAAAGTAAGCGAGCAGCACCTGACAGCATGGACGATGGGAATCACAAACATTTCCCATGCCTCAGACCTCCAGACTCCTGCTGAACAATGCCTGTCTGTAGTCACGTTAAGCAGGTGAGCTGTTGCGCATCTGTACTTCCGCACTTCCAATAACACATAGCTCCTCGGGATTATCTCCTTCCCTCTTTGCTAAGCAGATAGGACTGCAAAGTCCATTAACACATAAGAAATTGCTCGTCACTGTCTGACACACTGCTGCAGCATGCTTGACAAAGCTTAGCAACGGTGTTGAACATTTTGTCACTTAAGTGGCATCACTCAGAGGCAAGTGCTGTTGCCTCACCACCTGCCACGCGCAAAGTCACTCAGGGAGCCCCGAACCAGTGTGCACAGGCATCAAGCAGTGCAGATGCACTGGACCACCATATCAGCTCCAGACAGATGCACAAAAACAATTAACTTGCAGCAAGGCAGGTTTTTGTTTCCAAGGCACTGTATCTTGGTGAATCCCTTATTTTGCAGGCCTCTAATTTTCATCTCTAAGGCTGCATGAGTTCTGGAGCACACTGGGGTTTTTCTCTGCGCCAGCTACTGCACCACTATGAGCCACATTCTGTTTTATGAAACTTATTGTAATTTTTACCAGAACTAGATCTTCACTACACAGCAGTTCTGAAAGGGGAAGCTTCTAAGGAAAACACAGCATCTGTAAATGGCACAGGAAGTCCACTCACTACACTCCTGATTCGAAGATGAACATAGCCTGAACACAGCACAGAGGTAATGACTACCTCTGATGATGGCTCCAATTACTACTTCCCGATGTCAGGGCTTCAGAGCCTGCAATACACATGCCTTTCAAAACCTTTCATTTTAGTCTATGTACAACATGCAAGCTATCAGTATACTGGTTTCTCATCTTGTCCCTGCTGATCTTATTTTGACATCTCACGAATCTTGCAAGATAGCAACTTTTAGTCCCTATTTTCTCACTAAAAACTGATGCATTGTTACATGTCTTAACCCCATGCCCTCTGTATTTTTTTTACAAGCTAACATGTATGTAGACACACACCAGTGATTAAGTCTGCATTTCAGCCCTCCAATTACTTCACAGAAAGATCAGTTGAGACAATTCAATTCAGGCTTCACAAAGAGCCTGTCTATAAATGAGGATTTAAGAACTAGAAAAGCTACTTATCAGTTCACAGAGAGTGGTTGAACCTGAGAGTACTTGGTATGTAGCACCTCACCACCAGAACAGAAACCAGTGACAATCTTCAGATCTTGTTAGAAGGTTATTTTAATGCCCAGAAAAAGCAGGGTAGATGAAATAAGGTTTTCATGAGCAGGAAAGCCATGTTTATGAAAGGTGAAACTTTACCTCAATTAAATAACAAATACCCTTAATCACTACATTATGTTTTATATCCTTGCTGTCATTCTGGTGCTTCCCTTCCTGATGTCTCTAGGACACCAAGGGTATATACAGCATTAACCCTTGCAACAGGACCCTCTTCTCTCCTGCCTGGTGCATGTTTGCATGTACAACATCTCATCTGCACCACAGACATAGGGAAAGAGCTGAAGAGAAAGGCAACAACACACCTATGTTCCACACTGGAAACTCAAGGGCTATCCAACAAGAGTAAATACAGATGCCTTCAGCTCCCTCCACTTATTCATATTTATTTTAACAGGTGATCAAATCACAGCACTTACCAAGTTAAAATAATAAAACACTGTTAGCTCTTTGAAAAACAAATATGTGCCACTAAGAACAAAGAGTTTATCCTTCCCATCGCTCCCCTCTCCTTCAAATCAAGACAAATTTGCCGTAAGGATGAAACTTGACAGAGAAAGAGACAAAGGCGAGGCAGAATTCACATAACTCCCACAGCATTATGTAAAAAAGAGGTTATACTTCAATTCTTACCTCCTCTTTAGTCTCTTTAAACGAAGACTTTGAAGATCGACTTCGGGAGTCCTGGGGCTTGGTTTCTTCCTGCTGCCCAAAAAGTTCCTCAATTGTCTTTGTATCAATCTGATACTGTGGTCTTGCAGCAATTGTCCAGATGTTGTTTTTACCACGGACTTGTTCTTCAGGGATAGTTTTCCAGAAAAAGCTCCGCATTCGTTTTTTTTTGCCATGGTTGTCATGCCCATTTATCAGCTGTGGAGGCAGGGGTAGGTTGGGCCCAGGCAGTGGAGGAGGGGGTGGTGGTGGAGGCAGCATTGCCGGGGGAAGTGGAGGGGCTGGGGGAGCCCCTGTGAGGGGACATGGTGGAGGGGGCGGTGATGCTGCAGGCTGAGGAAGTTGAGATGCTGTCGTCGTATCCTCGTTCATTAATCCTGTTGCAACTGGAATAGCCCCATTTTCTTTATCATTGACCAAGGAGAGACAATTCATAACATGCATTTTATGGCCTCTCCAAAGAGGAGAGTGTTACTTCCTTGGATGGGTTTGAAACATTGAACAGTGAGCGCAGCAGCCACTGGTAACACTCCCTCTTAAACCCTAGTCTGCCAGCAGCAGCAACACAAGAGGGGACTGTATCATCTTCGCAACCTACAACAAAGGACAATAGGGAGACTCAGATCAGAGAGACTGGATATTGTCCCTTGCACTGAAAAGAGACCAAAATTAAGGTACAACAGCTATCAAGTTTTTAATCCAGAAGGGAAATTTAGTGACTCAAAAGTCTTTCACAGGGCAGTTGTATAATATTTATCCACACTAAGATTTTAAATAGCTTTAGGTGCCTAGATTTCAAGAACATATATAAAAATAAGAACATCTCAAATCATGCAGAGTATATATTGAAACTACCTATTAATCTCAGTTCAGTGCAATTTTGTAAGAAAATATATTTATCGCAAATTACTAAAACAAACCAATATTATTCTACTCCTAATTTCAGATACATTTTTAAAAGTGACCACACACAGTTAGAAGATATAAGTATTAACTATGGTACTGGATTAACTGGATCAAAGAGACCCTGTTTGAATCCTTTGAATTCACGGCTCAAATCCAAATTGCATTAAAATAACAAACTATGTCTAAGATTTAACAATGTAACTTAATGTACTACTTTTTTTGCCTTTTTCACACAATCACCAATAAGGGAAAAATAGTGTGCAGTCCCTAAACTCTGTATGTTCACTGAGATGAATTTATGGTATTGCTGGTCTGGTTATACTACCTCCCAAAACACACTCAGAGAAGAAAGACCACAGTTTGATTAAGCTGCCCCTTATAATTTACTTC
The DNA here is from genome assembly GCF_036250125.1 of Pseudopipra pipra. Lineage (NCBI taxonomy): Eukaryota > Metazoa > Chordata > Aves > Passeriformes > Pipridae > Pseudopipra > Pseudopipra pipra. The sequence goes on along the minus strand of NC_087552.1, from coordinate 31,450,180 downwards.
AGCATCTAAGTTAAAAGAGCTAGTTCAGTAACAGAAAGGACAGAGGAGCTGACAGGAATAGGATCCTACACATCCTGAGCATTGTACATATGCAAAGATTTAAATATTTAGGAAAATTTTTACGTCTAGCTTATCTCATGAAACAACTTAACAGGAATCACAATAGCTTTTAGTATTTTCTCCTACATTGTCACCTTCTAAATGAAGATGCTGTCATTGACAGCAAACCCTCAAGTAAGAGTATGATGTCCATAAAACCTACAATTTTGATAAGCCAAATCTATTGAAACAGATTTAATTCATAAGTCTCAGAGAAAACAAGTGTTTTCAAGTACAGATCAAAGAGGAATCCCATGATTTTATGGAAATTTGGAAACTATCCCCAAAAAAAAAAAAAATTGGGAATTGACCAGAAGAAAAAAAAAAGAAAAAAAAATCAAAGTGCCACACAATACAAATTCAGACAGAAGACATAGAGCCTCTGAGCAAAAATCAGTCACAGGAAAACTCAACATAAAAAGCTGAAGTAATGCACTGGCACAAGAACAACATCAAATCAGAAATTTGGCACCTATTTAGTGGTATGCCTCTTCAGCAGGGTTCACATGGAGCTAATAGCAACCCAGATCAATTTGACATTGTATAATAGTGATGAAAAAACTTCGCTATTTTTGCCAGAGATCCATCACCGTACAGGAACAAACAGACCCAAGTCACAGGAATAAGCCTTAGGGCAAATTCTCTCTTGGTCTGCAAGGGCTCAGCCACTCACAGCTTCACTGAAGCCAATGGAAACAAGCACAAAATGATCCACTGTACCTTTTCTTCTCAAAAGCTTGCACAGGTAGCAATGAACTCCTCTCTCCTGCTTCAGACTTTCTAATCTTATACCTTACATTATACAGGTATTCACAAGAAGAGAAAACGTATATCAAAACCTGTATGATGTTTAAATCATAGAAATGATGGAAAATATTTTAATGGCATGGTAAAAAGGAAAAAAGCTACAAAGAAAGTGGATCAGGATAGAGTGTTTCAAATTTAAGTCAGCATTAATACCCAGCTGCTATTACAGGGCTCTGTATGTTCATGCCTCTCCTCCCAAGTTCATGATCATAGAAGCAGAGAGGCATAAAAAAGCAGGTGCAAGGTGGTGGAAAGAGATTAACCACTCAAAGCAATTAAGTGTTGCATTAATTTAAAGAAATAGTCCACTAGGAAAAAAACTTTTCCTCCCTACTACTTATTTAAAAATTAAAAATGTATTAGCTAGTTTTCCACCATCACAAAGCAGTATTCAACATTATTATTATTTTCTAACTTGGGTTCCCACAGATTAAAAAAAAAAAAAAAGAAAAGAAAAAAGAGAGAGAGAGACAGACTGACCAACCATGCCCCTGGCAATGTGCAAGAACCTCATTTTGAAACTTTCAATAAATCCGGATGCTTTAGGAAAAACAGGATCAAATCCTAATGGAACAAAGTTGTAGGCAATGAATCATCAGAGTCCCAGCACTAACACACAGGAGTGGAAAATGACTGATCTCAGACCTGAGTGCTTCTGAGTTAGACAAGGGACACTCCTAGTGAAAGGAGTGGAGAAGGCACAGGGAAGAAAACATCTCAACCTAGATGTAAAGATAGATATATAGAACAGGAAAAACTGTTTTCAAGCCAACTGTTTTCAAGCCCTGTACTGCTTTAGATGAGGTAACAGTCAGCCAGAACCAGGAAAGGGGAAGAATCAGCATTTGGAAGGAAGGCATGAAAGGAGAGGCACGGCATAAAGGCTGGCATTCAGCTTTGTTTTCTGACAGATAAGCACGATTCAGGTGACAGAGGTCACCTGCTTGTAAGAGGATGGCAGTCTCGAGTTACCAGGTACCAGGAGACTGGTCAGAATTCCCTTCTCGTGCTGCCTCTTGGAGGAGTGGCTCAAAGATGTTCCCACTGCTCCCACCATTACTGTGGGTGGGAGAGGAGAGAAGCTGGCAGCCAGGACAGGCACTGGGCTGCTTGTTGGTATCAGCAGGTGCCTCTGAGCAGGAAATACAGCAAGAGGAGGTGGGGAACAACGCAGCCTTTCCAACTGTGAACTACTAAGACACGCTGGGACTGGGATGCGTAATAGAAGCCAAGCAAAATTTTAACTCCTAAGGAGCCTCTCCGCACTTTTCAAAGGATTAAAGAGGAAAAAAAAGGGAGTCAAGAACAAACGTTTAAGATGTCTCAATTACACTTCATTATTGCATGTTTGTTACCCAAAACAGTCCAAGAAGTACAAGAGCTCTAAAGTAACGCCTTTACTGCACATTTTAATTGCGTCCATATTTGGCATAAAAGAAAAATTTTATTTCTTTGTCTCATTCATTGTTTTAGCCAACCTAATCTAACTTGGAAATGTAATTTAAAATTTAGAGGGTGGGGACAACTTTCTCCCCAGGTAGGAAGAGAAACACTCTACAGTAATTTGTTTCTTGCAAAAAAGGCAGTTGCCACCCAGACGGACGCACACTGTGTTTGCATACACAAATCAACAGGTGAAATGCCCGATGCACTGAAGGGCATTTCATAATTCATACTGCAAGATATTACTCCCTTTAACTCACACCTTAAGTTCTCTCCTGCCCACGTTTCTGTGTCAGGCGCCCTCCAAGTTCTCACGAGAATGCTGGTTTTGACACCAAAGCCCAACCACAGTATTTGGATGTCTATATCTCAACAACTGCTGTACAAAGGGGCAAAGGGAGCAACTAGTTGCTGACTGCAAAGAGAGGAACTGCAGACACCGATAACCAGCCCCTGATCCTGCCAAAACCCGCAGGTTACAAAGAAGACACAGCTTGTGCTATCACAGCAACTTCAAACTACATCCCTTCATGCATCCAACAAAACCCCTGGTAGGGAACCACGACCCTGCCGGCCGGCCGGGATGGGCAAAGAACCCCCGAGCGGGTCCCCGCGCCAGCAGGACGGGCACGGGCAGCGGGCCGGGGGGCTCGATTCCAGCTGGTTTTGGCTTGGGGTCCCAGCTGCAGGGAAGGGAGTTCCAGTGGAGCAGCCCTCAGCCTCAGCGTCTTGTTTTCCGTCCTGGAGCAGGTGCCTGGCCCCGCTGTGAGGTCCCTGCCTCCGGGACCACCCGAGGCGCCCCGAGAGAGATCCTTACTCCGCAATTCCCTTCCACCGATGCCACAGGCCACGGGGCAGCGCGGAGGGCGCGGGCAGCTCGGCTGGATCCGGGGCAGCACCGCGCCCCGCGCCCCGCTCCCCTCGGGCTCCCGTCGGACCCGGCGTCCTGAGGCGCCCCGCCCGCAGGGAGCGCTCCCCGCCCGGCCCGGCCGGAGCTCCCGACACCCGCCCCTGCGGGACGCGCTCGCCCCGCCACACAGAGCCGGGGGTCCCCGCGGCAGCCCCCGCCACGCCGTGCGGGAGGAGCGGCGGCGGCGGCTCTCAGCCCTGGACAGCGGGAGGTCGGACCCCTCGGGAAGGGGAGCCCGTTCCCCAGAGAACGCTCACCCCTCCGCCGCCTCGGGAAGACGGAGAAGGACCCACATACGCGGGCGGCGACCCCTCTGTCCTCCCCGGCCGCGCCCCCCCAGCAGCGCGGAGCCCCCTCAGCAGCGCGGAGCCCCCCCCGGCCCGGGTAGCCCTGCACCGAGCCCGCTCCGCGCTCACCCCCTCGCTCACCTCCGCGCTCACCCGCGGCGCAGCCGCTCCGGTGCCGCCGCCGCCTCCTCCCATCGCGCCTGGCCCGCCGCGCCGCGGGCGCGCGGGGCGGGGCAGCGCAGGCGCGGCCGGGCGGGGCCGCGGCAGGTGACGGTGACGGCTGCGGGAGCGCCCCGGTGGCGGGACGGGGAGGCTCCGTGTCCCTCTGTGCCCGGCCGGTGCCACCGAAACGCCCGTGCGGGAGGAGAGCGACCCGCTCCCCAGAGCCGGCGCCGCCGCGACCGCGTTCGGAGATGCGCAGTGGCGTCTGCGGCGGGACTCGGTCTAAGCCAGCTCCTGCTGAGCTGATCCATTCACACATCCATCCATCATTTCCCGCACGCTGTCACCGCAATCACAGCAACTATCGCTATAGAAACTGGACAGCGGTGCTACCGGCAGCGCGCTCGGCTGGGGGAACGGGCTGCCCTCTCCGGCTGAAGCCTTTCGCTTTCTGCCCTCGCTCCCAAGGAAGCGCATCCCCTGTCCCATCCCGCATCCCTCACCTGGGCGCTCCCCGCCGGCTCAGCCCAGCCAGCCCCGGGGAAACAGGCAGACAAGACGGGCGCGCCGGCTCGGCCCCTGGAGTCTCCAAAGCGGGCGGTGTGAGAGAACTTCAGATGAATTTAAGATGGGATCATAGCTCGGGGTTATGGCGCTTCAGGCGACAGCGCACATGAGTTGTGGATACCTGGAAGCCAAAATACCATCCACTGATGAGACAGCAAACAAATACATTGTTCTAAAATATTTTATCAAGAGGTTGAATCCTATTTCAAAAATAAAACCATCTTCCCCAAAGGAGGAAAGGTGAAGAACTTCACTCACTCAAGTCAACAAAAACACACGCCATCACTGCTTTTTACAGGAGGCAAATTCCAAGGTGGAAACAGAAACTTTTCCTGTTCTGACAAAGAACAGAGAAAGAAAGAAAAAAACCTCACCTCCAGCGTTGCTCAGTCAGCCACCAGAGCTTCCGAGCTCAGCATATGAGAGAGAAAATAACACCTTGGCATAGCAGGGGTGGGAAAACAGGAGTAGGAGGACAAAATCGTGTCTTACTTCAGTGTGTAGTGCTCAGGGTTTGGGAGGCAGGAACCAGAGGAAGAGTGGGAGACCAGACAGCCTCCTGTGGTCCCAGGCCTGGAGCCCAGGCCCATGGCTGCTGAGGTTACACCATCCCGACTTACAGTTCTGTGGCCACAGATCTGACCTACTGGTCTGGCAAGACAGCCTGTCTGAGTCACTCAATTAAAAAAAAATAATATTAGAACAAAAGGAAAATTTAAGGAACGCAATGTCAGAACCTGATCATTTAAGCTCAAAATTCACTGTGCGAAAAGAGTTCAACTGCAGTAAAAGGCAATTCCCATCACACCACACATCTCCACTTGGCAGGCTTAGCAGCAGCTGGAGAGGACACGCTTCGCTTTGAGCCAGCATGGACATTCCTCGAGAGTGTCAGGTCACCCCTGAGGTCATCGGCGAGGAAGGGCTTTGCCGCTTGGACTGCAGCTGCCTGTGTTGGAGCCAAAGAGACTTGTTTTCATTGCTGCCAGTCATGAGTACAAATGTTCACTCAAAAAGACGGAAAGAGCAAGCCAAACAAGAGACTTGCATAATGGCATTGTATTGAAAAAGTCAAAAACCGAACAGGACAGCAGAGGACCCGGCAGCCAGTCCGGATGTGAAGTTAAACTCTTCACTTTTCCCCACCCTGTGGGTTTGTTCTCCCTGAACTTTTCCAGAACACTGTGTTAGCAAATTAAGGTTTTAGCTGATTTTTTTTCCATAAACATTTAACACTCAACAGGCAATTATTTTGCCCACATGGCTAAAATTAATCTGAGATACAAACAACTGAAAACAGGTCTTTACAGTAGGAAGTATTAGGCAACTTTAATAATAGGTAGATCAAGCAGCCCCACCTATAATAAACAACAAATGCACCTCCCTAGAACAGATAGCATTTAGATGAGTTGGTATACTACAAAACCAAAATCATATTGTTAATTTTTTAAGATTTCTAGTTAATGAAATGCTCAAGACAGTTTTCAAGATTACTTTTTTTCTTTAGCCCTTGTCTTTAGTAAACTCCACTTTAGAGCACAAATAGCTTCTAATTCTTTAGTCTGAACATGAATTTAATGACCGAAGAGATCTAATGGAAAAAAAGCAGTTTATACCATCTGAACAAAAGATGTCACCATCTTCATTACAAGCCCACAATTCTACAGTTTTAGGACCAAGCCAGGAGAAGAAGTTACTTGTGACATTCCAGTCACGTTACAACCAAGTTCTATTTGGTTTCAAAATTAAGCACTGTTGTAGTTAACCTCTCAAAACAAAACCCTGCAATTAATTACCACATAAAACTAGCATGATGCATACACACATGTAAGAAAGGCAAATCAAGACTAAAAAGGCAACACTAGTTTTTAGCATTATTTAACTCTCAAGTGTTTGAATTTAAAGCCTTTAGTATTATTTAAAAGGCAGCAAGATGTATAATTATTTAACTAGCACAGTAGGACACCATTTGTTACGTACCATTTAGTAGGAACACACTGCTGATAGCTGAACTGTTCCTGACTGAACCAATGGATTTATGCTGCCATAAACAGCAATAACAGGGCAAACCTGAACTAAAAATTTGTTTCAGGTTTATTTGTTCTATATCTGATCTCTGCACTTAATTAAGAAGTGTTATCATACAGCCACACTGGTACCCAGCTCAGCTCTACCAACCCATGTTGCAAGGGAACTCTGCAAAGATACTCCTGATCTCTCTTTCTGCTCCTCCTGGAGTATCAAATACTCCCATTTTCCCCATAGCTATTCTCTTTAAAACAGGTTCTCATAAAGAGAGGAGACTGAGTGTATCTGCTCAGAAAACAAAGTTCTGTTCACCTACAGCCATTCTGAAAAGTTCAACACATACTTTATTGAGTGTAAGCACTTAACAGAAACACACCCCCAACAGTGGACAGCACAGAATTGTTGCTGCTCCTGCTCCCTTCTTAAAACCTTTTTTTTTTTTTTTTTCAGAAAGGCAGCTGAAGTGTAAAAGGCAGTGCTTTTGTGCCAGCGCTCTCAGCTGTAGGAAACAAAGGATTTGCAAACCACAGACTGAGCTTTTATGTCCAAGGCCATTGCTCTGCAAGGTTCATCCGCTGCTGCTCTGCGTCTCAGTACAGAGGCTCCAACGAAACAGCAACACATCATTTCCACTGCTTCTCCACCAATTTATGCCCTTCTCCAAGGCAGGCACAAGCCATCCTATTGCTACTCCTACACTACAGGGTAAGGTACTTCCTTTATTCATTTCAAACTATTGCCATGATGACAAAAACATGTAAACCTGTAACCCTGTCTATCTGGCCATTTAGTTTCTACATAAGACTCCTAGAAATGAAGAGACAGGACCTTGGTGAAAATAGGTGTAGAAAGGTGAACAGGACTGCTGTCAGACACACAACTGTGCTTTCTATGTATCCCTAGCTTTAACACCAGACCAACCTGAAAGAACATAAAGATGTCAAGGAGCTATTAGGAAGGCCAAGTAACACGGAGAACTGAGAGAAATATAAACCAAGCAACAGTCAATTCCTCTCTGGATCTTCTCATACAAAAACCCCTTTCAATTTGACACAACTTAGTTGTCAGTAGTGGGGTAAGTTAAGCGGGGGGCTATCACAAAATATGAAGAGATTAATGACTAATACAAAAAAATCTGTGACTAGTACAACCCTCACACCAAGCATGCAGCATGGAAAAGATAACCAGACTAAAAAGAAACAAGCCTAAAGATAATTGCAGATGGGGAATGCTAAATAATTACAATATCTTATACTTCTTGTAACACCACAACAAGGAACAAGAGCAGATAAGCAGAGCATAAAAAGTGCATATACCCCCCATTCAGTTCAAACGGAGTTGAGGGGAACATTTAGCTTTCCTTTTACATTGCTTTGATCATTTTTTGAAGGACAGACAGTCAAGAGATAAGGTTTCTGGGAAAACCAGTTGACTGAAGATTGAAAAAAAGCTGTTACTTTAATGATGCTGGTGTGTTACTGTACTCTGCTTGTATAGACCTCTCTTCAAACCAGAAAGGTTCTTTGTAAGGAGCTTGGCAAAGCATGGGCTAAGCCAAAGAGTATTTTTAGAGCAGAAAAGCTGCTGGTAGAATTCTGACAAACAAAATAACAGGAGCAACAAGTTTCAAACAAGCTGGAAGTACATATAACTTACAGTGTGGTCACCGAGAATCAAAACAGCTCCCTGGGTCTCTGGTACAGCAGCTACAACAGCATATTTGAAAATGCTACTAATTGCTCTGAATTCTTCATCCTGAGAAACCTCATGCAACACTATAAGCATCAACAGAGAGGAAACCTTTCATGGACAAGACTCTACTAGGTGGGTATTGCCTCCTCTACAAACAACACCCCCTCCCCCATCCTGACAAATGTCTACCTAGATAAAAGCTGCATTATAACCTTAAGATATTTGTGAAGCTTTTTTGCAAGCATCAGAAAGCCTGACAACCATAATTACTTTCCATTAGAAAATCTGGAAGTGTCTTTTACAATCTCTTGATACAAGTTTCTAAATTTGGTTAGATCTAAAGAGCTAATTTTGAATATAAGATATTAGCTTGAATTATTTCATAAGCATATATATTTCAGTGGGGACAAAGAAAGTAAGTTAAAAGTACTACAACAGACTACTATCAGTTAATACCTATTAGTCAGTCGAACAGAGAACCCTCCTCACCGAGGCTACCAATTGGAATAATTGCTTTGGTGAGCAAAATGGAAGCAATTCTTCCTTCCCCCAGTCTTAAACAATACATAGACAGGTTTTAGAAGGTAATCTCTTTAGTCCAAACTTTTCATCCAGGTGAAGAGACTCTAGCAGTTTTAAGCCATTGCAAAAGTTTGAGAGTTACACAGAGCTACATGAGTCGTTCCTTCATAAGGCAATTGCAGATTCAAGTTCACTCTTACCATTTCTGAAAGATCAGTTCCTTCCGAGCCAACAACTATCCAGGAGACACAGCAAGAGCCACATGAATCTGAGACAGAAAAAGTGATACATGTTCCTTATGTATCCTTTTCCTACAGTGTTCTGAAAGCTCATACTTCAGCTGTAGTCAGTAGGCTTGCATTCTTCATCCCTGCTACAATGCATTTCCTAGAATCTCAACAGCTGACTTTTCTTACACCAACCCACCATACCTGTGCCCAGATTCAGAGACAGTGGAAGTCAATGGCTTCGTAAGAATTGTAAATGAAATTAAATTTCCTTTAAAATTTCAAGAACCACATATACTGAAAGATTTGTTTCACTACAAGTCTACTTTCCAGTTGAACTTGCACACTATTAAATCACCTGGAAATAAAACAGCATCAGCGTTACCACCTACTACTGCTTTACGAGAAATTCTTGGGGAGGGATGGCAACTCCCATAAACAGGACTAAGCTTTCATTGCAGAAGCTCTGTTCTGCTCTTAACCATCACAAGTCCAGGAAGTTTGACTGCAAACACCTTTAATATGAATACAAAATTTACATAGGATATACATTCTGGGGAACATAACAGAGCTATTACAAGAGATTCTGACAGAACAAAAACATAAAGAAGGCTCTGTCAGGCCAAGAATTTAATGAGGAATGATTAAAAAGTTTGATTTACAGTTACATTACAATTGTGTTAAGCACTGAAAACTTTAAGAATGTCAGCTGAAAGACGTTTGAACGTACAGTACATAAATCATACAATCCACACCATTGTAAATAACATATTTGAAGTATTTCATTTTACTTAACATAACAGAAAGCAACATAACATGTGCAAATGAGGACTCAATATACTGAATTTAAAATGTCTATGATAAAACTGACATATAATTTTACATTTAAGGATTACACAAATTATGGAGAAATTAAAAAATAACCTCCATGTTACTCCCATTGCTGAAGTATGCTTTTCAATTAAACAGAAAAAAACATACTGGCCCGATTTCCTCTCAAAATCATACCTGTCCAGGAAGTTTAACTAAAGCTTTAACTTGCTCTATGTGTACAATGACACAGCATTTACACAGTCTCCTTCCCCTTCTTGGGAACTGACAAACTATTACGTTGAAAGGGTTCTTGGATTATATACACTGGTGGAAAATATTATCTTATAAAAAGGCACATACCTGTGATTTAAGGCTAGTACGGTATTTGTTTCATAGAGAAAGAAACATTTTAAATGAAATTAGTACATTGCATGGTTGGCCTCACTCAGCAAACCACTTGGTGCAAAGCAAAAATTTGTGCTCAGAAGCCTCAGACTGACAGTGATTCTTGCTTTAGTGTTTTTAACCCTTTGATGGAAAGATACGTCTTTTAAAAAGGCATTTGCTGCAATTCCACTAGTCAATGAGCCATCTGCTACTGTTGCCTTATACGCAGATATTGCATATAGGCCTTATATTATTCATTTGCAAAATATTCTTTTAACTTCCTCCTTTTTTTAAAAGTCATATGAAAATTACTAAAGATGTTTTCTATAGTCATCTATAAAATACCAGATGTTGGTACAAATCATGTAAACCTCCACTTGGAAATACTTTGACTAGCCATCAAAATGACCAGAAATCACAAGCATCATTTGTCAGTGCAAATCTATAATAGTTTTTTTTCCCCTCCCTCTTTCCCTCCCCCATCCCAGTTACAGAAATAACCACCAACCTTTACGTACAAAAGGAGTGCTCTATATTTGAAATGACAGAAATTACTTTTGGTTACCTTAAAGTCACCCACTTCCCTATCAAATTCAGTTTTAGCATATTATAAAAGGGGAAAAAAATTAAAGCTGTCCGTGCAAGAATCACTACAACAGTCCTTCAACCCCAACCCTTAATTATCCTCAGATTTGAAGATTTTTAGGTTAACATTGGGTCCTCTTCTATGATCTGATTACTGTTCTTCAAGCCAGGATGGGGCATCTGCTCCAGGAGTTTTCAATTTGATGTGGAACTGTTTAAGTGTCTGTTCAAGCTGCTTTTGATTCCCAGCAAAGTACGCCGCAATGGCATTGTGGAACAGAACAAGCTGATTGTGCAATACCTTAACCTGCAGGCAAGGAGAGAGAGAGAGAGATTAAGAGGAGGAAGCTGATGTTAACATCATCACAGGTCGGTTATAAAAAAACAGGTGTATTTGAGATGCTCTGACTTCATATAGGTTTATTTAATAGAATTTTAAAAATACAAATACCAAATGCAAATACAGAATTCTTTAGCATTACAGCGATTTACAGTTTTCATAAAGTATGCTTAAGAGTCAATATCAACTCAGCATGCACAGACCAAACACAATTCACTTAAACAGCATAATGTTATCAAATATAAAAAGCTTGATTACAAGTACTTGATTCCTTGAAATTAGATGCCAAACCTCTAAGATTCCTGCCTGCAGGCCAAATGGACCTCCCCGAAACAGTACATGAAAAAGGCCTTATCTAAGTACACAGTTCATGTGTTTGCCCCTTTTGCAGCGTTGCTGTTTTCCAGCTCGTGTATACCTAAATAAAATTAAACTGATGTTTTTTCCCAGCAATATTTCTTGCCCACCTCCTGTAACACAGGATTATTTACACCACTTCATCAATAGCTTGACTATAACATTTGTGCAAATTAGTAACAAAATACACAGGTCATAGCAGCAACCAAAAACCTGGGGAGAAAGAGCACAAGGGCAGCTGGAGGGCACCACTGTTTTTCTCTTCCAGCCTGGTCTAAGATGACAAGCTATAAGGCCTTGACTGATGAAGTCAAAGTTAAACAAATGTTACATTTCCATCCTAGCACACCAGGAAACCTGAAATCTGAATGAACAGTAGTATGCTGAAAAAGCATGTGCAGTTTCTCCTGTAGCCAAACCCTGTCCTTTTTGTTCCCAAGTTTACTCTCAGCCCAGCACAACCTTACTCTTGTGTCAGAGCCCAAATCCCCACAGTGGTGGCCCTGTGCCTGTTTTCAGCCTACAAGGTGTTGAGCCCAACAGCATTTAGCCAACATAGAAGAGAACAGAGGAACAAGGTGGCTGACTGAGCCCCACAGGAGGATGTGGCAGGTAGCAAATTAAGCTTTCTCTACTCAAATTTTGGATCACTGCCTCATCTCTCAGCACAGTCCACAAGGGACAGTCTACTCCTGTCATGCTGGGAATCAAAACTGTCCTTGGGTCAGGTTTGGCCTGTGCCAACCAGTGGGCAGGCCAACCACAGGCCATGCCTGTTTTAACAGGTTATTTGGCTAATGTGCTTTTCTGAAGTGTATGCAACCTGATACAGAAATACCGTATAGTCTTCATTTAACAGAAGATCTCAAATTAAAAAAACCCCCACCATTATATTTGACATGCTATGACACTAGAAGACTGTAACATTTACTCAGAAATGTAATAAATATATTTTAAAAAATACTTTGAGAAAAAAGGGCTGTCTGTGTGTGCAGCCATGCAAGGATATATAAAAATTTCAGCACAAAGTTGAAACTTCTATCATTTTTTTTAACTGAATAATAGATTCATTTCACAAATTAAGTTTTGACTGTAAACTGACAATTGTACAGACCTTGGTATCCTGCTTAAGTGATAACTTCTCTTTGCTGGCCCAAACTTTAGTCTAAGTTGCTCTGACAATTTGAAAACTGGTATCCCTATGTTTTCTCCCTATGTTTCTCGTAATAATTCAGGCTAATTTAACTAAATACATGTCAAAGAACAGGCAGTGTAAAATGACAGTTTATTCCATCAAGAGGTTCTCCAAGGAAATACAGGAGAGATGTGTATGGTTAGAAAGGAATTCCCCGTGCCCATCATAACCTGAGACAAAATACAAGTGGAAAGTGTCACAACAACATAAAGGGTTTGCTTTTAAAAATTTAGATAGAGAGTACAGTGCTTTTCTTGAGCAGATTCTTTCATCACTGACATACAAGACTTCATGCAATCCAAGCTAGGAATTCTACACAGAAGTACATTCACTGTTATAGCACATTATTAAAATGCTACAAGAGTTTTACTCATACTGTTTATAGGAATTCAAATAAAACAGAAGTAATGAACCTACTCTCCCAGCCAAAGTTCTTCAATCTGAGACCTAATTTGGTGCTTTGTTAGGGTAGCTTTTAACACGAAGCTTCTGTGAACTGCCCTGAAGTCTTCTATAATTTTATAAATTCAGTCAGGCCTAGGCTCAAGTATGTGTGTGCACACACAAACATACACAGAGGCAGGAACTGACAGTGTAGAGGCAGATGATTTGAACTGAAAAAATATGTTTTGTTTTGGTGGTATTTTTTGAACTACCAGAGCTACCTCACTGTATGAGGTTCTATCCCCAAGCCAGATAATTGTGGTATAAGTTTTGTGATCGTTATCAAACTGGTTGCAGAGGTTCAAGGTACTACAGCTTCTGCTCTCCTCTTTCAGAAGCTGATTGCTAAGTGAATCGCAGAAGTGATAGTGAGATCTTCTTATCCACAGTTTCATTCAAGTAACTTTGAGATAAAGTTTCTAGAAAAAGACCACTTTAACTGTCTGACACTGTACAAAGAAGCTCTGCTATGAAGCAGCAGCCAGCAAAGAGAAAAAAGCTGTAACACCTCAAAACACTTGATGTTCACTGCAAAAACACCTGCAATCACAGCAAAGAACTTGACAGCAGGTATTCACTTAAAGCCAAGTTCAAATTTACCCACTTTCCCCATGAAAGAGTCTCATGCCAGCTTGGGGATTAGGAAAGTATCCAACCCACTCCCATATCCAGTCCTGCTTTCACACTGTATTTCACCTTAGCTCTCTGTTGGCAAAACATTCATGCAGTTATGTAGTCAGTTGGATCAGGGAACAGATCTAGATTAAAATTAACCAGACAACAACATATTTGCTTCTACCTGGATCAGTTCCCCAATGTGATTCTCTACACAGCTGCAAAAACACTTTTACAAACAACAAAGGAGGCAACGGGGGGAAGGGGAGAGAGGATGAAGGGACCTCTTTTTTTGCAGAAAAGCCTTGAAGCAACTGTTAGGTTACAGCACTCAAGGCCAACTCTTGATCACCAAGCTGTAGCACCTATTCCAGGAAAGGCCTGTTTGAAGATTTGCCTTTCAATCAAAGAATGTTAATAGTGTGCTGCTAAAATACAGGTTCCAATATATGGCTAGCATGCCAACCAAAAAGCTATTGTGCTTTACAGTTGAACAACTTCTAAAATCATTGTTCCTTGTTAATTAACTACATATACCTATTCGTTCCTAATTATAAGCAGAGTAAGCACTCCATAATAGACTTGGCAAACTTATGTCTCAAACCAGAACTGAACTTTGTGGATAAGCATAAAAACCAGGCATGTCCTCCACAGGAGACCTTAGGAGACTTGGATTTGACTTTTCACTTTTCTTCTGGATGCTATTAACATTTCAGTCTTTTTAAATATTGTCCTCTTCCCCACCTCCCACTAAATGTCATATTTTCCATGGCACAGTACATCCATGTTTCTTTACATCCTCCTCATTCAGACTGTTTCAGTCATCTCAAAGACCAAAAACGCCAGTTTGTACCTCCTCACAACTAGGATAATCCTTTCCCCTAACTTGGTCTAAACAGTTACATTATCTGGGTTTCCCATGGATTGCATACTGCTTTCATTTGTAGAAGAAAGCAGTGAAGACTCAAACTCTGGAAGTGCAACTCAGAGAAGCACATTCAATTTCTTTCTCTATGCAGAATGGTATTTGACACTTCTCAAGTGCATACAAGAGTAACAGTTTTCCCTTTCTCTAAAGGACAATGCCTTTTCAAAAATTTTTCAGTGATAGAAATCTAATCTAAGAACAGGCCATCATCCTTACTAAAAAAAAAACCAAACAAAAATATTTGTAAACTCCTGATTTTGAATGCTACAAGCTTCTACAGAACTTTGCCATCTGGGGATAAAACCAACACAACTTTGCAGCAACATTAAAAAAAAAAAAGAGTTCTAACTTCAAGATCAAATGCTGTAATAAAAGTGAAAGAAATCTTGTGTATCTTGGTTTTACACACAGAAACTTGCAATTCCAGCTTTAATGTAATCCAGTTCTCAGAACCTTTGGGGGCTTTTAATTGAAATATTAACATACAAACCCAGGAGAATAGTCACAAAGAGACTGCAACCATGTGATGCCTTTTCCTGATATAGGGAAAAGCTAGATAGGGCCAGTGAGATTGTGGGTTCTTAGGTGACATTTGCAGCAACACAGACGAAGTGGAGCCCACCAGCCAGTTAAACTGGCTTTATAGGTTCTCTGCAGCACCATTTAGTAGGAACACACTGCTGATAGCTGAACTGTTCCTGACTGAACCAATGGATTTATGCTGCCATAAACAGCAATAACAGGGCAAACCTGAACTAAAAATTTGTTTCAGGTTTATTTGTTCTATATCTGATCTCTGCACTTAATTAAGAAGTGTTATCATACAGCCACACTGGTACCCAGCTCAGCTCTACCAACCCATGTTGCAAGGGAACTCTGCAAAGATACTCCTGATCTCTCTTTCTGCTCCTCCTGGAGTATCAAATACTCCCATTTTCCCCATAGCTATTCTCTTTAAAACAGGTTCTCATAAAGAGAGGAGACTGAGTGTATCTGCTCAGAAAACAAAGTTCTGTTCACCTACAGCCATTCTGAAAAGTTGAACACGTACTTTATTGAGTGTGAGCACTTAACAGAAACACACCCCCAACAGTGGACAGCACAGAATTGTTGCTGCTCCTGCTCCCTTCTTAAAACCTTTTTTTTTTCAGAAAGGCAGCTGAAGTGTAAAAGGCAGTGCTTTTGTGCCAGCGCTCTCAGCTGTAGGAAACAAAGGATTTGCAAACCACAGACTGAGCTTTTATGTCCAAGGCCCTTGCTCTGCAAGGTTCATACACTGCTGCTCTGTGTCTCAGAACGAAACAGCAACACATCATTTCCACTGCTTCTCCACCAATTTATGCCCTTCTCCAAGGCAGGCACAAGCCATCCTATTGCTACTCCTACACTACAGGGTAAGGACTTCTTCCTTTATTCATTTCAAACTATTGCCATGATGGCAAAATGTCATCCTACACATTAAATAGAAAAGACCAAAGTAATGGTTACCTCAGTAAAGCTCTCAATAGATAATTATATTTAAGCCAATTTTTAATCATAAAGAAAGTAACTTTTTATTTGGGAACAAAACTGCATACAATCTTTAGTAAATATTTTTACATCTCTAGTGTCAAAGCTGAGAAATGTCAACCACTGATAGAGAGGCTTAAGCATGTGAGAGTCCCCTCTGTACTAGTGTAAAAGACAGGAAGGAAAAAACAATCTCTTTCAGAAACAAAATTTGTAGGCTCTGACTGCTAACAGGATGCTTGAACTAATTCAAGACTCACTAGGAAGACAACTTCTTTAGTGTTCCCTAAACTATTTAATTCAGTTTTAAAAAAATGATAAAGAGGTTTTTTTGTACAAGATGGAAATAAAATGATTTCACTCTGAAGCTTTCATATCTGTATAAACATAAATTGATCTGTTTGTTATATAGGTAATGGAAACTATGAGGAAGCAAGCTAAGTGTTATTTTCAATCAATTTGAGCTTAAGCATCAGAATTCCTCTACAGATGTGAGCTGAAAGGATCAAACAATTTCAACAGAAGTACAGTAGCAAACAACTTACTAAAAGATGAAAATAAAGATGGGGAAGAGACAACTTCAGCATACCTGTTTTCAAGCTAGCATAGTTTTAAAACTCAGTTCTTAGGTGCATTTCTAATTTAAGCAACAGTATCGACACTTAGATTAGACTTCAGCTTGTTCAAGAAAATTAATTTCCATATGGATTTTTTCAGTTTTAAAGTTAATGGGCTACTAGTTCAGCAAGAACAACAGATTTTAATCACTTGATGATCTGGTCTACCAACTCTTAATGCCTATGGGATTCCAGATCAGGGGGTCCTAATGCAAATGCCTATATGAAGCAACAGTGCTCTGGAGCTATGTTTTAAGCATATATTGTTTTGGAAAACAAAAAGTTTGTAGATTTTCTCCACTTTTTTCCTCTTATCTCTTCCTTCCCTGACTTCCGTCTTTATTCTAAGTAGCTGATGAAACTGCATATGTGATAAAATATTCAAAAGAATTATAATCCACTTTAATTGGTTTAGCTCATCCCATGATTTTTCCCTTGAAGTTGCCTCCTTCCATGCAAGGAGCATGGTTTGCTAGTGTTATCATCGGGGGCCAGTCCTGTATTCTCTGACAGGCAGTTGTTACCTATGTTCAAATTTTTAAATTAAATGAATCAATCCATACTGAAAACATTAATCCACTGAGAGACATGGACAAACTGACAACCTACTATCTCCTATGTAAGTTTTAATCATATTTTCCTCCCTATGAAGACACAGGAATTATTGTCACACGATAACCATTTCATTTACCATGACTATGAACAAAAATCAGATCTTGAAAGACTAATTTTCACATCTAATTAGAAACAATTTAAAAGGACTTGTTTATCAAAGAAAGCAGTTTAAAAGTATGTTTTGTATGGCAGTTCTATTTTTGCCTGATAGAAGAATAAGAAGGGTAGGAATCCCATCATTAAGAGGGAAGAGGTGAAATGGTATGGTTGAAATAAACACTTATGGAAAAAAAATCTCCTTTAAATCAACAAGATTCCTGTTTAAAATTAAGAAACTATAAGGACATTAATTACAAAATGTTGTATCGCTCAGTTCAAAACCTTAAAGAAAGCCTAATTTTGAAGAAGCCTCTTCATAGTTCTCTCACTTTCTTTGTGCATAACTTCCATGATAGTGTTGTCAAACGTAAGTATTACTCTGAATGTTAAATCAGTAGTTCTGTGACTCATCTAACCATTACATGTGGTAAATTGGAAAAGTAATGCTTTTCCAAACTTGAGACTCTGTATCAACAAGACACTTGTTGCCATAATATTTGTCATTTGTAGCTGGAGCAGCTTGATTAGGGTCTTCTAAGGCTGCCTGCTCTAAAAGTGTGTCCTCCAGTGATACAGCAGGAACTCAGAAAATTCACCTTTTCTTTGCTTGCTCTACTTTTAAATTAATATACATTTTAAGATCTAACAGCTAAAATATTTCTAGAAAGCAGCAACTTACAGCACAAAACTCCTAAACATAATATCAGAAGTAGTAGCTTACCTTATTTTCTTCCAAAAATTTCAATTTGATAGATACATCATTACGCATTTTGTCATATTTCTCCTTATGCACTTGAAACAGTTGTTGTGATTGTTCAATCTTTGGCAGAGTGTTTGCATCACGAGGGCCAAGATTCAGCTCTTCCAGGTCTGTTCGATAAGCATCATATTCAATCCTGAGAAGAAAGAGGAGGAGGAGGAAAAAAGAAATCTAAAGGCAGTGTCTCAAAACTGACCTCATGTACAGGGCCAAGTACAACAGAAGATGAACAAAACAGTTAAGGGCAGGAAAAATAAAAAACCCAGGCAAGTTTTTTTCTTCCTCCTCCTATTCATCAAGCAAATCCACCCTGAAGTATACTGTATAAGACTGCCTCAACAACCACCCTCCCTCTTCTGCTCCTGTCTCAGCCACATGTTCTCAGCCCTATTTTGTATGGGCTTCAGTGGTAAGAGCCTTTCCTGGGACATCTCAACCAACTAGCACAGATAAAGACAGCAAATATTTTTCAGGTCATTCTTCTCTGTTGAATCAGTTCAGTGGAGAGTTTGTGTTGAGTGCAAAAGACACACCAAGAGCACAACATCCCCTTTAAGCAGATGTTTGAGGAACAGCTCACTTATAGCAAACTCTGACCTAAAGGATTTTCAGCATGCTCCAGGCTTCTCTATGTGTATTAATTGGAACAGTTTTACAGTTCTTCCACAAATAGTTCTGTGAGGATTTGTCTGTCCTATGGAAAAACAGGCTGCAAAAAGATGGTGCAGCCCTGCCCAAAGCTTCGCTCTTCCTTCCATACTTCTTTGTAGCTTTCACATAATGGAACCCAGCATATCAGCCAATTTTAATGGGCCAAACCGCCCTATTTTTGGCTTTTTAAATATGCTTTCTTGGAAACAAATCAGGATTAAAAACTGGTTATAAAACAATTTTTCAGTTGGTGTAACTGCTCCAAAATAAAATACAACATTTGCAGAAGCAAAAGGAGTAATATTCACAGGGCTTTTCCTGATTCTCATTGCCAGTCTGATTCAGGCTTTATTTAAAGAGTTTATAGCTGAATTCCAAAAAAGGAAACAAACCAATAGAGAGGTGATAGAAGAGGGGAGCAGATGAATGCTAAAGTGCAACTGGGGACAGGACAGAAGACGTGCAGAAATAAATGTGACCTGTTTTCACACTGCAAAATGAACCAGGTAAGTGAAGAATCTTTGTAATTTATTTGCCTTATTAAAATGACAAAATACTTGATTAATGAACAGAAAGTAGTGAAGGTATTTCAGAAGTTAAGAACTATATATTGAAAATGACTGACCAAAACAATTGTAGCAGATGTATTTTGTATAAATTTTCAAGGGGATACCTGGAGAATGTGTGAAATAATTTTTTTAAAATATGTTGGTGTCAAAAATAAAGCAATATCTTACATACACATAATAATTCTGCCTTTCATGTCTTTTGAAAGTTTATCTGATTATCAAAACAATAACTTAAAATTCTGCTTATAAATAAGCATTAGAACAGAACAAATAGAAAAGGGGGAAAAGAACTTCAAAAATCAAACGATTCGCAAGTTCTGACCTAAAAAAAAAAATCACAAAAAATTATATGCATAAACTCCATCCTTTGTCGAATTAAAAGAAACACACTTTATCCTATTACGTGGAAGAAAATCAGAATGGAACCACTCATCAGAAAGGACCACAAGTCCCTGGCAGGAAAAAGGAAACTGGTTTTAGAGTATTATGCCACATCCAAAAGTAACCTTCTCCAGGGCAGGAAACCCATTATCTACTGCTAGATGTTATTCACTAAGAAATTTCTGTTTCATTTTCCCCTTCCTGACCAAGCCTGAAACTTCTGCATAAAAAGTGAAGTGTTAATTGTATGCATTGTGCATCAACAGAAGCACAAGACTAAATGTTCTTCAGTCAAAGAGATTATTTTACCTGTTGCAATGTAGCTGGATAAAAGGGTTAATCTTGCACTGTCACGCTACTTAAAAAGCCACCTTAATTTAGCACGTGGGAAAAAATAGCTATAATTACTCCTACAGCTAACAAGTAAAATTAAGTCTACAACAGCACATTCACAAAACATTTGAAGATACGTGCAATCAGTTACAGTTAACCATAAATCCTAATTATATGAGAGTTGCATTATAAGGCTTTTATCTGACAGGTTAGTTACTCCAATACAAGGACTAAGCTGATACAAAGCCTGCTTTCTGAAGATTAATTGGTATTGAAAAGAGCTAGACACAGGAGATAGCTACCTGGCACTTTCATACTGTTTCACAGTCAATAACGTATCCTCAATTGTTTTATTCACCAATGTATTCACACTGGCAATAAAAAAGTTAATAGCCCCAAGAAGTGTTTCTCCATTTTTAGCTAGAAGTTTCTGCGTATCTGCATTGTAGCCAAACTCCTCCTATAAACAAAGAGCAGAGAAAACAAAGCTGTAGATCAATTGAAATCATAACATTCATCAGCAACTATATAAAAAAATGCAAACACAGATGTGGCAGTTCTTTCACTTCTGTTTGGATATGATTATGATTAAACCAATATGATTACAATACAACATTCAGTTCACAGTTTTTATGAAATTGCTCTAACATCAGTAAAACGTGATTTACAATTTTGTGACTATGTGTGATGTTAAATCCTGTTCTATAATGTGACTCGTCTGCACTCTAAAGTCTTGAATGTTACTTAAAAGTAAGTGTTAATGCAATCTTCACATTGTCATTCAGCAGGGTTTTAATCTGGCATCTCATGTGGTTGTCTAGGTAATGCTTTAATAAGAACAGAGACACCCCTACATTAAATGCAGTAATGTAACTAACTTCACAAGGGCATGCAGCATTAATTAGCTATTAAGTTTTATTCTTACATTCTGGAAAAGAGCACTGCAAAAAACCTCAACATCTATCACAGTTTAATAGGCTGTAAATAATTGAAGAGCAGAGCATTATAATGAATAGCAAATAAAAATTTTAATGTAGCTCAGCCATAAATTTCAAAGGGACAAGGGCAAAATTATTTCCAAGGCATTTAAGTCACATCTAGACACATGTTTGTTCATGTCTCTTTGTTAACAGCAGTGTAAGCTGACCAAGGCTGCAAAGATTTTCCTAATGCATGGATGCCAAATGAATCCAATTATTATATTTATGTCATCCATATGGCATCTTCATATTCTACAGATGGGAGTTCTCACAAAAGAGTACAATCTCTGGTTGTAATGACTATAAAACACACTAGGTTCATATTTGGAACTTGGGTCTTTTTAAGCTTCCACAGTGCCAACAACTGACTCAGAAGTGCTGTATTCTCCCAGTTTCCTTTCATCTGTCTAGAAAATGAACACCAAAGCCAAATGATATTTCATGTTAACAAGTTCATGACAGTTTGGGTAATGGGCAATGGTAAGGGAAGAATCCTCTAGAAAAGGAGGTGCAGTGGAAGTGAGCAACTGAAGAAGAAGAAAAATGAAGAGAACTTACGGCAAGTTTTCGTAAGATAAGCCCTGTAAACACCACTAAAGATCTATCTACCTTTGCTTTGCACAGCTGCTTGGATAGCAAAAGCAGCCAGCTAAATAGCTACAGATTTTGCTGAAAAAAAACCAAACCAAAACCTCAAAACCAAAACAAACCCCCCAAAATATTTTCCAGCTGGTTTTGCTCTAACATTGCCAGCTATGCAGCTAACACAGGCCCTAGCTCAGGGAAGAAAGAGGAGCATGCCGACAGAGATAACAGCTGGATGACTGCCCCTCTCAGCATCTTAGTCCCATCTCTTTTCCCTCCTGCAGGCAAGACTGCAACTAGTTTTCCAGCTCGTCCTCTCACTCAGATCTTTGCAGACCCAAATGAGCAACACCACCAGTTCACAGGAGGGAGGTAAGAAGCATGGGACTGCAGTGGCCTGCAGTACTAAGGAACATAACCAACAAAACTGTCCTTCTAATGGCTCATACAGTTTCACACAGACTTTTGAGTTTTGTCCATGACCTCTACAGATACCTCTTATGAAACAGACAGCAAATCCTTTCTGTATCATGAGTGTACACTCACTTCATAATCTATGCACAGGTCAATTAAATTGGAACTCATATGTCTATATAAGTAGAGGCACATGAGCCTGGAACCAGGAGTTATTTTTGTATCCAAAAGAGAAACAGCAACACATTCACATTAAATAATACCTCTGCAGATACCACATTAAAATCATATTTTGTTATCATGAATAAAATAAGAAATATTACCTTGAGAATTTTTTTTATTTTATTTAAATTTATGTGCTGTTATCACGTTAAACATTAAAGACTAACTGTTTGGAAATTTTACTTTTAGCCTTGCACAAGTTTTAGAGGCAACAACGTTATCCAAATATCCAAGAAGTGTAGGCCAGGCTACAGAAGGTAATACAGTACAGCTTAAACAGGGGAAACACAAAAAGGAAAGAGACAAACATCAGGCAAGTCTCCAAGAGGCACAGGTTAGATAACTTTTATTACAGCAGCAGAAACCTTTATTTGATTTTCATCAACAGCGCCATTCAATAATCTACACAAGAGATGAATGACGGAAACAAATTCCAAGACCAGTACAAGATGCTGAAAGAACCTGGAAGATCAGTATTCCCATTAGAAGTTATAAGCTAATCATGGGAAAAAACCCAACATTCATTAAGCGAGTTTGACGCCAGATTTCATCCAAGTTCTGGAAGAAACATCCAGCTTCAGCACATATTTCATAACAATCAGTAAGTTTTGCCACAAACCACATGCCCGTATTTGTGTCAAGAGTAAACTGATTATTAAAAGCTTCTTTTAGCAGATAATTTAATTTCTTAGCTGCTAGAAGTGCTCTACATTCACAGATTTTCATCTGTCAGATTAATATTAAAAATTCCTGTATGCCAGTGTAGGAGTCTCAATGTTTTTCAGCTAGCTATCACTTAAGGTTCCTCTGTGCAAGCAAGAACTCCACCTCCTCCCTTAAAACTCAATGGTAAAAGACAATTAAGAAAAGAAAGATGTTTTTAAAATCACAAAGATAATTTGAGCTGTTCCAGCAGCTATGTTTTAGAGAATCATAAGCCACTTAATACTGGTTTTCCAAAGGATCAAATTGCTTTAACTTTCCAAGTACAGAACAAGCAATATAAAAGCAGGCCAGCTACTCTACTTTGTAAGCAACATCTACCTTTTCTCTCTTTACAGCAGACAGTTTTATTATTGGCAACAGAAAGTGCCAGTGTTACATTAACTTCTAAACCACGGAATCATAACAGCCCAGATATCTAAAGATTGCCTCTCTTGCTCAGCAACTCCAGACAACATAAGAATACAGATTAGTCCTATTAGTAGGGAAATTCTGATTAAAAAAGGACTTTGAGATGAAATCAAAATGCTTAAATATGCTACAGAAAAATAATTTACTCACATTCAATGTGCACAAGTGAAGTAATGTGCCCTAATCTACTTACTCCCAGGCACATTCCCCAAAGACATCCTGTAATTGAAATTACGTAATACTGTGGAACACTTTGATGACATTTCATTAGAAGCAAAATTAATAGTAAAATGCATCTTCTCTACAAAGCAAGGTTGTCAGTTCTTGAGTCCAACCATCAACTAGAGGCAAATGTTTAAGAAACAAAGAACTACAGTAATTTCAATAATTTCCTATAGTTTTAAGTGAATTACATAGGCTTTTGACACACAGAGCACGTAATATGCTATTAACTACTATAAAAGTTGCTGCTAACTACTATATGCCCTGCACAAGTCATTTAGGCTTATCTTCATCTCTGCCACTGTATTTTTTTAACACTATAAAAGTCTTACATGAAGTTCCAATGATTTCAAACTCAGGTCAGCAAATGCATCTCCAAGTTGCCTTTGGGTATGTACCATCTGGAAGAGCTGCGTGGACAGCGTCTGTGCCAGTCTCAAGATATGTTCATATTTTTTTTTGTTATCTCTCAATATATCAATTTGAGCTTCTAGTTCCAGATCTACTGTTCTTGAGCCACGGCCCAGTTTTTCAGAGATGATCTGACGTGTACACTGCAGAGAAAATATTAAATTATAAAGAATCAAGTATATTCAAGACAACACAGCATACACCCATTTTCAGCTTCAAGGGACGTATAATTACACACAAATTCTTTCACAATCACCCCTCCCAATATAAGTTTGCACAACAAACTGAAAAAACAACACACTCTTTAGAAGTTTATCAGGACTCAGCAAGAACAGTTGGACAAGTCTCAACTCCTACTAAGATGAATATTCAAGTTAGCAAATCAAGAGCATAACTAATTGTTTCTCAAGTAAAAAAACACTTATCTCTTTATAGGTTTGGTGAATCTCATTAAGTTAAAAGAAGCATTTTAGCCTGCTGCATTGAAGTCAGTTAATAGGAGCATTACTATTCTGCATAAAAATATCTAGTTAGTAATCTTTTGGGCTTTGTCTACCAATTATCCAATTCCAGAACATCCATGCTGTGCTTTCCAAAAATGTTATTTTTGAGTACTTTTTAGGGGGGAAGTCACAAGGTGGTGGTTTTCAGCACGTTTTTGAAAGCTGACTAGAAAACTGGGAGCTCCTACTAAGAAATACACAAAAGTATTAAAATGCACTTCTTATTTACAAGTCTATAAAATGGAGATGATTGTCTCAGAAAGACTTCCTTTTCCGTCATAAGTCAAATTCTTAGAAATTCGCAGCTCATTAACACAGTGAGCAGAAAATGTGCTCTTATAAGGCCAGACACTTTCACCCTGTGTATGCCTGTGACAGATCAGGCTGCTACCACATTCCACTTATCTGTGACCTCTGCCAGAGATTGAAGCCCAGCTTGGCAGCGAGCCTCCCAAGATGCACACTGGGGTTTCCCTTGACTGAGACACAGAGAAGCCTTTTGCAAAGCAGATGTGTAGCAAAGCCATACAATTTCTCTATGAAAAGCAGGAATTATTTACTGCTATAGTAAGTTACTCGAAGTTAATCTGTGGTCCCAAGAGGTGAAGAGATAATCAATATAAACAAACTAAAAATTATGGCAGAAACAAAAATTACAAGGAAATAAACTTAGTAGTCAAGGCCACAACTACTCTGAAAGGACTTAAACTAAGTGCAAAGTTGCTATTTTTTTTTGTGAAATAATGCCCAAGCCTACCTTATATTATACTCCCCAAATACACTACCAGCACTGGATTTCCCAGGTTTCCCAGTTCAAGGACTTTTGTTTATTCCAGTCTCATGTCCAGAGGAGACACACATTTAACCTGCTAGAACTTTTATGTCCTTTCTAAATGTAATAGATGAACACAGGAAAGACACAAGAATGATCAAGCAGAACAAGCTAGTCATGACTCATAAGCTTTAGGTCAGAAGGTACAGACTATTTGGGCTACTTAATTAGATTCAACTAATTCACAAGAAAAAGCACAGCTAATCTAGGTGATATTTGTCTGTCAAGCATCAGAAATCTGGGAGAGCATAACAAATTGTAACATAGAATACACATTTACCACCAAAGTCTCCAACAGAAATTGCAAAATACAGCTTAGCAATATGTGTGCTCAAAGCATAAATAAACCTTTCACTAGGAACTATGGAAGTAATGGCCAAATTTTGGCTATTTTGCAAAAAAGCTGAGGCACACACATGCACACCTCCATGGAAATGCAGGAGAAAAATCTGAATCATGGAAGGCAACATTTCTGGAAGAAAGAATAAATTACAAATGAAGACATTATTTTCAACCAAGGGGTATTTGCTTCAGAAGTTACAGCAAAACACCTAAAAATGGCCAGCAGTGACAAATTAGGAAAAATCAGTAATTGGAAAGACATACACTGCATACTTTGTTAAACTCAGATGTAGTGAAAGATAAAGAAGATGCCCCTATCTGTTTTGAATTACTCTGGCTCTAAGCACACTAGTACGAACACACAAGTTGCTGTATAGTCTCACTAGCAAACAAAGAAAATTCCACACATTAATTCCATTGTGCTTTGTTCTCAAAGTATCTATAAAGAAAACTGTTATGAATAAGACCATGCTACTCAAAATGAAGTCACTCAATGCAAAGCTTAAGAAAAACAACTCAAAGAAAAAGACCCCCACCAAAATACATTTGAGAGAAATATATTTTAAATTGCATATGTTGAAAATGAACAGAGACACTACTGGGCATGTCTCAGAAATAAAGGTTCCACTAACAGCCCACTACTAGAGAGGTTTGTAAAACAGGCTTGCTTTTTTTTTCCCCCCTTCAAAGTTTAGGAAGTTGTATGAAAAAGAAAAAGATAAGCTTTTTGTTAGAATTGCTGAAAGTCAAGAAGACTCATGACTTTCCTGTGCCTAAATCTTGTTGCTAAACTGAAAACCTCTTTCTCATCCAAAGGGGAAGGGTGGGGCAGAAAAAAGAACAGAAAAAGATCTTGTCAGTAGACTAAGGAAAGAAGGGCAATTTCTTTTGACACTAACTCATGATTACTAGGGAGCATACAACTGGGAAGAGTGACAGGGGACAACAGTTGCAAAGGCATTCACAGATGGGAATGGCTTCTGAGCATATCCAATAATTTAGATTTCACAACTCCTGATACAGACACCATGGCACAGGAACTACTCATACGAAATTCCTAAAGAACTTCCTAACATCAAGTTTCACCACTAACTCCACTTGTAGATTAATGTCTGGTACATTGAATAGCAGGGATATTAATCTCAGTGCTGACTTCCTCCTAACCATTTACTCCTGCCCTTTATTTCTTCATCTTCTAACCTATGAACAATTAGCTATTATGAGATAAGGAGGAGACTTCTTCCCATGATCTTCCTGATGGAAAGCACTATGTCCACAAACTTAAATACTGTCCTTAACCATATTAAATATGCATTTTGTACATAGTCTACTTATGAAGTGCTTTCAAATGTATGGCATCTCCAGGTCCATTTCCGTAATACCTCCTCAACTCAAAATGAATTCATAAGGTCTCTGAACAATACTATTCCTCCAAAAAAGAGCGCACAAGAAGTCAATATGAGATTCTAGACAGACCACAACTGACATATCTCCTTGGGCATGTTTGGGAATAGATTTCAAGAAAACATTCATTTACTTTTCTGAAAGTGCTAGTCTTTGTTTGCTATGCCATAAATGGTGGGATTCTGAAGTTCAGGGAGAGGGAGGCTTAAGCCATGAAAGAAATCTAAAAATCCAGACTTTGCAAAGACTACAGCCAAAGAAAAAATGCTCTGAACAAGAATCCAAGACCACTTTTCCCAGCATTTTTCACTACTCTTCTGGTTGTTGGTTCATGTCAGTGAGTTCAGAATCATTTTGCAGTTGAGAGAGAATAAGGTCAAGGCCTGTCCCTTTCCTTTGTAAGAGGGATGCACCAATCCCTTAATCATCTTTGTTGCTCTCCATGGTACACACTCCAGGAGCTCCATATCTCTCTTGTACTGAGAAGCCCAGAACTGGACACAGCACTCCAGTGGGGCAGGATCAGCTCCCCTGACCTGTTGGCAGTGCTCTTCCTAATGTACCCCAGGATACCACTGGCCTGCAACTTCTGCAGTTGCTACGAAATTTAGATGACAAGAAAAGTAGAAAACCTAGAAGCCATTTAATTAGACATTAAAAAAAGGAAACTTCTGATTCTAACAGAAAGACGGCATAAACACTTATTAGTGGGTAGAATGTCTCCATCTCTGCTTCCCATTCTCACTGGGGAAAAAGTCCTTATCCGGACTTAAAGATCACTGGAGGGATTCAGACTTTCTTTTCCACAGATTCTTCATTTCTTCATGGTTTGATACAGATCTGACTGATGCACAAACCACCTCTCCACAACTCTGTCATTTAAGTTGCAGGCATAACAAAAAGCTGTTTTTCAAAATTTGTCTTTGTTTAAAACTCTTGACAGGAATATATTCCCTGACAATTGCTCCTTATCTTATGGCTTTTTAATGAGAGTCACTTCTGGTAAACTGGTGTGCTTTAAGAACCTTTTCATTATTCTTATGTTATTGTTTTAATTTCATCAAATCCCAAATGATCACAAAGCAGCAGCATATAAAACACACATGAATTTAAACAACAATTACAACACTAAGAAAAAACAAACAGCCAAGACAGAACATCAGAACAGCAGTTAAGATATACAGAACTTGTAAATGGGCCTGACCAAGTTTTCATCTCAGCTAAAATTTTATTGTATTAGCAATCAACTCAAAAATGGCAAAAAGATTTAATTGCAAGCTTTAGTGCCGAAATCTGTACATTCTGAATGATGAAGGGGACATTAGAAACAGAACATCCGTTATCTTGCTAAATTAGTAATACCTATGAAAGATTTTCCACTTAAAACTAGGGATTTAAAAAGGCTAACAAAGAACGCTACCCTTGGAAGAAAACTAAACCCTCCCTACACATTCTTGCTTATGCTCACTACAACAACAGATGACTTTGATACAGCTCTGGTCCTACCTAGTAGCAAACTCATTTCTAGAATACATACATACACACATACACACAAATACATGGCTTGCATACCTTGTAAGTGTTTAGGCTCCACTTTCTCACCAATTCCAGTTTCTCCATTGCTGGATTCTTTACTTCATCTGCTAACACAACAGGCCCACTCTTCTGCTGGGCCCTGCTCCCTGTGTCAGACAAAGCAAAGGCCTTGGATTTGGGGTTTTTGTTTGGTTTTTTTTTATAAAGGATTAATAGGAGGTATGTAAGATTTGTGCAAAAGCAGAGCAAGGTGACAGTATGAACTTAAGATGAATAAGCAGATCTCAAAATCACTTCCAGAAAGAAAGACTTATTTTAAAACTGATATAAAACATATTTTATATCCCAGTATTTCTTGTAGTAATAGGCTGTACAAAGCTTACTGAATGCATGTTTTACTAACAAACCTTAAAACAGCTTTTGAGACATTTATTACTTAAGCTATGTTTTAAAACTCCAACAGCTGAACATCCTGTTGGATTTAGCCATTCTAAAAGTCTGTTTACAACCTGCAGGCCATTAAATGAAAATTATTGGCATATAAAAACTGTTGTCCCAAGTACAGGTTTTTTTAATCTTTTCCAGTGAGCACCTTCCTTTCCAGAAGTTGCGTTCAGTCAATATCTTACTTATTTCAATTTTATTAGCTCATTGTATTAGGAACAATTAATTCTACAAACCACCAGTATGGAAATATCAACAAAGAGCAGATTTAAAGTAACATATTAAAATATCCAGGGCCAATCACTACACATAAATTACCCTTACTCAGCATTTTCAAGGTAGTATGAGATATCATGTGAATTCTATGTTTTAGTTTTGCAAAAGTAATTCCTAGTGTCCTAAATACTAGAAACTGCTAAAAATAGTAACTTTTAAGCAACATTTTATATTTTCATGTACAAATCTGACTACTCCCAACTCTAATCCCTACTGCTACTTACAGTCACCTTAGTCTTGCCAAGTTATTTTTGTAAGCAAGATTTTGGAAAAAAGTCTATGCAGATGCCTCAAGATACTCCTTTAGCATCCTACTATGTTCTTTACATCTTCAAAATGCTGTGCAAACATAAAGTAACTAACCCTCTCAACACCCTTATGAGGCAACTGAGCAAGTTTTCTCCTTTTATACAGGAGGAAACAGACTAAGATGTTAAGTAATTTGCCCAGAGGCACAAAATGAGTCAAGTGGCAAAGCCTAGTTTGGGTGTTGTGAATTCCTAATGGCTGCCTCCATAGTCTAGTCGATTGGAATATGTGATCATTTTGGCAAAAAAATCCAAAAGTTTCAGCTTTAACCTAAATAAAAGATTTTGGTCTCTCCTATTTTAGTTGGTTTTTAACTGTTTGTTATTATTAATATTTGGTAGTTATATTTCTAATTTTACAGAGTAAAAGCAGCTGACAGAGAGGAAAGCAGAGGTTACTTTGTGAACTGTTAAAAGTCAGAAATGAGAGCCATCAAAAACCCCCAGAAGTTGAATTTCCAACTAATAGTAAATCAAATTATTAGAGATGTGGAGGGGTTAGTACATTGTCAGCAGAGACGAGGGCGTTATCCACTCAGTGCTTTGATACCTGTGGGAATAATTAAATCACAACCTTGTCCAGCCAGTCTGCTAGCTGCTGCACTGCTAGGAGATATAACAGATGATTTGGGTGATGCTGAGGAACCTGAAAAGGGGACATTTAACCATGAAAATCCATCATCTTCCCATAGAAATCAACGCACACTTTTACACAGACATGGGGTTTTTTTTCAAAACAAAGAAACATTTGCTTCAGCAACAACAGAAGCATCCACAGAAAAGGTGCTGTAATTTCTGATGGAAATGCTTTTTAAGAGGTGCAGCTGTCCATGTGAACTACGCCAAGTTTTCATGATTTAATCTTTTTCTCTACATCATGATGACGATTTTTTTTTCTGTAAGAGTAATCAAAGCACAACTGACAGCTTCATCAGTAAAGTACGTACCATAAACAGAAAATTCCGTGTACGATTGTTATATACAGTTTCTACAGCTGAAACATCCTTTTTTAGGTCCAGGTAGATTTGACTCTACACTGTCACTGAATGGTACTCAAAGCATTAAGAGGTGAAGTAAGCTCTGAAATCTCAGCCAGCTTCAGATACACTTCAGTGACATCAACTCTTTAGTCAGTGTAAACACGCAGCAATAAGTTATCCTGAAGATCATAGGAGTCATTAGCTGTGGAAGTGTGTAAGCTCATTCCCAAAAGAAAGATTTTACATCACTTGCTTTTTCTCTTAAAAAAACTCAACCAAACAAAACCCAACTAACTTTAAATGACAAGCACTCTGTGTGTTCTCTAGGCTGTTTTAGCATTATGCTTTTCAGAGCTTTGCCACTCTATCATAGTGGATAAATTTGAAGTGGTATCCTTATGAAATTTTCAGGATTTAAAAACCAACCAAACAAATTAGCTTTTTCTCTGTAGTGATGAGTGACCCCCATACTGGGGGGGAACTTTCATTGCTTTTGCTGAAAAATTCCAATATACTTCAGGGCTAATAGTGTAATAACGAGAGGAAAGGAAATCAAACCTGAACAGTAGTGGTTTCAACAAAATTTAGTTATCAGGAACACCAAAACACCACTCAGAGTAACTGGATCAACAATTAGCTTTTGTCTTTTAAACATACTACAGAGCACTACTAACATGGGGTTAAGTAAATCCAATGATTTGGATCCAACTGCACAGAAAAATGAGACAAAGACAGCTCACTTGCTGTGTTCTCCTGTAGCAATACATTGCATAAGAGCTGCAATTGGATTCATCCAGGTGTAGAAGTTTGACTGCAAGATCCTGCTAAAGGCCTCAAGACTGAATCATTCCAGCAAGCGAGCCAAGACAAGCATTAAAAAATCCTTATCATTTGACAGAGTATTAATGCAGCCTTATGCATGCTTCATCATTCAACATCCCCCAAATCCTAAAAGCCCTTCCCCTCCAGTATTGTCTACTCTGCATTCAAAAATGAAGCCCTAGTAGAGGCACTAAAACAGAATTTTTAGAAATAGGGCAATCATTCAGGTTTTGTCCATACTTTCATAGGAAGTACTAGGTTTTATCACTTCTCTCTGTCTGATTTTATTAGAACATCAGGAAAAATCTGAAGAAAATATCCTTGGAGGGAAACTGTGACATCCAAAGTGTCCAAAGCTCATAATTTGTATACAAAAATTTTCACAGAACATTTGCATTTCAAACGTATTAGAGTAGCTTTAAACGCATCTTATACACATTTCCCTTATAGGCTAATGCACTTAACAGCTGCAACAATTATCCTGCTAATACAATATAAAAAGGCAAAAATGGTGAGCAGTTTGCCATCTGCCCAGTTTTTAGCTAGATATTTTGCTAATTTCAAAGCTAAAGAAACATAACATTCACTTTGTAATATATGTAATGTACAGCATATAAATCACTGTATTCCTAAGCAAAGAATTTTACCAAACAGGAAATGAAGGAAAATGTAAATTAAATCTATGACTACAAAGAGACTTATTTTCACAGCTATGCATTTGAGATAATTTCCAACCTTTCAAATTCAGAAACTGTCAAAGCTACATAATTCATCAAATATCATTTGCACATACTGTATTATGGTATTCTATTGCTTTTTGACAGATAGGAAGCACTGACATTATTGGCTTGTTTATCACTTTGTATTTCTCATTGTTTGATACTAGCTTAGACTCTCTAAGGCATACATTAATACAACAAAGAAGAATTCCACCTAATAATTTGTTCTAGGTAAGTGAAGAAAAAATAACTCTCCAGTTATGTTTCGAATCAGAATAATACCCTGCAAAATTTAAAGAAAACTTCTACACAATGTAATAGTAAAATTCTTCAGCCTGGTACCAGTTCAAGGTGCTCAAGGACCTCCCTTCTTGTAAATGCAGACCAATTTAACACTAAGTAGTTTCCTCTAGTCCCTTGACTGATACTGCAAGTGTAGTGTATATTCTGTATTTTAACAACCCAGCTACCAGAGATGATAAACTGGTTGTCACTAATGCAAATCTCAATGTGTACATTTACACCAAACTGCTCAAAGCAGCTACAGAACATTGTGTTCCTGACCATGCAAAAATATGCCTAAAGATTTTAAACTGAGAAATACAAAAAAGCATTTACCTTTACTTGGAAATGGTCCTGCCTCAACAATTCCCTCTTTGGCACTGTCAAAGCCACGAGATGTTATTTTGGTTTCAGAAAGTCCAAGTCCAACTGGTAACGAATATTTCAAGTCCTTGAAAATATTTGAATAAAAAAAGAAAGTTAATGTTAAAAAAAATAATTAAAGTGACTCAAAAGTATTAAAATGCAATTTCAGCAGCTCTCAGACAAGCAATTCAGTCTTTAGCCTGGAATGTCCTCGTTGGTGTCACAGCATTCTACTGCTACACAAATAAAACATAAATGAAAGAGAAACACTGTAAGTATAGCCTGAGTATTTATTCTAGACTTTTTTGTTATATTGATGAATAACTAGAATGCCATCTCTTAGAGCAGCAGTTACCAAAACCGTGGCCTGAAATATCATGTTATATGGTCTGAAGCTGGTCCAAGCAAGCGTATCAGTTTAATAAAGCTTCCAGTTAAAAACTGGACTGACAGGGGTGCAGAATGATCTAAGACTATCAAGCAGACAACATCTTAAAAACCAAAAATGTGGAAGCAATTATCATAATGTTAAAGATAAAAAAAAAAAATCACTCTAAGCAAGAAATAGCTTTAAAAATCATAGCATCCTTATTTTTTATAAATAGCACATGAAATCTTTTTAATATTTGACACGGGAGAAACATCTGGAAAGGCATCACTTCAACAGCTTCCTTTTGAGCCTACATCACAAGTGCTCACAGCATAAAGCTGCCATTTACTTCTGTTTGCTTTTGAAACTCATTGATTTAAAATTGCTTAAGATCGCCTTGTTTAACTTTGGAGAACTAGATTAACTACTACAACCAACTTTCAAGCAACTGAAGTCTTCACTGAAACCCAAAGCAGGCCTATAAATCCATACACCATGAACTATGAATCCATACACCACAATTCACACGCCATCCCCATTGCCCATTTTTGCTGTCTTGCCCAGCTCTACAAATAGCTCCTGCTAAGGTTTCCTGGACTATATTTCCAGCCTTCTGACTGAGGTTTAAGCCTCTGGTGTTATGGAATTATATTTAGTGCTTTAAAATAAGTTCAGGTTTTAAAGTAATTTAAAACCATTAATTCATAAAAGTAAGAAGTGTCTGAAAAACTACTGTAGAAGTGAAAGGAAAACAGTAAAATACAGTTACAAAAATAAAACATGAAGAAATTGGAAAACTGTCAGTGTCTGGAGTCAGGTACTTTTTTGCATCCCCTCTGCTTCCATACAGAGGCAAAAAAGTGGAAAAAGTATAGAGGAGCACTAGTGAAATTTGCACAGAAAAGCTACACATAGCTTTAAGGTGTAGTAACTGTTTATGATATATGCAATGCTTCTAATTACAAAGAAAACACAACCTTTAAAATCCAATTCATGTTTGACCTATTACTGTAGTTGCTTGATCCACAAACCAGAAGCGGGATAGTGCATAAGAATGGTACTGCCTAGAGGCTCAGATTGTCAATAAGTGGCTTTGGATCACAGGATCACATCCCCACAGATTTAGTTAGGTGTCTCTAGTTTAGGATAAACTCCTGGGAAGAGGAAAAAAAGGAAGAGCTACAAACATATGAATGGACAGAGAAATCTTGCTAACGTTAAAAACCCAGGATGTTACTGCAAACAGGGTAACCAATTCCTACAGTCATATTTTTACTTACATGAACTGGCTAATAATAAAGTATGCCATATTTGTGTATCTAAGGCATTATACAAAAACAAAACAAAAAAACCCCAACTGCAAAACTAAGAAATCATCCAGCATGAACAACAAATAGTAGTCACATGCAGAACCTGATCTCACAAATTAAGCATATCGCAACATTGGATACATACTGTTTTCAGTCTTCACAACTGACTTAACACTGGGGCTTCCATTTAAGTACTCACAGTTGGTGGTACGATGGAAAGCCTTTGCTTCAACTTAGTTTAGCTAATGCACAGAGTCCATTTAACTCAAAATGTAGCAAGTCACCAGACGCTGAAAAATTAGAGAGACTTGAAAAAGGATAACTAGATTGCAGAGAAGATGCACTGATTTAACAAAAAGGACATGGCATGAATTATTTTTTTTCCTCAAGGCACCTTGGCGCCTTGTAGTTTTCAGAAATATCTAAACCTGTAGCCAAACAAATGTAGACAGCTAACCTGCTTAAGCATGTTTGCAATAGGAATCTAAGCAATCATCTGTATTTAATGTTAAAATGCAGAACATCTGCTTTGTAAAGATAAAAGTTTAGACATAAACTTAAGCAATTGTACTACTCTGTACATTCAATGTAATTCTAATTTGAAGCTAAACAGAGGCTGGACCAACTGTAATGCTAAATAAATCAGAATGTTACAACACATCTTTCTCTTCAATAAAAACTTGGTATTTGGATTATGAAAATTATTAAGATCTCCAACTGTGTATATATATACACACCAGGGTGTTTTACATAAATATATGCATATGTGTATGTACACACACATGTATTTGTTCCAAGAGATCTAATTTTTTTCACTGCCAAAAAGGCAAAGTTCAGTCTAAAGAACTGCATTCAAACCTCTTTTTAAACACTTATTAATGAGTTCAAATATATCCTGATGAAGAACGCCATCCTCGCATAACAATTTAAAAGAAAGACCTATCATAGCATACATGACCAGAACTGTCATCAAAGTCAGTGACTATCAAAACAATACCTTTTTGTTACTTATAAACATGCAAGTTACTGTTCAGTGGATAAACAGTGCTGCATGTAAACTTCAATTTTTGACATGTCATTCTTACAACTGATTGTGCTTGCCTTTTTTTTTTACAGAAGTGTAGATAAACAAAAAAGCTAGCAAAAAACCCTGTAATCATACTGATTTATCAGTATCCAGCAATTTATCCCTTCAAAAATTTACAAAGAAGGATAACTTAGGGAGGACAGATTCCCCTACTAGAGTAAGGTGATTATATTTTGACAACATACTGCTCTTTTAGCTAAGTGTAAGATTTCTCCCTTTCTTTGTAAAAGGTAAGTCCAAGTCTCTAGAATTAATCAAAATTTGTTGATACGTTGCAAAACCACAAATCTGTTAACAGATCACCATTACCAAAAACTAAAGAGAAAGACGCTTCTTTCGTAATTTTCAATTCTATGACATTGTTTATGCAATTACCTTCTAGAAAAAGTATTT
The DNA here is from genome assembly GCF_036250125.1 of Pseudopipra pipra. Lineage (NCBI taxonomy): Eukaryota > Metazoa > Chordata > Aves > Passeriformes > Pipridae > Pseudopipra > Pseudopipra pipra. Next base: position 31,414,296 of record NC_087552.1, on the reverse strand, counting down.
CAGTATTGTAACTTCTGAGACACAGAGCTAGAGGTATAAAAAAACACAGCTCAGAAGTTTCCCAAGGAGTTAAATGCTGGACTACCTATCCCACTCTCAGCCATTTAGCATGCTTAAGGCTCAAAGAAGCAAAGCATTAAATATAGGGACACAGAACAGCTGCACTAACTTAATTAGGTCTGCTCAAGACAGTCCAAACTTACATGACACAGAACACTTATGCCACTTCAACCATTTGTTAAAATCCCATTTTAATTACTTCAAATCACCACATTAAACTAAACATGTTTTAGTCAGGTTAGCCTTATTTACACAACTCTAACAGGGATATTATCAGTCTATTATACAGATCATCTAGAGGTACCAGTATGCATTTTTGACATAGCAATCCTGTTGAGACAGTAGACACAGCAAAGAAGTCACTCAGAACGCATGTTCATGAAGGAATGTTGGCTGAATTACAAGACTATTTTCAAAACAATACTTCCCATCCATGCTATCCATATTAATCTAAAATGAAGAAGGGAAAGACCAGAACTGTATTTTCCCCAACAGTAGAAACCAACCTAGCCAAAACTTGCTTATTTTGAAGAAACTTACTTAACTAAGGGGCAACTAAGGAGGTATCACTGTATTAATTTCTTAGTTATGCCAGTCCATTATTAATGCATGACTAAGCATTATCTTCTCCTTAGTACCAGCAGTAGGTTTACCAGATATGGTTTTACTTGCCTTTACTACCTTGTTTTTAAAACCCCACATCACTAGCTCGTTCAATAAACATATGTGGAGCAACTAAACCGGGACCAATCATATGCTTGTTTATTTTTTAAACTCAGGCCACTATACGCAATTTGATTTGGAAATTTTTTAATGATGGATGACTCCAGTTGCCTTCAGGAAAAATTTGCAACCCATCTTATCGTAAAGTTCACAGTTTAAAGTCCAATGATACAGAAAGTTGTGTAGATACACATAACATCTATCCAGTAAGACAGATGGGCTCTGAACTTTACCTTTTATCCAAAGTCATGTACAAGTACAGCTCCTTGTATATATTCAGCATTTTCTTCTTCTCTTTGCCCTATTATATCACTCAGTTCTTATTTTCCACTAAGCCACTAGATCTTCCAATCAGTTTAAATTCAAGCATAAATACATGTATTCTCCAATACATTGTTCTTTACTCAAAAGACCCCTTCTACCATATCCCTTTTGATTCACCTAACATAACACTACAATCCAGTTTTAAATTAGTTTCCCTTCTACTCTCATCATTAACATGCATATTTTTGGTTTTTCAGACTGTACAAAGACCACTTGACTTTTTTGTTTTATTTCCTGAAAACAGTTTTCTAGAACTGACACACAGAAATGAATTTTAAATCAGCCTACATTAATTAAACTATAATTACCAAAATCCGACTATGTCAGTGAACCTAGTAAAACCTAAGAGATGAACTCAGATATTGCAGGCAGAATGTGAGTGACAAGGCTGGTGTCTTTTTTTTCAGAAGGCAAAAGATAAAAAAGAATTGACCTTGTCTATTTGTGCAGTCTGGCAATAAAATTACAGAACAAGATACTGAACACAGGCATTCAGATTCATCAGATTCCAGAGCTTATTTCATAATTCTAATAAGATAAATTGAAGACACAATACAGTTGATTTATCTTTTGCAGTCTGAAGTTTATTACTAGTATTATATACATGTTTAACAATGATTTTGTTCCCATAAGAGTACAGTAGGATCCATGAAAAAGAGTCTATGCTGAAATTAAAAGGAAACAATTGAAACAACCAATTCAGAGACTCAAACTGATATGAATGTTATATAGATTTTGTACAATAGTTTAAATGTAACAAATCACTTAAAGCTGCTTGAGTATCTTTACAGGTAGACCAAACAGTTTTCTGAAAAATTAAATTTAATCCTATGCAGCTTTCACACTGTATGGCATGTTATTGAATATAGAAATAGAAAATAGAGATAATATACTTCCTCACTCCTTCCTACAGATCTCAGCTCTCAATCCCCACAGTGACATTAAAACACCACTGTGCTAATCACATAATTATAATAGCATGGCAGGAAAACTAGAAGTCAGGGATAAATGAAACAAAAACGTGAATTATATAAACCAGCAATACTCAAATATTTGCAAACCGTTCTATACACCAAGTTCTTAAAGCTTAAGTGAGTTCCAACAGAGCTCAGAGAGCTGGAAAGCACTGGGTCAAGCTTTTTCTTAATGAAAGAACATTAGATATTTGATCCAATGATGACTGAAGCTACAGCTTTTTTTAGTTAAAGAGTTTCCATCCATCATACAGGCAGGACAAAACTTGTTGGAATTCCATGGGCATGTTTTATTATAGAATTAGAATGTAGCAGCATATTTCTGAATGAGATTTTACAGGTAGGAAAACATTTATTTAAGTTACCTTGTATGTATGCTTTATACCAAGAAGATGCATCAATTTGTGCTATATCGCATTCCCACAGGATTGGAACTAACATGCTTCCTTCTGAAATGACATTATGACAATCTATGCTGTCTGATGTTCTGCAAAACTAAAGGAGGAGTTTTTTCTTCAAAGGAGGAGCAACACTGCACTGCCTTGCAAAATTAAATATTTCTCACACTTGAGTGCATACTAATACTGCATTTGCTGAAAAATAAATGTGCATTTTCAAGCCTGAGCAGCCTGAGGTCAGATGGAAGTGCTAAACAGAACACGAGTCTAGAGGAAAGTGTAGTGTTGTCATTAAAGAAATCTAAGAAAAAGGTTGTACAACTACCTCTTTACTCAGTCTATCAAAAACATACAATCTAAGCTGCTCAAGTCTTCAACGCAAAATAGCTGTAGAAGACAAAAAAATACAGAATAAATGGTATTTTATTGTTTACATCTGAATTGTAAAACACCTAGATGAACATGTACCTGATTATAAAAATAAAAAAGCAGGAAGCCAAAATAACCTTGTTCTCCAGCTCCTAAAGAAGGTGCAATCAAAATCAGTATATTGGAATTTGAGTGCTCTAAACTCTACTGTGGTCACATACTCTTACCAAGCACTGTGATAACAATTCAAATTAAAATAGTCGTGGTTTCCTGCCCCTTTCTTAAGCAATCTCATAAAAATCAGTACTTGGCTTGTCATTTCTGTAAGTTGATAGGAAAAATGACCCCTGAAAACTCAGCAGAGAAATTTTGTGGTGCAATGCATATATTGCTTTAAGTTAAAAAAAAAATTATCTGGCAAGGAAAAAAAGGGAAAGCACGGCATTAAGCATTAGAAATAACAAACATGAATCAAGATGAATAGAAGACTAAATACTAGAATTCAAGACTACCAGATTAGTAAACAGACCTAGATGTTAATTCCAAGAAGTTTGTTTTCTTTGTTTTGTTTAGAAGAAACCCTGTTTATCACATATTCTGAGTTTAGGTCACACATGCGGGTGTTAACTTGTATAAGACAGTTCAAAAAAATAATTGAAGTGCACTTCTTCATTGATCTCAGAATAAGCACTGAGAAATAATTACAGCAACAAGTTCAACTATGCTTGCATAGTGTAAGTTTTCTGCAATTTGACCAAATGTTTGACCCACTTTTGTGGAAGTAGAAGTTTCAAAATATAGTTGACTTCAAGCCAACAAAATCATTAGCATGCCAGCAAAAACCTACTCCAAGTTTTATATATATATATATATATATATGGTCATAGACAGAAACTACCTTAAAATTTCACCTTTACATTTTGACTGAACAGGAGTGCAGGTTCCACTTGCTGTCTGTAAGTATTGCATGCACTACACTGAAGAAGCAACCATAATGTAAGGAAAAGGTAACTTTGACAGCAGTCAAGTCACAGCAGCAGTAGCTTAAAAATAGTAAATCTGTTTCTCTACTCCGAGGTGAACCCAAATTCATTACTACTTCAAGATACATTTCCTAATGTATCTTAGGCATATGGTACATCTTTATAGAAATGTAGTTTTAACTTTATTTCATTAGATACTGTCCTAATTTTTACATTATGTTACTGATAGAGCTTAGTTGAATGACAAATCTTAAGAAACATAACCTTCCCTCATTGCAGTGCTATTCATAAAAAAAATCCCCATACATCAGAAGCAGAAAAAATGCCCAGTAACAAGTGCAGTATTTTTAATATGAATGCATTTCCATCTCATGAAGTTTTACACTTTTTTTTACAGCCATGCTCACTATACAGCTACCATACAATCATAGTCAAATGGTCTCAGATCTTGTTTTCACGATATATTTTATTTTTTTTATTTCTTAAAATACACATTTATGCACATTTAAATAGAATATTTATAATTAAAATTATACATGTTTTAAACCATAATTTTAGTAAATATATTTAAATGCCATTTTTCTGTCTTATGAATAAAATTCCTGGATTAAAGATCAGTACTCTCAAGGCTCAGAATCAATAATTAGAAATGCATACACTTGATTGCATATTACAGAGTACCCAGTACTTTACACCATTTAGCATTCAGGAAAAAAAATCATTACTAATACACTTTGCACTGCAATGTGCAGTATGTGCTTTGTTTTTTTTTAGTCAACTTTAACAATAATTTATCATCTTTGAAGGACTTTTTACATTAAAGTAAAAATAGAAGACAAAATTAAACAAATTCTTATTGTATCAATATTCGGCATGTATATGTAATTTGTTTTTGAACTTATAAAGGTTCTCCCCTCTAATCAGCATTTTAGTAGGACAGAATAAAATGCTGAAGTTCTGCTAAGCATTCATTTTAAAAATAATCCTGCAGTGCAAGTCAGTATGGGACTGTTAAAACTTAGAGATTTCCTTAAAATCTAAGACTCAGCAGATGTCAAATAAACATGGACAATTAACTAGTCTTCGTGTTTCCAAATGAAAATCAAAGTAAAAAGAAAAGAAACCCAACCCCAAATTCCACAAGCTGTACCATGGCGCTCTCTGCTGGATGTCTGAACGCAAGGGAAACTGATCCATACGAATCAAGGTTAGGGGAAGGAATCAAAATTTGCCACGGTTAACATGTCTTTTATACAAAAAAGATTATTACAATGTATGATGACACTATGCTATGTCAACTTTAACAATGACCTATGAGCTTCAAAGGAGTTTTTCCATTAAACCTCCAGAAAACCTCAAGTGAAGTCTGGTATGCCCTGCACTGTAACTTCAGCATTTCTGATAATGATACTTCGGCAGACAGCGAAGAAAATCCTTACCCTGTTAAAGCCGTGCTCATGAGAATCTTCCAGCTGTCCATTGCTAGTCACAGGAATTTCTGCTGCTGAATTTTTGGGAGACTCCTGAGCCATTGCACTTTCCTATAGTATAAGAAGAAACAGGTGATTTATCTTAAATATCCAATGAGTAATCCCTATGAAAACAGTTGACTTTATTTCAAACTCCTATTGGAAATATTCTGATATACTTGGTCTGCATACATTTGTTTAATCACATCCCCAAATCACAGTTACACATTAGCACAGCTCAGTCAGAAGTAACTTAAAGATCTAACAGAAAAGAAACACTAAAATTTAGCCCATTGATATTGGGGGAGTAAGACACAAATGAGGCGTGGGGCCAGACAAATGTTTTCCATGCACACTTGAGCCTTAGTTTCTGTGTTTCAAAATATAAAAAAGGTGAGCTTAGCTAAAAAAATTGTACTAGCTATAAACAGCAATAAATACTAGAAAAGTGCAATGAGTTCATGTGTTACAAGAAAAGCTATGATTCCAAACCTTAAAATAGTTTAAGTTGCTTCTTATTTAGCCATAACATAGTGCCACCTTCTGACTAAAGTGTTGGTATGCAACTCTTATGCAGTCAACAGCAGCACACTTGGAAGTGAAATGCAGAAGCACTGAAAGAACTCAAAAGCACCAACGGAATTCAAGAATCAAAGTTACTTTCAAATGCAGTTGCATCATGAACAGTAGCAGCAGCTGTGAAACTACTGATTTCAAAAATGACCTAAGGTATAACCTAGGAGAGACATTCCCAGGAGAACCGCACATCATTTACAAGCACCTGAAGAGAGAATGGCACCCTAACACTCTCCAAAATGAAGAGAAACTGAAAATTTCATCCCTTTCAAAAAGCTACTCCTACCTCTGCAAGGGAGCTTCATTAGTCATCTAAAGTGTAAACAGTAGAAAAATCAACACACAACCAAGGCAGTGTTTGTTCAATTACTTACATAAAAGTTGTCTGAAGTCTTCAAACCAGCCCATGCACTTGTGCAAGACTGGCAAGACAAGGTATACCATCAACAGGTACTTGAGAATAGGTACCTTTCTTCCCTTAAAGCTCCTAAATCATCAAACCAAACTAGTTCTTTTCAGTCTAAGGGTCAGGAAGAGAACCAGCCTGAGACAAGGCTGAAGTACCAGCAGCTTCTCCAACCACACATGAAGCTTTACAGGATAACAATGTAACACAAAGATTTTACTGGTACTTACTGAGCATCACCTGCATCATTCTAATATGGCAACATCTTCCGTCATATCCCATTGCTAATATTTCCTCCATTTTCATGTATCAACACTTCATTTACATTAGTGAGATTGATTTCCTCAGTAAGTTTTGAGGCCTCTCAGCTTTTTTCTAACTAGGCACTGTCTGTGGGCTCCAATAAACGTGCTTCTCCAACTCCAGATAGCTTTCAAAGCTTTGCTACCATAACTTCTTCCAAAAAATGTAAATTACTGAGACTTCACCTCAGTTGGTCTTTTGAAGCAGAGGTCACAACTCAAACTTCCTTTGGTATCTATGACAAAATCTGAATGTGTAATAAGCTTCTTCAATTGGCAGCATAAAAACGTCCACCAAGTTCTGAATGAACACTGCCTTTTACCCATGCAGAGAAGAGAAAGAACGAGGAGAGTACCTTGGGAAACAGCCCTAAAAACAAAGGGGACCAGTAAGGATGGACACACTTCAAAAAAGAAATCTTGAAGGCGCAGGAGCAGGTCAGCCCTATGTGGTGAAAGGCGAGCCAGTGGGGAAGATCGGCCTGCCTGAACAGGGAGATTTTACAGGAAATTAGGGAAAAAAAGAGAGTCTATCGCCTTTGGAAAAAAGGGCAGGCAACTCATGTAGTGTTTAAGAATGTAGTTAGGTCATGTAGAAAGAAAATTTGAGAGGTAAAAGCACAATTTGAACTTAATCTGGCCACTTCGGTTGAGGACAACAAAAAGTGTTTTTTTAAATACATCGGTAGGAAAAGGAGGGGCAAGGTAAACCTCCATTCTTTGTTGGACATGGAGGGGAACATAGTTGCAAAGATGAGGATAAGGCTGAGGTACTGAACACGTTCTTTGCCTCAGTTTTCAACAAGACGACAGGTTGTCCTCAGGATAACTGGCTTCCTGGGCTGGTAGACAGCAACCGGGAGCCGAATAGCCCCCCTGTAATCCAGGAGGAAGAAGTTTGTGACCTGCTGAGCCACGTGGATTCTCACAAGCCTATGGGATCAGATGGGATCCATCCTAGGGTGATGAAGAACTGGCAGAAGAGCTCGCCAAGCTGCTCTCTATCATTTATCACCAGTCCTGGCTCACTGGGGAGGTCCCAGATGATTGGAAGGTGGCTAATGTGACACCCATCCACAAGAAGGGCCAGAAGGATCATCAAGTCCAACTCCCTACTCTTCACAGGGAATTGCTACACAACACCATCAGATCAAATGTTCTAGTTATGTATCATATTAGATTTTGATTTAGGAAATCTGCCCAATAGATCAAGCTTCTTAAGCTTGCTCTGAATCTCACATCTGCTTAAGCTCTAAGACTGCTAGGAACCACACTTCTACTTGACACGGTCAAGTGTGGTATTGTTCAAATGCTTGGCCTGTCACAGCTACCTGCACAATACGGAAACATTGGCATAGGCTAACACAGATACTTTTGGTCTTCTTTCTGCAAATTATCAGAGAACACAGTGCAAAGGGGAACTCCTGTACTGTCAGAGAATACGTTTTGTTTGGCAGGGATCACAAACAAAAATGCACCTCTAAATTTAACTAAAGGCAAAACAAATACTTGGCTTTGGAGCTTTTCATCAAGAGTCTCAAATCACCTTGCAAATATTGACATTGATATATTTTTATACATTTATTCAAAGATATACACACTCAGGCATACGCACATCTCTAGCAAATACATATATTAAAAAATCAAATTCATCAGCTTCTCTGGACAACTTTTGAAATCACTACAACCTAGAAGCAATTCACCTATTTTTTTAGGCATTCCTACTTGAGTCAAACTATGTATGTAGTTCAGAAAAAGCAAAAAATTACTTGCTAACTTCAGTTTCATACTATGTTTGAACTGTAATATAATTTTCCTTTGCTGAAAGGAGGACATTTCACCACTCTACTTTTCCAGTCCCTACTGTGAGCCACACAGTGTCCCACCTCTGAACCACTCACCTGACTGCAGTCACCACACACAACTCACTAACCTGGCAATGGACCTTTTCACCAGGTTAATTTTCCAGTGTCAGTGAGTTGAATCAGTTTGCAGTGAGGTAAGACAAGTACCAAAGACGTGAAACGAGCAGCTGAAAAGGGGAAGTGGGATAAGCTGCTAATTTGACTCAGACATAACAAGAAACCACCGCCTGCATTTTAGTCAACAGTTTAAGCTAACACTGTTGTCAAAAAAAGTCCTTGCCCTTTTCCCCAACTCTTCCTCCTATCAGCTTTCACCATTCCTTCACCTCTTCCCTGAGCCAGAGCAATGTATCTGTACAGCAAACAAGATTCCAGAAACACTGCAGGTTAGAAGAAGGTGACCTGTGCTCAAAAAGAGGATGGATAATTTTTCCACTCACATCAGTTCCCCAAAACAGTTCATCACATGGGTCCTACACTTGCACCTATGAAACTGAGGGGGTAATAATGCCATAAGAATATATTGAGAATGAAGGACTGCTCTTGGCCACAGCATCAGCTTACTTTAGCAGTGCAATACCTCAAAATACTTACTCAACTGTAGGCTACTACCAAAAACAAGCAGTCATTTCTCTTTACCTCTGCATGTGTGTTCCTGTAACCTCACACAATCATGGTGAGCTTATTGATCTGAGAGAAAACTAAAGCATCAAACCACAACAGTACTTCTGTTGAAACAGTGAGTATGATTGCTGAATCAAGTGCCCCTTTGGCAAGTGTAACCCACAGCTGGCTTAAACTAAGCATACAAAGAAACTGAATCCTCAGAAAAAAAATTATCATATGTAGAAACAGCCTGAAGTAAATCTTAATAAGTTACTAAATTTGTATTGATGTATTAAGCATGAATGACACAAGCATTACAGAAAAACATGACGCTTCAGATGGACTTTTTATTTAGAAAAAAATAGAATCATCCTTCAGTAACAATCAGTATTTTCTTTGCACATATCTGTTTACAAATATCAGATTTGGAGATATGCTAAATAGCTGTGGAATCACTATACTGTTTTTCTAAAAGTTTAAAAACAATTAACTGGCATTGAAACTCTAATAGTGATAAAATCAGCATTAGTTTTTTCATTTTTACTCTAGAACAGTCAAAAAATGTTTATTTTTCTGAAACAGCCTCCCAAACACATTCTGATCAGCTAAATAATATTAGGAACCTTAGGAATTTGTTCATAGTTTCAAAATGTCACAGACTTCTCCATAAAGAAGGAACAAGCTGTCTCTGCTCCCCCCCAAAAAAAAGATTCACTACTTCAGCAGTAGATAGAATACCTTGTTGTAGTGAGATTACACAGATTGTTGCCTTTCAAATACCAATCCTTTTCCCTGCAGTACTTACACATTTCAGAATCCATGCCTAAATCTATTCAACTTACAAAACAAATACTACAGCACAGCAACAGACTACTGGCTGAAGCAATCCTTCACTATGAATTAATAAGAATGTTCTTAATAGTGTCTCAAAACCAACCCACCCACTCAAGATGCTGTGCATGAGCTCGTAGCCCCATACTAATACCACTGTGCTATGTAGAATTTTTGGTAGTCTGAAACTGTTGTTAGGATTGGTTGATTTTACACTAATATAACTATCACCCAATCACCTCAGAGCCAGACTGGACCTCTTCTGCAGCAGGGTGAGACTCATCAAGTGTTGTGGATTCGCTGCTGTGTTCTGACATACCTGAAAACCAAATAGGTTTGGCATGCATTAATTGATGTGAAAGGAGCTGGGCGCTGAACCTCACAGAAACTGAGGCAGGCTTTCAGAAAACACTTCTTTTACAAGTTCTGCTAAACCAAAGTGAAACCTCCTCCCTTTGATGCCTTCAGCTCTCCACAAATCTAACAGAGACTAGGAATACAATCTACTATAAGTTTCCACTGCCAAAGCAACCTTCCCCCACAGACGACTAAGCTTGCAACATAAAACCTAGGAAGTCAAACAAGGTTCTTCAGCTGATGTATACTGTCACCTGCAACAATACACTGACTACCATTGCAAAGATCGCTACTTTGTTTACATGAAACTTATCCAAATATTTCAAGTTTATATTGATGCTAAGCCACTGAAACCTACTAAGCTGCTCAGTCTGTTAAGCCTATTAGAAACAGAATCCCTTTCATTTTAGTCTCAAAAAGATCTCAGCTACGGAGGCAAAGAAAGGCAATGACACTGAGCACATGCACAAGAAATCAGCTCAGTGAGTATAGTGATCATGGAAGATGAATTACATACCTAATATAGCTTAAATAAGAAAAGTATCTAAATTCAATTTCAAATAGCTGGTACCTACAGGTGACACCACAACTCACCTAGCTGTTTGAGAGGAGCAGACAACCAATCATTAAAAATTAAACAGTCTGTCAGTATTGAGTATAATCACGCATGACTTCAGTTCATTAAGTATTGCACCATTTTATACATGTTCAGACAAATACCAGATTAAGAAAAATTATAAAGAGATCACTATTTGTATTTATATTTTATTTAAAATGCCTAAGCTATAAAAAATTCTAATTAAAGCAAATAATTAATAAGGTAAGCAGCTCGCATGACCAAAGCCTGAGAAACTGAATCACCTAAATCATCCAGATCATATTACATTGACTAACCTTTACTCTGAAAAATCAAACGTAAAATAAGACACTTTCTCCAGAAAAACAATTCATTCAGAGATATCACTGAATGAAGTTGGATTTTTCTACTATCAATACAAAATTCCTTCACATATCTTTCTTAATTTTTCAAATTTCTTTTGAATATGAAAGACCATATGGCAGAGGTGCTGTTTTCCCACAGTCCTGTCCAAACTATGCTTGTGGTTGAAAACAACCTCTGCGCTTAACAGCTTATTTCTGAGTAGCTAAAAAAAGTCCATTATGGATTAGAAGAATACGTGAGATTTCCACGCTCTGCTGGTTAAACAAGAAGCTAAATTCATGTTGTAGTGCAGTCTTTGTTAAGGCAATCTGTTCCTCAGTTTTCCCAGGCTTGTGTTCCTAGAGTTATATTTTTATATCATATACAAACTTACATACCACAGTAACGCTGTTTAAAAATATTAAGTGCTACAAGCAGTAAAAATAATTTTGATAGACTTAAGAACTTTTAATAACCTAATCTAGAGGCATGAACCATCTCACAAACTCATGGAGAAGACACTGCATAAAGACAATTCATTTTTTAAAATCCAAATTAATTCACTATTTGTGTTAATTCACCAATTTTGTTGTACAATATTCTTTTCCTGCAAGTAGTGCCAACACTTGCCAGCTCTATGATCCAGCTCTGCACGACCACACTGACCACCTTTAAAACACAAGAGGAAAAAATGTAGATTAAAGGTGGCTTTCATAAAAAGTTCAATTGCACATTCTAATTTAACTACAGAATTTCCTGATGACTGCTTGCACAGCAAAAAAATAGGGAAATAAACACTGAATGCTGTATGCAAGGATGAAAACTTTCTACATCTTCACCAAGATTCAGAAGTGAAGACATTTATGTGAAATTACAGCAATGATGGCATCTACATACATTTATCATTTATATTTAAGGTTCCATTACAGAAATGCCTACAGACTTTTGCATCTCCATAGTTCTTGCAGGTGCCAAAGTGCTGTTCTTTATCAGAGGTTGCTGATCCTCAGGACAGCATGAATTCTGCATTATCTGGTTGTTGGGGGTTTTTTCCCACTAAAGCAGCCCCAACTTTGGAATATGTTAGGTGACTGGCTGGTGTACTAGAACATTTACTACTATTAGTTGCAATTACAACAACTCAGAGATGTTCTACTTGGGAAAAATATGCTTGATCCATATCCTGACATGAATTTAAGCCTGAAACCCTGTCTGTATCACTCCCACCCTTCTGGATCTTCATTTTTCCCCCACTAGACCAGTTCTGCAAATCCACACAAATACTGCACCAGAGTAGAAGAGAGGACATAGACTAAAATCAAGCCCCCCATGGTGAAGCTACCTTAATGCATATTAGATTACAGGTTCAGTCATTTTAAGCTTTGCTCACCGTAAATAAAACCACACAATTTCTAATTCCTAGGGATTTATATATCACTTCTTCATCTGGCAAAGTAAAAAGCATAGCAAAGCAAAAACTTATAAACAACATAATAAGCTTACTCTAGGATAAAGACTTCAGAGACATTTAACCAATTATAATTAGTGGTTAGAAGAGCACACTCATGAACCTTTAATAAAAAAGGCAAATTCATATTTGCTTATTCATGCAAATATGAATTAAATGTCATCAACAATAAATTAGTTTTGAATAAGGAGTTTATTCTTCACATAGTTACATCACTTAGGTAAACGACTTCTGGTTTCAGAAATGAGAACCATGGGATTCTCAAGAACCAAATCTCCTTTTCTAAGCAGGATGCACTGGCTCCTTTGCTTGTTTTTTTTTAATTAATTGCCAATAAGGCAAAAGCAAGATAGCTTCTGCCCAAATTAAGTTACTACACACTTTTATTGCTGTCTTATTACTCCAAGGCATAGATAAGCAATACAAGTTTTTGTAACACTGTAGAAAATCCACTAAAATAATGATTTTACACATATTTTCTTAATTTTGATTTCTAACTAAGAATACTTTCACTAATTCTTGTCAAGATAAAGATCCACTGCTTTTTTAAAAAGACTGTAAAGAACTGCATTAAACAGTTTCTGCTGCAATCACACCATAGTTTCTTTTTAATGCTCTTGAATTCCCTGGCTGCTCCACTTACAAGATCTAATTATGACTGAGAGTTAGAAAACATGATGGAGATAAAGACCAGAGAACAAGGCTGCTACTAACTTCCACAACCCCATGATGGGTCAACCTGCCCCTGAATGCCTTAATGCTCTGCTCGTCTCCAGATTAGGTAAGCCACGGGCTCCCATTATGATTTCAACTTCTACCAAAACAGAAAGAAACAGTGAATCAAGATACTGCCTCAGCTTCCTAATGCTTCCAATCTGTTCTTCTGTGTTACTTAATCTTTACATTTTAACTGTGTGTGTGTACACACATATACACATAAACATATATATGATTCAGACATTTTTGGAGCTGCACCGATCAAGTAACGTCCTTTTCCAGCCCTGCAAAAGAACCCTTCTGTTATCTTTTCTAGAGAGTCAACACGTACAGCCACCGACTGCAAAGCGATAATTCCTTGCTACTGGTGCCACCAAGCATAAGAAAGCACACATTAGACACTGAAACTACATTCTGAACTGGACGTTCAGGATGATCCCCCTTAGAGCCCTTCATACGAGATGAAAGGCTATGAGGTGGTGCCAGTTAAAAATGACATATTAGAGATTTACTATAAGAAACACTGGAAGAACTGCGTCTAGTTTGTAAACAAACACCAGACACAACACCTGCTTGTCACACAACACCACAGCGTTCCCATGCTCGAAGAGCAGCAAGCAAAAGACAAATTGGCACACTTAAAACAGTAATTGCCAGGGTGTGGAGTAAGTCTCGGGGGCACGAAATTCACACCGCTTCCCTCTCTCTCTCTCGCGAACCAAGCTCAGGCTCTGCCCTCCCTGTCCGGGCGCCCAGTGCCCCCCGGAGCGGGGCCGTACGAGATGGGCAGACCCCCGCCCGCCCCTCCCGGGAGCCCCGCGGGATGACACGTCGGACGGGCCGGAGCGGGAGGCGCGGCCCGGCCCTCCCCGCCCGCCCCGAACGCGGGGCCCAGCGGCTGCCCCGGCCCGGCCCTCACCTGCGGCGGCGCCGCGGCGGCCCCGGGGGCGTCGTGCTGCGGGGGACGGCAGGGCGGGACGGAGACAGGGAGAGGGGGCAAGAAGCAGCCGGGCAGGGCGGCGCCGGCGGCCCCTCTCCGGCTTTATTTTCTTCCTTCTCCGGTGGCAGCAGGAGCCGGAAGCGCCGTGCCGGAAAGGGGAGGAGGGCGGCGGCCGCTCTGGGCTGCCGTGTCTATGGTCGCGGCCATGGCAACCGGGGGCAGCGCTGCCGGGGAGGCGGCTCCAGGCTCGCCAAGTGCCGTGCCCCTGGGATCGGAGCGCCGTCCGGGAAAGCCAGCCGGCAGAGCAGGAGGGCGCGTGCCCGCGTGTGGATGTGGATGAGCGGACTTCGGTGCCATGGCAGAGGCGCTGCCCGAACACATAGTGAGGAGGAAAAAAAGCATATCTATCGAGGAGAAAATCGACATCATAAGCGCCGTGGAGAGTGGCAAGAAAAAGGCGGACATTGCAGCCAAGTATGGCATAAAGAAGAACTCCCTGTCTTCGATTATGAAGAATAAGGAAAAAGTTTTGGAAGCCTTTGAAACTTTGCGGTTTGATCCCAAAAGGAAAAGGCTGAGGACGGCTTTTTATGCCGACCTGGAGGAGGCACTGATGAAGTGGTACAGGATCGCGCAGTGCCTGAAGGTGCCGGTGAACGGTCCCATGCTGCGCCTCAAGGCGAATGATTTTGCCCAGCAGCTCGGACACAGTGATTTTAGGTGCAGCAATGGCTGGCTCGATCGTTTCAAGTCGAGATATGGTTTAGTTTTCAGAGCTCAGCCTGTAGAAGCAGCTGCAACTACTACAGCGGATGCTCCAACCCTTTGGTACCAGAATGTGCTTCCTTATTATTTAAATGATTATCAGCCAAAAAATGTGTTTCATATACAGGAGACTGGATTGTTGTATCAGATGTTGCCACATAACACATTTGCATTTAAAGGGGAAACTTGTTCTGTAGGTAAACTAAGCAAAGAGAGAATAACTGTAGTGGTGGGGGCAAATATGGATGGCTCCGAGAAACTTCCACTGCTTGTTATAGGAAAAAGCAAAAGTCCACGGTCTTTCAAAGATGTGAAGTCGCTTCCTGTGGATTATGAAGCAAATGACAGGGCATGGATGACTCCAGAAGTGTTTGAACAGTGGATGCATAAACTCGATGGCAGATTTCAAGCACAGCAGCGCCGAGTGGTTATTCTTGCTGATTCTCTCCCAGCTCACACAGAGGTAAAGAACCTGAAGTCTGTCAAATTAGTTTTCTTTCCTTCAGACTCCTCTTCATGTATAGCTGTGAAACAAGGGGTTATCAGAAGTCTGAAGGTTAAATACAGGCACTGTCTTATCAAGAGATTTGTTGATTGTGTAGAAGGTAATAAAGAGTTTATGCTGACCCTTCTTGATGCAATTGAGATGTTGTACCTGTGCTGGAGGGAAGTAACACCACAGACTATTGTAAAAAGTTATAATGGAGAAGAATTCAAATTAGAAACTGAGACAAATGGTAACAACAAAGAGATTGAAAGTGATCTTGATTTGATTGCTCACGCACAAGCAGCTGGAGTGGAGTTTCCAGAAGGCTTATCTTTGGAGGAATATGCAGCTCTAGATGATGACTTGCTAACTTATGAAGTGCACATAAATAATGGAATGATGTGTGCCAAAGAAAGTGTGTCAGATAAAGCTGGGACATTTTTCGGTGATGAAGATGAGGATGAGAATGAAGGTGATCAATTTCAGGGAGCTGAACAGGTTTTGCCATCGAAAAATGAGGCTTTGAGTGCTTTAGATACCCTTCGGAAGTTTCTCAGAAGTCAAGACACGGATGATTGTCTTTATGATTCCCTAGTTGACTTGGAGAATTTTATTCAACATGTAGCAAGTAAATAAATATTTTAGCAAAGTGGGGAAGCATGTAATTAGAAAAAAATGAGATTATGTAAGTAAACAAAGACAGTTTAAAACAAGGATTGCTGAAATGTTCTCTGGTGTGTTTTGCTCAGGTGACTAGATGTACATAACAAAAGAAATTTGAAATTATGGAAAAGGGCTGAAACCGAAATTTTACACAAAATTAGGAACAAATGACACAAATTTGGAGTGAGCCAAATCCTGAAACTGATAACTGTAGTAAGTATAGTGGAGGAAAAAGAAGTTCGGTGCGCTCAGGATAAACTCATGACCACTTGGAATTCTTTCTTCAGGAAGAGATTAGCACTTCTACGCATTAATAATTCCACTGGTGTCTTTGGTTTTTTGACGGTGCAGTAGTAAATATTTATCAGCTCGGTGCCTTTGATACATAAGCAAGAAATTGGATAACACGGAAAATACATGCCTAAATTCTGAGAAGTAAGGGTTTTTTAAAATAAACATTTTTGTCCTTAGTCAAGAATTCTGGCCATCATTTATTCTTGGAGCAAGTGATGAACAGCGGAAAGTTACCACAGCTTTGGATGTGTTGTTTTGTTTTGTTTTCTTAAAACTGTTCACATGTGGATACACACGAATGGCATAATCATTTATCCAAGAGTCAGAAGACAAACAAAGCTTTACTTGGGCTGTGAAGAGGTCAAAAAGGAAGATCATTCTCTCCCTTTCAGCCTTTTCGGTACATGGATTTGATGTAGGTCTTCCTCTGCAACTCCGTGTATTTCTACAGTAAATACAGAAAAAAGAATCAGTTTTTGCAGCATCTGCACTAAAACCCTCACTGAACTCTTGTTTTATTTACAATACTTGAAGACTTTGCTATAGGATTCAATGCATTAATGTGGTTTGTCATTTTAAGTCCCATTAAGAAGAGTGCTGTTTGCACAAGTGCAGTATGAAGTTGAGTAAATTATTGTACATTTACATGTCTTTGAGTATGTGTTTCAGGCAACGTAATCATAGCAGAGCCAAAAACCAGAGTCTATATGAAATGCCCTGCTTGTGGCTTTTTTCAAAACCTGTTTTAAATCTTTTCTGTATCTATCAGTTAAAATTTTTTTCAGAAGTTAGATATAATTGTTCTAATTTAGAGGAAGAAGAAAATATTTTATGGAAGCCCTTTAGGAAGCCTGTGTAATAACGATCATATTATGGTGCCTATAATTAAACCATGGAAAAAAATCTCATGCTTATTTGATTCTTCACTTTTCAATAAATAGTTTGGCTAAAGCTTTGTTTACCCTTTTTTCTGGTGTAGGACATTTTATCAGTTTGTGAAAGCATTTGAGAAAATTGTTGGAAGACTGTGAAAATACCAGGGTGGTTTGGTGAGAAAATGCATATGGCTAAACTGTATGAATGTTTTACTAGAACCCCTACCAAAAAACCCACTCAAACTTCTGGGTTTTTTTTGTGAAATACCTGATGTGAATTCCTTCCAAAGGATATTCTGACTAAATAGGAAATTTCTGTTGAAATCCCAATAGGTAAAGTCCTCCATGGAGATTTATAGATTCCTGAATTAGCTCTTTTAACTATTTATTATTTTATTCTTTTCAAATACAAATGCAAAGTCTTTTAAATTAGAAAGCTGTGTGACATTTTGCTTGCTTAAATACTTCAGAACAAACTTGTGAAATGTACTTTCTATTTTGTCTAAGCTTATTTGAGACCTGCAGATAATTTTCCTACAGTAATCCTTTGATTTAAAATATGTTTCTTTGCAACAGCTTCTCCAGCTAAAAGCAAGTTTAGGAAAAAGTTTCTATTATCCATATAGTAAATATGTATATTTATTACGATGTGACTCCCTGTGGCCCTTATTGGCCCAAGTCCCAGATAAAGAGACCCTCTGTTTCCTTCTGAGAGAGTGAAGACTGTGAAAATGTTGGATCTGAATGAGAAAGACTTGTGTATATAAGCAGCAAATCTTGGTTAACCAAGAGTTCAACCTACAGGAAGTGTAATCTTTACAAGAAGCAGCTTAGGAAATCAGGAGATGGGAAATAACGTTGTTAGCTGGTAATGAGGGAAGTAAATTACTGAGTGCTGTCATACTCATGACATGTAAATAACAGGAAGGATTTACTGTTTGACCTGGACTTTGAAGGTGAGTTGTGGAACTTGCTTTAAAAAACATACAACCCATCAAAATCCTGTATCTTTACAGAATATACGACTTTTTCCTAGCCTCCTAGTTCATTTGAGAAACTAAGTTAAAATGCACTCACTGAAACTGATTTTGTAGGTCACACACTTTATATAGCTTTCAAAATTATTTAGGAGCCCAAATATTTTTCTTCACTTGGATTTTGGTCACATTGATAGTCAGAGAACCTGAAAACCATTCTGAAGCTTGTTGCTGTTTTGGGTGTCTGTCACAGGGAAATGCGGACTCACAGATCTGAAATGCTAACGGCAAAAAAGGAAGTGGTGTGCTATGTAAATGTTCATCAATTCAGCTATGTAAATGTTAATCAATTTAGTGTACACAGTTTGAGCTAGAGATTTCTTTGCGTTGTCTGGGTAAACCACCCGGACACTGGCTTTTTGTGTCTGTAGTGGTTTCGTTTGGAGGGAGAGGAAGAATATTGCTCTAGACTACACCATATTTAAAAAGAAGAACCTTTTCTACCAAAGGCAGGTTACTAAGGCCATCATTTGCTATAATAATTCAGGTATTAGTGTGGACAACTGCATGCTTTTCTCTGTAGCTTTTTTGCTTATGCCATGGTTAGACTGTTATTATGCTCTTCAGCATCAAGTCAGTGAGGTTGCTTTCAGTAACCCAAAGTGAATTCTAGAAGTATGAACTGAACATAGGAAGTTTTAAAAACATAACTGACTTCTAGACAAGGCCAAAATAGAAAAAATATTTGGACGGTATGTTTGATATATCAAAAGCATCCTCAGATTCATTCTTGAGACAAATAATATGTAAAATTAAGTATATTCTTCAAAAATACATCTTTATTTGCAAATTTTAATAAATATTACACTGTGATTTTTTTTTGTGTTTGCTGTTCTGAATACCTTTCAGATCTATAAAACTACATTTTCTTTTTAAACTGTTACTGAAAGGAAGGTTGCCCACCTCTAATGGTAAAAGGAAATTATTTAACAAGTTTTTACACTTCACCAGACACGTAGCTACAATCCATGTGAATTGTCAGCCTGCACACAGGTCATTCATTGGCTGTATCATTGTGGGGGTGAGCTCCAGAGCTGGTTTGCATCCTCCGCTTCTGCACTTGTGTTGCTTTGTGTGCCTGTGTAAGGGTTAGTTATAATCACCGGGGTAGTGACTCACCTGTCTGAGAAAGTTGTGGTCTGATGGGATGGTGCAACCTCACCCCAAATGCCAAATGAAATAACTCATAATCTGTTCTTTGAAAAGGGTGAGACCTGGGATTGCTGAGGAGGGCGGCAAGTGGTCTCAGCTCTCCTGGCCTCTGCTCAGTAGCAAAGCTCAAAGAGCTCTGCTCTCTGGAGCTGTTCTTACAAAACACTCGCTAATCAAGAATCACTTCAACGTGTGTTAACTAGTTGCTGGATTTCTCATCTGAAGTCATCCACTTCTCTTGAGAGATGTAGTGTGGGGCTGCCGCTGTATCATCCATAGAAGGAGACAACCTATTGAAAGCACTGCTTCTGGCAACATTGGTGCCTCATACTTCTAACCTGTATAAATGATGCAAGATGATATTTTGCTATTCAGAATTCTATTTTTTTCCCCTTCCGCCCTTTTTTATCCATTGCCTTCTATCATTTAATATTCATTTGTATCCTGCTAATTCTAGTGTTAATGTTAGGATTGTTGGCCCAACCTTCTGGCAAGCTGCTTTCCTCCTTACTCTCCCTATTTCTAATATTATCTTTGCAGGTGGTATTTTTGAATCGTCTCATGTGACAGCCAGTATCACCCTCTTGGTACACATCCTCGTGATCTCAGGCCCTAATTTCTCCATTGCTGTATTTAGTGGCCTTCCCGAATCCTTGCTTCATTTAGCTAAGAACACTGAGTATGTCCTTACTTTTTTTTGTCTCTTCCTTTTGTAGAGGAGGATGAGCAGTGCTTTTTCTTGCAGTCTCCCAGGATGTCTGAGAGAACTGGTAACAAAACACGCATCTTTCTCTCCTTTCAGATGTCTCCATTTTTTCTTTCTGTCAGTGGTCACTTCTGACCTGTTTGTTTGTTTGAGATTCTCAATTTGACATTTAGTATCTTTGTTTAAAACTTTCCTTTTTCTCTTTCATCTCTTACCCCTATCAGCCCATACAACATCCTTGCCACAGTTCACTTTTACATTTACATTTCTAAATATCATACCCCTACCCTTAGCTCTTTAGATCTTTCTTCCTTTCTCTTTTACTGGCCCCAATTAATATTTAAACTACATTTCAAAATCCCTTTTCTTCCTTTCCATGATTTGGTGTCCAGTTCTCTTCTCCAAAAACAAATATTTAACTCTTTCTGGAGACACCCCAGTTTTTTACTTTCCATTTGATTTGGCATGTCTTCATGTTACCCTTACATCAAAGATTATGTAATGATTAAAAGTATGGGGTTTTTCCCTAATTTTACCTCTTTGCATTTTATTTTTTCTCCTATTCTTTATTCTTGGTCATTTCAAGTCTTTACTTTGTTTGAACCTTACTTTTACACTCCTGATCACCAGCATGAATTTTATTCGTTTTTTTAAGCTTGTAAAAAAACAAACCCACAAACAAAACCTGCACAAAGATGGAGTTTGGGGCTGTTTGTTTACATAGCTAACTGTGTTACAGTGTCGCATAAAATAAGTCAGACTGAAAGCCAGCTCAGATATTAGCTAATTTCTATCAAGTTTTTTTATTTGAACTTACATTTTCTGTTTATTTCCACGCTTTTCTATTTTAATAGTTGTTTGTGAGACTTGAGATGTTTGTGCCCTGTTTGGCTTTGTAGCCAGCCCATATGGCCTGAGATCATGGAGAAAGGCAGGTAGATCACAAAAAAGGAGAAGTTAAAAAGCAAAGTCTATTGAAATTCCTCTGCAGGAACTCTGGGAGAACTTGTAAGTCAGGTTAAGCAGAACTTATTATTCAAAATCAATATCCAGAGTCCTTTGTAAATCCATATCCATACACAAATTAGCCTCAGAAATTGTTACAAGAGGTAACACCACAGGTTCTCTGAATTTCAGATGGCAAGAAATGGCCACCCATAATTCAGCTCCACTTCAACATTAATTGACACAAGTTTTTTGTTTGTTTTTTTTTCCTAGAGCAAAATGAGACATGATCTATGTAAACTGTCACTGCACTGCTCAGGGCTCACCAATGTTCAGTAAGCAAACAGACATTTGCCTAGAGACAAGGCAAGGCTGAAACAGCATTTCTATGTAAGAAATGTTGAGTCTAGAAGTTGCAGTAGGAGTCAGATGAGCTTAAAAATTGGCATGGCTTTTCAGAAATTAGCTGAGAGACACTTTGTAGTACAGATTTGGGATATGAATTAGAAATACTTTTTACATGCTGTTCCCAACAACTTTTGAACTATTTTTGAAAAGCCAGCTGGACGGATATAAATTTTACTGCTCTGAGAAAAAAATTACTATCAGCATTGCACATACATTCAACAAATGGCACAGACAAACATAACAATTCAAATTCTAGTAAAGACAGTTCCCTGTGAGAGCTGAGGGTGACCAGACTTCAGTGCATTATATGTTGAGCGTTTGCAGAGAAGTAGGAGCAGATGAGGCATATACCCTAGACATGCAACAGCAAGATAGAAATGCAAGTACAGGCAGACAGAGCTACAGGCTCTTGGCTCTGTTTGTTGAATGACTACGAAGAACCATCCAATGCCTCATCAGAAGGGCTTTCCCTATATGTCCCATTACTAACATATTTTTTTCAAAAAGCAACAGAAATTCTCTTATGAACCAAAAGAGACTTAAGATTTGATAATTTCCTGCCGAGTTGGCAATATTGTGCTTCATACTCTTGTAGCATGTAGAAGTTGGCAGCAGAAACCCAAACTAGAAAAGGCAAAGCTGAAGTAAATATGTAATAAAACTAGTAGTTTTTTGTGTCCCATTCTCACCTGGTCTTCACTCATCCCATGTAGAGTTAGGTGTCCTAAATCATACAACATCTTAAAAGATTTGTCAAAATCTAATTTGTTGCCAGCAACTTGCTCACTACAGCTAACAAGAAAGCATTTGGCAAACTTAACGCTTGGATGGTTAGTAACCATTTTGCAATTTCGTGGTTAAATACCTTTAAAAATAACTCAATCATTCCCTAATGATATCCACACCATTATCTATACCCAGCCATAATGCACATGTGCAACTCCAACATGAATTCCTTGTGAAATGCCTGCATTCTCAGCGATGATCTGTTGAAGACTAATACTGGGATGGCAGATAGCATCCTGGACAATGAGATTATATGAAATTTACATTAATGTAAGCTTCCTAAGGGATTATTTAGAATGGAGATTAGGGAGCTTTATGAACTTAAAACTTCCTTTGGATTTCTTCATCCTCTCACTTCATCTCACAGTGGGGAGAACCCATTTGCTTGCACTAGTGTAGCCTCGCAAAAGTGATAATTTTGAACAGTGTTCTTTGCAGGGAGCTCCACCAGTGTTCACCAGCATATTGGTCTGCAACAATTAGGAAGAAATCTTGCAGTGTGTGGAAAACAGCCCTCACTCTCCAGCCAGCAGGAGGTTTAACTGCTGCTCTGCCTCCCAAGTGGGCTGAACCAGTGTCTTCCTAGGATGCTGACTCTTCAGGCAAGGCACATATTTGTGAGATTACATCTTCCAAAAGCAGTAATGCAGGTACTGGTTTGCTTTTAATCATTCATCCTGCACTCTTCTTCCTGTCTGCCATTCCATCTCCTCAGAGATTAAAAATTCTTTGTCAGCCTCCTGCCTGATCTGATTGGTCCCCCAGTTCAGAAACCTGGGATAGTTCTGTGCCATCCACCTGTCTGACTTACAGGCTTTAAATATAGCTCCTATATTTGGCAGGCATTTTTTTTTTTTTTTTGAGTACCAGATACTTGCATTCTCTAAAAGCATTTCCACTTCTACTGGGAAAAGAATGAGTTGTGAACCTCAAATGAACACCACATTTATCTCTGTGTGGAGATACAATGATAAGAATTTAAAGCATGTGGAGATCTGCCCTTATTGACATTCAAGGGGGTTGTAAACTCAGGCTATGTGAATTGACCTTTGCAGACATGGTAGAAGACATAAAACTTCACAGTTAAGTACTCGAAATCAAAATGGATTAAGAGTGAAATTATACATTCACTTCCAGGAGGCTTCTGTTTCCTATAGGATCATATCTACAATTCTTTCCATCAGGAGTTTCTTTAGCCATTAGTTAGCATTGACCTCTTTTACTGTTGATGCATCTGCCTGCAACCAGACAAATGCCAGTTCTCACAGAATTTTAGTATTCCTTGCCTTGTACTTAGGCTACACCTAAGTATAAAAACTACCTTCTGACAGAAGATTAAGTTTCAGATAGCAGGATATAGGCAATGTAGCAGCCTGTCAGGCCCATGATCTTCTCACTTCAGACCACGTGGTGCACCCACACTTTGGCACAGGGATGTGACTGTGGCATGGATAGACATATAGAAGAGGAGCCATAAGAGTTAAGGGGTATCAGTCTGTGTACTGCTATTAGGTTATGTAATGGGGCTGCTAGCCCATACTGAAGTATGTGTCACAGATCTCTACAGCAACCAAAAAAATAGTGAAGGTATGCCATCTTGCACTGCCATCACAGAGATTGGTCAAAATATGGATCCACCTGAAAATGAGCTCATCATCATCATGGCAGGGCTTCGCGAACGAAGATTTGGGAAGGCTCTAACCACATTTGTTACAGAAGAAAATGAGCTACAGCATATCTAACCCAGCTCTTTGGAAAGGATTTCTCCCCATACCAGGCTCAAGCAGGAGGAAGAGGACATACATGGCTGCTTGTATTTTGTCAAACTCGATGTTTCTACAATTTACACAGATTTATGAGGTTTCACTCAGTGACCTTTTGGTAAAGTCAGCACTTGCACAACTTAATCAAATTCTTAAGGTTTCACTGAGTGACAGCTATATTGTAACTTAACTAGGAAGCCATTTTATATATTCAGACAAGATGAAGTGAATGAACACATAAACTTACTTTAGCCATATAATAAACTGGTATAGTTTCTCACGGAATGAGAAAGGTATATCTCAGAGGGAGAGAAACAAAAACAACGTAGCAGAAAAGACATAAGGCAAAATTTATGATTTTTTTTTTCAGGCAGTCTTGGAGCACTACTGTCAGCTTTACCGAACTGAAAGTTAGATTTAAACACAGAGTGTTGAAAAGGCATGCTTTCTGTCACAAGTCCTTTCAGTATATCCCTCTCTGGGTTGTGACCAATGGCATTTTGGATGAGTATCATAAAAAATATTATCACTTGCATAAAGACCTAGTCAGTGATTAAATACATCACATGTTGGGACAGGGTAGTGTTTTCAGAAAAATAAGAACTGTAGGTAAGACATACTCACATTGCTATATGAAAATGAAGGTGCAGGTATGTGATTTTCCAGGTTTCAACATGGTGTCTGAATGATTTCAGATCCTAGACAAAAGTGTATGAATTCCTGAAATAGCATCCTTGGCATTGCAAAGACTGTTGAAAACTTTTTGAGTAAGCAGTATGTGGGTTTAATACAATCACACTGACAAAGGGATGTAACACATATTAGCATCTGTGATGGTCAAACCAGTAGTAATAATGTAGTGCCATATAAAAAATGCTTTAATTGAATATTTCTTTAAAACAGATGTGTTTCAAAATTTTATGTAGTTCCATTTTCAAATAATCACCATTGCTTCATTCATTGCTCCAGTCCTAGTTTCCACTGGCATAGAGGAGCAGGCAAAGTGCCTTCTAGAGCACCAACACATTTCTATATGGGGGCCTGAAGTTAAAAAGGCATGTGCTCGAAATGCAGACTGAAAGCCTCTCAACAGCCTTAATTTAGCCTCTTGCTTGCATACACATTATACATACAGACTCTCTACAGACTATCACACTTTTTTCCTTTAATATCTGTCTGGTTTTCAGTTGGATGCTGTTTCTTTGATTCTACTGGGACTATTTACATGCTTAAGTATGTGCTCAGGTTCTGCTGGAGAGCTGGACTAAGATAGGACTGGAGGCTGCTTCCATGATTTTAAACATTGGTTCATAATGCTAGACTAGAACTGGCCACTTGGGTTAGGTCCTTTAAAGATATTTAAATAACAAACTAAGAGAATACACTTTTCAAAGTATCTAGGAACAAAATTTGGCCCAGATCAGATATCCATAATTTTAAAAGTAGTTAGTGCTCATTTGCATCTTTAGGTATCTAAGTAGCTTTAAAAAAGCTCAACTTTAATGTTTCTTTAGAGTCTGGACTCTATATTAACTATTTGTGAAGTTCACTAATTACAGTGAAAATATGCAAAGGAAAAGGAAGAAAACATTTTAATTCAAGAACAGAGAAAGGAATCTAGATGGGAGGATCAAATGAGAGCTGACACAGCCTAAAAAAGTATCAAGCAACATTTAAGCAGAATTATTTTAGGACATCAAAGATTATCTTAGATACTTTAGGTGTGGCTGGAAAAATCTTAGTACTCACATTACAGTTTGGATGTACTGCTGGGGGTTTTTATGATCTAGTATTACTGAAGGAATGTGCTTTTCAGATTTTGTTCTCTTCTTATGAATTGTTCACAGCTGAGAAAATATCTTCAGACAGTTAGCTGAAGCACCCTAGAAATAAAAATAAGAAGGGTTTAAAAAAATCTAGCTTACTTTCTCTCAAGTACCTTGTTTCTCTACTCTTCTTTTCACTAAATGAGACAGATTCATGTTTGGTTTTCAATCCTTTACTTCATCAGTCTCACTTTTGTTATCTCTTTAAGAGAAATGTTTCAATTTCTATAGAGCGCTGTGGATTTTTTCAAGCCAGATCTTAAACTAACATTGACTTGAAAGTGACAACTAATGAGGAGGCACCTCCATATAAGACACACAGCACTGACATTTCATGCAAAGATAACTCACTGGCTGACAGCTTTTTTCCCTGTTTCAGTTGCTGACTGTACATCTCTCAAGTGTGCTGGCACATGAAAGCCTGTGGCCATCAAGGCTCTGATCCTTGTGCTAGACGCCCAGGTGATGTTTCTTCTCTCACTCCCAGGAGCAGTCACAGAGAATTTCCATTCTCTGAAGTGTTTTTCTAAATTGCACAGATACTCCTTTTAGCATTACAATTGTATTGTCTGACACGTATCTGACTGTATTGTAAGATTTGCTTACCTCCTGTGCCTGCACAGCCATTTCTGTACAAAACACCTTTATTCCTGATACTGGAGACTGTAGTCTGTTTCTGTTCTGAACAGGCATTTGAACCCACTTGTGTCCCACTGGGAGGCATCTCATTCCTCCTAGATTATTACACAGCTCTACTTTTGGAGTCCAGTTCTGGTCAGATGTCTTCCCCAACGGGGAGTGGAAGGGGACCCTCTCCTGTCAACAGCGTTGAAGCGCCCCGATGACCCACTTGTTCCTTTAATTAGTTTATCTTGGATT
Organism: Pseudopipra pipra; assembly: GCF_036250125.1. NCBI lineage: Eukaryota > Metazoa > Chordata > Aves > Passeriformes > Pipridae > Pseudopipra > Pseudopipra pipra. The sequence continues at coordinate 31,387,420 of NC_087552.1, read as the reverse complement.
GTTTTTATCAAATGTACACAATACAAGTTTGGGATACATTGCAAGGCTGCACTGAGACAAAGACCTCATGGAGTCCCACCTAAATTTCAAAGGTAGGAGTCTTGAAAGATTGTGGTGAAGGATTTTATGGGCAAAGCCCACACTAGGCTAGAGGGAGGCACTGCAGGGGACTACCTACATCAGTCAGTAATGCTGTGTTTCTCCAGTGGTCAAATGATGATTTTGCTGACCAGACATCGTCCTTTCAGAAATGCCGTTTCAGCTGTGGATTTTGCCTGAAGGAAAGCTAAGCTCCAAGGAGGAGGCATATTTCAAAACATCGCCAGTACTGCAGTAGAATGGAGGCATCACCTATTTTAGGATTTTACACAAGTCACAAATAACTTACGAAGATTCTGCAACGTGCAAAATTTATAATCCATATACCACTTTCCAAGAAATGAGTAGAAATGAAGTGTCCAACTGCACTTCAATATAAGTCTGCCAGCACCCTCTCTGCATTCTTCTTAATTTCAGATGAGATTTTCAATGTTAGAAGTCTCTCTTAGGAATCCATTTTTCATTTTGTTAAAGGAAACTTAGATACAAACACCTGGATATTTTCAAGTATAGTTTTGTATTTTATTTCTGTTCCTACTGAAGTATCCAAAATATTACAGCTGTGATTTAACAGCCTGTATTGTGTGGGAGGAGGAAAATAAAAAAAAAGGCAAAAGAAGATAATTACAAGTCCAGTTAAGCAAAGAGGTTCTTAAAGCTGGAAGGTACTTTTTTTTATGCTTTTATTGTCACTCTCATTTTAGATATTTTTATGATACCCAGTTAGGGACTATATCTCATCGTTCTAAGCATTGTTCTAATTTATACTGGTGGCATTGGTTTCAGAGAGATATAAACCTTTTTCTTAAGCACCTCTGTGGCTGAAATACAATGTAACTTGTCTTTTCAAATAATCTAGAATTGAGAGAGTTTGCTGGAAAGAGAGCTTTATCTTCTGCAACTCATGCAGGCAATGCTTGCTCTGAAACAAGTACAACCATGGATGAGGTTCCAAATCCACATGAGGTTTCTACACAAGAATGCTGTGGATTTTAGCCTCAATTCTGCAAATCTTACTTAGCTCAGCATCCCACAGAAGCACCATTGCAGCCAGGGCTCTGCCTGGCTTGAGCAGATCCCCGTGGGCTTTGCACATTCTCCTTTGCTTTGATGATTATTTGTTTATTTATTTATTTTAATGTTGCAGTGAATTGCAATACAATTCTATTTCCCATTCTTTCACAGTGACTTGTGGGAAAAATTTATCTGTCCTTTCCCAACATATGTCAGAGGCAGAAATAAGTCATTAAGGGACTAGCAGAACTTGGCTGGCTTTAGCCCTTGCCTGCACTTCAGAGCAGGTGGATTAGCTGCCAACGTCCACAGCAGACAAGCTGCATTAGCAGGGGTTTGTAATATAAGCCCTATAACTAACCCTAAACTTGCCACATGAGTTGCAAAAGTTTAGCTGTTGTTGTTTTCATAGGAAAAAGGAACAAGAAGAGCATGAGTCAAGTGGCTGCAGCATTACACTACATTTCTGTTTTTCTGAAAATGTCCAGCTAGTACATTACATTACACTGTAATCTCAGTGATGCAAATCCTTCTCTGATTAGGGATGAACATTAGCAAAGAGCCTAGCTAGGTGTTTTCAGAAATGCCCTTTATAATATAAAAACCAATGAAACAGTAACATCAAACATGCACAGAATGTTTCCAGCTGTGTAACACACATTGAAAGTACCCAGGAAACTTAGTTGTTTGACCTGTGAAAAGACATTCCTTTTTGCTAAAGTGTATTTTGAATCCTAGTAAATGCACTAAGGCCTATGAAATTAGCAGATACAATCTACCTCTCTTACAAAATCAGCTGACTGAAGCCATCTAGGTTTTCAAATACATAGTTTTGCAGCAAGGCTGTCACTACAGTTTTTGGTTTCTGCATTTCTGCTATTAAGAGAGATGCGTGAGGCTGAGGAATACAACCAAGGCAAAGGCTGCCAACCTTACTTCCCAGGCAGGCAAAAGGGAGCCTGCTGGGAGTGCTTCAGGGGAGCACGATCCTGATGCTACTGGGGATGGACCATGGTAACTGCCCTTGCTTGACAGTCTGATTTGTCAGCATCCAAAATACCTCATTCCTCTTTCTCTACATTTTTGTAAAATTAAAATAGTCAAATGTGTGCCAAACTGCCTCTGTATCACTCTGAAGTCTTAATTAAAATGTAATGTGGCCAAGAGTCACTTTCCCGTACTTTTATTTGCCTTAGAAATAATAATGGTGTACATACCACTGGGTGTCTATCTTGTTCTCAAGGGGCCACAAGAAGTTGTTAGCCAAACGTGAGTCAAAAATAGTTGATGGGAATCTGTGTGGAAAATGCTACAAGCTATGTAGAAAGACTAGAAGGGAAAAGAGGAAAAGATATAGTCTTTTGCACTAGAAATATGAGATAAAATGCAGCAAACAGAAGTCCTTTTCTCTTTTCTCTTCCAGTTTCTCTGTCTAGGTTTTATGTTTTAGTAAGGGATGAGTGAGCTGGGCTAAGTCTACAGAATGGGGCAAATATGCCAAATATGCAGGGCAGGATAAATCAGGGAAGCATGTTTGCAATCCGTGTGGTATTAGAAAGACCAAAAGTGGCAAACCTGGGAAGGAGATGGGGAAGAAATGGAAAGGAGTATAGCACATCCTTTATACATTAAAGCAACAAAAATACTGTGAAAAGGTATTATTTTGTCTCCTATTGTCTGAAGTTCAAGAAAAGCTGAGGATAACCAATAGTAACAGCTTTAGAACCTGAGTCTAGGCTCATGAAAACACAGACAGGCTTTGCCCATGCTGGCCACTGGCCCATTACCAGTTTTCCTATTGCAGACTAGACAAATCCATTGCACCTGGACAAATCCTATGAGCACATAGGAGATGCCTGGTAGCCTCAATTTCTTGTCTTTCATAATTCAAACTATCTCAATTAGTCATTATTATTAATCCTTGGAGTTTCTGTCCCTTTTTAACAGAAAAATCTTAAAAGCGTTGGCAAGTCTCACCTTTGACACTTCTGTCCGGTAAGTGTTATTAGGTATGACTGACATCATATTACACAATATCTCCTAGAAAAATTTAATTAGTCAGTCAGTGTCTTCAAAACTAAGAGCTCCTCTTTATCTTCTTGTAGCTGCAATATTGTAACTTTGCTGTTTTCCCACACTGTTTTATGAAGTGCATAAACGTACATTGCCAATATTAAGCAACTAGTTAGTTAACAAACTCATTCAAGTGTTTTAAATCTGTCAACAAACTGGTCATTAAATGAATCACTGACCAATTTCTCAGCTACTCAAGCTAAGAAAACTATAACTGATGACCTATGAAAGCATCAGTGTGTTAAAAAAAATTATTAGCTGGAGAAACAGAGCAGCAATTGGTCACTTCCCACCAATCTGAACAGAAAGATTCACCAATGCCAACTTCAACAAATTCACCAGAAATCAGATTTAGACACAGAGTGATGTCTAGGGGAAGTACCATGAAGCTCCTGCACAGGAACCATTCATGCCTTCTTCCTTAGTTTATTACCGGGAAATTTTATGCAAGTATTTAAAATGGCTCATACCTGTGATGCAGTAAAATCTGGAGCTCAGACTCTACTGGACTCAGAAGGATGAGTTTTAGACCTAGAACTTATTTGTACAGTGGAGCAAACCAAACCTATGGTCCAACCACCCTCCCTGCTTGAAATCAAGTATGGTTTAGATCCGAGTCCAGTTCCTGGCCCTGGATAGGCCCACCCCATATAGCAAGAAGGTTGAAAATGTTGGGTTTAGTGTTGAGCTCGTCCATTGCTCCTACCTAGTGACAGGCAATACGTGGAAGCCCCTGGTCAGCCCTCATGTGTTTCTGAGTGTGTGGACAGTGGTGGGGTTGTGGAGACAGAGGACAGGGCATTGTTGGGGGGCATCAGGTGTGCCCCATGGTCTGCACACCCAGAGACTGCCAGGGGGAGTGAAAATCAAGATGACTAAGGAAGGGAGGCAGGATTACCTGCCTCTCGCCACTCCATCAACTGTGACTGTGGACCCCCACGCCAGGCAGTGCACCCTTGTGGGGCCTGAGACCTTCTGTCTCCTGTCATCTATAGCAATTGTCACACCAGTGTCTAAGCACTTTCCAGCCAAGCCACCTGCTCCTAACAAAAAAAATGATATGGTTTTCTGCTTTGTCCTGTTCCTTGGTACAAATTAGTCCAGAATACCGGTTACAGGCTGCTGAGAGAGCTAGCAATTCATCTCATTTGCTAGAGACAACCCACTTGGGGTTGCTTTTTAGGGTCATAAATGCACTCAGTGTCCTACCATGCCTGAAAAGCAAGGCAAGAGAGGAGGCACTTTTGAAATTTGCTTGCTCAACCACCTTGAAAAGTGACATAAAACCTTCCCACTAACTCACAACAATGAAATTTTGTGTCTGGTTTGTATTTGTGTGATGTCTGTCCCTGTGGTGCTGTGTGTAGATGAAGATAGAAGGTAGTAAACTCGGGTGTGAAAGGAGTGGAGGAGAGCAGGAGCTCTCTCATCTACAGAATAAAGGTGCTTCAGCCAAGTTCGTGCTTGAAGTGCAACTTCTGTTTTTTTTTTTCTTCTTTTTCTTTTGCAATCATTGCTTGCTTGACAGGCCCAGACGGAATTACATCACTTCCTAAAACCCATCAAAGAGAGTCCATCTCCTGAAGAAATGCAGCTCAGATGCACCTCGGCAGGAAGCAGGAAATGTAGATGTTTGGGTGCAGCAGGGAGGCTGACGGAGCGCCCCTCAGGTGGGAGCACTGCCAGGGCAGCATGCGAAACCCCAGCTTTATCACTCTGCTCTCTGCCCTGTCGCTGGCTGGAGGATCTTTTGGAAATGGTGAGTAAAAAAGTGCCTTTTGCCTGCCGAGGTGGGACCACGTTTTATGCCTGCAGCGATGGGACCGAGTTGGAGGGCAACACCCTCCAAGCTAAGCACCGGGAGAAGATCTGTGGGGACTTGCTCTCTGCTGCTTTTTGCTTTGTTTACCCTCTCTGCTTAAAGCTGCCTCTCTTCTTTGAAGGTTTGATTTTTTCTTGTTAGACCTAACCCCAAACAGCAGCAACCTAATCCTACAATTCCTACGTTTCCTAAATTGCAGTTGTGTAGGGAATTGGAGTTTCCATGTTGAGCCAGTAGGCATTTCACTTCTAATTTTAGTTATTTGTTGAAATTTTTAAATCCCACACCCAATACTACCAGCATTTAACAGTAAAGTTAAAGACAGAACTGCTTCCATTCAAAAGCTGACTGCCAATTTCCGCAGTCCCAGTGCACTGAAACTGGTTTAACAAAAGAACAGCCGGTTCCGGAGACAAATATTTTGAATTCTCAGCTGCAGAACAAAGTGTCCGGCAGCATGGATTTAGGTCCTGACCTTCTGAAGGGAAGGACCACGAGTGAAAAAGCTACTTGTGGCAAAATGCTGGGTGGTGCTGGGCTTGTAGAGGCTCTTGTTGGTTCCACTGGCATTTTGGCAGCCAGGGACTGCACATGACAGGCAGGTCTTTTAGTGAAACCTTGACAGGTGGTGCTTACAAGCCTTTCAGTATCAAAAAAATCCCTGTCAAAGTGCCTCAGTATGGACTAGAAGTGTTTGCTGCCTCTCAACCATCACTGGACTTCTTCTCTTAAGGTTTTAAAATGCATTTCTGTAATAGGGGGTTCGGTGTGGCTACTTTTCCCCTGAAAACCAGTACTATAAGCAGGGTGTAAAGCTGGGCTGCAGATTCCCCGTGTGCTGCTGAGCTGCTTGCGCTTAGGAGTCTTGCTCAGCTGTAAGAGTGAGCTAAGTGAGGTATAAAATGGTTTGGTCTTCATTGTGTTACTACAGCTCTGCTGCACTGCAGACACATCAGGAAAATATGCTGCAAGCACTGAACATATATAGCTCAGAACCAAAGCGGTCAGAGGAACAAAAATCCTGCCATGGGCAGAGCAAAACGGAGGTCTCAGGGAAAAGGAGGAGCACAATGCAGGAGACACAGTGTGATCAGGCTCCTGCTTCCTTAGCTCATGAGCAGGGTACTGATCAATACTATTTCATCACCACCTCCCCAGGGTGGAGGGATACCTTAGTCCCCAGTCCCCTCAGCCTCCCTGTCCTTCTTTGCCACGGGCATTAAAGACTGCTTCAAGCACCAGGCAGATGTCAGGTGCCCCAGCCCACACCCTGCCTGCCTTCAGAGGCTTCCTATCAGTACTTCCCCCTTTAAATTCTGGTTATTTTTGGAATGGTTTCTCTTCAGGAGTGAGTCAGTCCTGTCAGAACCCTCCCCAGGCCCCATCAGCCCTGACTTTCTGGAGCCAGCCTGCAGCAGCTGGGGAAGGGGAGGAGAACACCCACCTTTGCTCCCCATACAAAGGCATCTTTTGCTTATGCAACCAGCCCCAAAATGTACTGGGGGAGTACTCTGACTGCAAGGGTGGGAGGTGGGAGGGGGAAGTTGTGAACTTGGGCCTTCGGGGGAAATTGAACCGGTGGGGGAAAAGTTTTTGTAGGGCTTAGGTACCCTAGAGGCACTGGTGGGTCAAGAGCCCCTCCACTGAGGGCAGCCTCCCAGGGAGATCCTTTGCTTTCAATCCTCCTTGTTCACAGATCAACAGGGCAGGAATTGTAAGGGAACTTTACGATTTACCAGACACAGTCCTCACCTTTAAAGTGGTCTGCTGTCTAAATACCATTTACAAAATAGGCAAACAGAGTATGATTAAATCTTGCAGCATAGACAGATTAAAGCCTTTATAAATCCTATTCCCATACCATGCCAGAGCCTTGTTAGCCTTGCCACTTGGATTATGCTTTATGGATGGTTTTCTCCTGTCTATGCTACAATTACTCTAATCCCGTAGCTCTAAGCGCATTCCTGAGGTCTCAGCTCTGGGTGCTGGCCTTCTCATGACTCCATACTGAAGGAACATCAGGATTTGCACCACTTCTCTTTCCCTGGCTTTAATGCAGCCAGACAGCCCTACAGGTGACAGTGGCTCTCTCTACTGTAGGTGATGGTGCTCACTGGCTCAGCCTTGCAACAGCCCTAAACACCTACCTAGCTATGTGTGCTGACCCTAGTAACAAGCATTTAGACTCTCACTATAGCTTACAGGAACAGGCTCTGACCCTACAGTCATTTCTCAGGGTATGCCATCTCCCACTGTGTTCAGTGAAACACATGGGACATTGCAGCATACGCAGCCTGACATGGGGAGCAAGAAAATGTGTGAGAGAGAGGAATAGTAAAACCCATAAGATCACCAAGTTGAAGATTGTGTCTATTGTGCTATTGTTTTGAGCTGTCATTCAAAGAAACATTGCTATCAAAGGTCCAGATATTCAGCAGCTTGTACCATGAGCACAGGCAGCAACTCTCGCCTTGGCAGAGAAGTGCCTTTCAGGTTAAGTCCCTAAAAAGCCAAGATCTCTCAGACAGGGATAGTTTTGACCTATTTCCTCCTAGAGTAATGAACTCAAGAATAGGTTTGAACCCATTAGAGTCACCTGTTGAAATTTTCTGTAAAAGCAAAAATGTAAGTAATAAGGATTTGGTACATACTGTCTTCCCAAAGTGCAGTCCTCTAAAAAGCAGATGAAAAATCCTTTCTACCGAACACATCACTTCTTCCTACATATTTACTCCCATTCCTCCCTTTTATCCACATACACAAACATTCACTGTGTTTTATTCAAGTGCTTCAGGGGCATTTCAGAAAATCTCTCATTTACATCAGCAAGACTTTATACTAAATTTCAGTCAGTAGCACCAGTCTCTTTTCCATCACAAGATTTTATGATAGCTGGAAAGCCTCCGGAGCTTTTGAATCTTTAATTTCAGAGTCCTCCTGAGAGCAAGGAGCACTAAAAGATTTACATCACAGTGAGGTTGCATGGGTATCACAGATGCAGCACTAGAAGGCCACGAGACTAAGTAGAAGCAACTAAATGCATACATTGGTCTGGAAAACCTTTAGTACTGGGGATGAGAAATGACACTAAGACGCGTGCCTGAATTTGCAATATCAGCAGTTAGTGCAGCACTTCAGCTGGATGAAAATACAGTGAGGAAAAGCAGTTTCCATCATCTATAAATGAGCTTAAACAGTTGTTTCCTCTTTCAGGTTATACCTAGATAACGCTTTCTAAGCACCTCGTTTTAATAGGATCTTGTCTACAGATTAGCCATCCTGAAATGCCTGTGCTCCCTCATCAGAACAGCATACGCACCCAACAGCTCGCCTGCAGGCTTTTAAGGATTCCTCTTCCAGCCAGACTGACAGGCAAGACCTGACTCAACAGGCATCTGGGCAAGCCCTGGCCGTGGCAAGGAACAGCCCTTCTTACAGCAATCTGAAATGTGGGAGAGGAACAGTGCAGGGATGAGCCAAGCAATATGGGAGAGGATCACACAGATCATGTGGAGTGGTATGACTATACCAACAGAAGGAATGTGTGTGTAGAGCAGAGTGATATAGGATGTGGTAACTTCATACCAGCTTTATAGCCTTTTCTTGTTCTGTCATCTTCTCGTGGGTATTCCTTTCACTGCATTTTTATAGCTTATGGGACAAAAATTTTCCTTTCAAACTAGTAAGCCTGGCTATCCCAGTGACACAGCTCTTGCTTTCTTTCTACCCCATTCCTTTTTCTTCTGTAAGTAGATACTGTAGTGTAATTTGAAAAATTCCCTTTAGAGACCCCAGTCCTTGAGTCTGATGGTAAGGCGGCAGGTTCGGTTTTACAACAGAACCAAATGTGCTGACTGATGGCTATTTTCCTTTGCTATTTTCCTTTGCCTTGCATCCAACTGAATTCAGAAACCTGTTTTCCTGCTTACTTAATCAGGAAGCTCATATCATCTCCTCTGAGTGCTGCAGCACAAACCTCAGAGGAAGAAATGCTGCAACAACAGAAGTGTTGTTTGTTTGACTGAGATGTGTTATTTTGGACTCCAATCTGTAAAACCACTTGGTACATTCAACTCCCTCTGTCTCCCATAAAAAGCAGGTTTGAGAGCACCTCCAAAACTCAAGCAAAGACCATCAATGATCCGAGCATATTTTTGAAGTAGAGAATACTGAATAACACCTTATACCATGGTATCTATATATAGGGACATAGCTTTTTCAAAATTTTTAAGAACTGTTAATTGAACCTTTTCTGAGATGCTGCTAGTGCTTTCTCAGACATTTTGGTCCCTTGAGGACTAGATCCTCTAACACCTTGATGGTGGAAACCTGAGGACTTCTTAACTTCCGGCTCCAGCTTCTTAGCTTCCAGTCCCAGCTGTGCCCACCTCCCCATCAGGGTGGGATGCAGCTGCGTGCCAGCCCCTCTTCCTTGAAAGCATGGAAAGTAACAATATGGGCTGGTCTGAAGCTGTGGTGTGTTCCCATCCACTTCCCTCAACATGAGAAGAAGTCACCAGCATTTATGCCCCAGGCAGTTCAGACAAAAGTGAAGCTGACGCAGTTGTTGTATGAGCACATGCTCCTTGGACAAGCTGTGCAGAGGGATGAGTATGGATGTTGGACTGCAGCCAACAGCATGAGGCTTAGCTCAGCAAGAGAAAGGGCATGGGCTTTGCAAAGTCAAGAAGATACGTACATGATCATATGTGACTTGCTGCTCGTTGCACTCCTTTGGCCTTGGTTTTCCATCCTGTTATGTTATGTTATGGTCAGATTCCCATTTGCAGGGAGGCAATAGATATCTGCAAGATGAAACCCCAGCAGAGCTAACAAGACAGTTCATGGTATGAATTACCACTGCACGTCTGGCACAGAGAAAACATTTGAATAGCATCTCACAAAATCACCAGCTTTCAGATGCGATTCTGCCCTGCTCCAAACCTTGCAACACCCAGCTTTCATTCACCCTACAAAACAGCCACTGGGGTCAGCTGCAACACAGCCCACTTGCTATTTTGAGCACTTCAAACTGAAACACTGTGAAAAACAGCAGCTCTCTTGAGGCCAGCCACGTGGGTCTCATGGGGCCTGGGCAGTTGGCTACGGCAAGCTGTGCAGCTGCATGGGAGGCCTCAGCCTGTCTCTGCCTGCCAAACTGGAGGTACAAATACTTCCATGGTGCAAGCCACCAGGCCAACCCTGGTGCAGGTTGTGCTCTCCTACTGTGTAAAAAGTGCGATGTATGGGTGGCCTGAGAGTGAGAGCAACTGCCATGTGACAGGTAGGGCATCCCTCTGGTCTGAGCTCTGGTCCTCAGAGGTGACAGGGGAGAGAGATATGTTGAGGCAGCAGGTAAAACAGGAAATAAGAGCAATATCCTTGCAAGAACATTCTGCAATTGGGTGCCCTTCTGCTGCAAGATGTATTTAATTCACTCAGAGAAAAGATCTCTGTAAGAGGAAATGGTGTTCCCAGAGAGATGCTGTTTTGTCCCTTTAATTATGCAAAGTGAACAAAAGTACATGGCAGCAAGGTCACTCCCTCTGATTTGCCATTTTCTTTTCCTAGAGACTAGAAAAGGTAATTCTATTTCACACAGAGAAAAATGATTTTAAGTCTGCTTCATAGCTCAAAAACAGGAAAAATATCAAAGATACTGGAAAAGTCTCGGAAATCAAGCACAGCATACTCTGCAGTTGAAGCTTTAGCGCTTCAGTTAATGAGGTGTGACTGTTTGCTTTGCTTTAAAGCCACACCATGCTTTAGACATTTGAAAAATCCATTTTAACCCTAAGCGTAAACGAGAAACGAAGTATGTTCTCCACACCCTTTCACATTCATACTATTTTAAGCAACAGGCTTGTCCCTCTCAATATATCAAATGTGTCAGGCAATGGGTTTCAAGGACGATGGCTAAAGGAAGAAAATGAGCAAGGTCATTGAAGAGGTTCTGTGAGGCTGTAGTGGGCCATCAGCTCTGCCAGTGGCACGGTCTATCACACCACAGTCTGTGGCACAGATATCTCTAGTGCTACCTGTCTGCTCTGCACAGCAGCAATCCAAATGGAGTCGCTGCAGGCGCTAGGAACTATAAACTTGGGAAAGAAAAGACAAATGGCCAAAATAATAAGGGAGAGAAGCTCTCCTTCCTGTTCTCTGCGATAGGATTAAGGACTGCTAGCAGATCACGGAAAGGGGTGGAGGAGCACACGCATAAGGGGTCATTACCTGCAAGGGAGGCAGAGATAGTGTTTTGCTCTTGATTGAAATAATAAATATAGAAGAAAGCAATAGAGAGACTATAGATAAAAAGTGCTTTGCGACTAAAGAGCTATCATTTTCATTGTCCTATTGTGGTGCAGTAGTCTGGTGACCTTCACAGTACTAAACACTATATACAAGTATTATGTATTGTTTATTAAGTATTCAAATTCTTTCCTAGTTTTTAGGAAAGAATAAAACAATCAGGTGCCTGTGTGATATGCACAGCATAAAAATCTAGATAGAACACTGCTGTCACACTCAAATAATTTTATTCATGTGAAACTGAAATACAGTCTCATTAAATACTCATCTCTTCGAGACAAATCTGATGGGAGAGAGGAGATGCTGCAGAGAGGATTAAGCAAGAGATAGCGCTCTAATCCCAGTTTTCCTTTCTCACTTGGCGTCCCTTGGAAGGACAGCATCCCTGTCCTTCTGATTTCTCATTTGTAAAATGGAGATGATAACTGCTCATCTCTCAGGGCCATTATGAAGATTAATGTGTTTACAAAAGCATTTAAAATGCTAAGTACTTTTGGTTCCGGTCCTGTGAGATTGGAAATGCCAGCACTGAGGTGCTGAAAACCTTAAGCTCTTGCTAACTCTAGTGGAAACTATGGCTGCCCAGCACTTTACAAGAATGAGGAGAAACATGTCATTGCGAAAGTCATGAAATCCCATCCTGCTTTATTGCATAAAATGAGACTTGCACTGTGCCAGCATTGTATGTGAAAGGGCAAACAACACAAAAACCCCATCATGCTAAGAAAATTATTGAAGGCTTTGCATTAGGAAGCATGCTATCGTAATATATCTAAGGACTGATTCCTGCCCATAATTTGCTATACTTGTTTTAAGCTTTACACTCTGTGACAGTCAATACAGATTCTTAATTAGCCTCAAAAAAACACTTGTTTCACTATTACCAATATAGCAAATTTTAGCCACTTGCAAAATGCATGATAAATTAAACCAAAACCAAAACTGAGGTTCAAAACCCCCAGGCTTAGCATTTATGAGGAATAATCAGCATTAATGCTTTACCATATGCTCCTTCAGCCAGCCTGTAGGATCAGACAGAGGAACAGTTAATTGCATCTGTACCCAGTAACGTGTCCCTGTGTTACTACCACCTCTTCTAGCCCAGGCATAAGTGGAAGTCAGCAGCTTCTGCATCCTTCAGACTTCCTTTCACCAATTCTGTTTTTCACAGTGAGACAAACTTAAGAAATTTGAGAAAAGCACAGAAACAGGGAGATGCATGAACCAAAGGAATTAGTGAACCAGGGATAATGGTCTCCCTGAAGGGAGTACTTAACTCCTTTGGTAAGGGGAGGGATGTATGTGCCAAGACTGAGGAGCAAAACAGGCTAGTGTGGTTTACTGAGAAGCAAAATAATTTTATGTGTGAGCAAGGCCGGATGTCAACCTGCAGAAAAAGAAGTCTGTTTTTGCAAGGCAGCTTTGTACAGACAGACCACGCATGCTGACTTGTCCCAGTAAAAGCCAGCTGAAGAACATGGTCACAACTGGTAAGATTTTGTGATAAATTTGTAATCTAATTTTACATCTGATGCCCAAGACTTCAAATCTGTGTGTATGGGGCATCTGCTAATTTTTTAAAGACATGAAATAGAAAGTAAATACTAAAGCTGTACACTGTGACTCACTGATAATACTAATGAAACCCAGAAAACATTAAGTTGTCCTCCTATATTTGACAGGCCCTGAAAATGATGGATCAGGAGATGGACCATCGACATTACCCACTGTTACAGTAACATCTCATCCTGCTATGGGTTCTTCGACCGTGAATGACCATGAGACAGTACTTGTGGCAAGCGCTACTGAAAGCAGCTTTGAAACAGAAAGTACTTCAAGTAGTGAGCCGAATGCTGTGAATGATGAGGACAGCCTAGAAGCAGCAGAACAGTCTATCTTGATATATATTGTCCCTGTCGTGCTGCTGGTCCTGCTGATTTTATTGATCACGTTTTTCGTAACACATCATAAAAGGAAAAAGTCTAAGCAAGGTAAATTTGTCTTCTTGTGCATCAAAAGAATATTTTTAGGATGTGCTCAACATTAACAAAATGTTATTTGGAGGCCCGTGATGCCACATTTAGGATGTTCTTCTCTGACTGTAGTTGCATGTTTGACAGATAGGAGAAGGATCCTCCTTGGCAGCAGTACCTGGGCACGCACCTCTACTTGGGCAGGAGCTAATTCTCCTTCTTCGTGCCTCCTGCTCATGCTGCACACCCATGGGAGCCGTGGCACTGAGCTCCAGCTCCTGGCAATGCTGAGAACACTTAGGGATGTAACTGTGTGGCTGCAAATGCTTATTCTCCCTTTATGCTCAATAACTTCATGCAAAGTGAAATTAATGCTTCTATTGCCTATACTGCCCACAAGGTAAAGTTGCTTGGAGCTTCAATAAAATAAGAACAATTGTTCCATTTTAAGGAACAATTTTAAGGGATCCCAATCCTACAGGATAGTGGCTGCTATGAAAAAAAGTCACAGTAAATGAGCTAGGAATCCCATGGTCAGAGTGCCCTGGGTGCTGTGGTAGGGTGAGCAGTGCTTCAGGAAGGTGCCTTCATCTCTTAGCAAAGAAAGTGGTAACTTGGAGTGTCAAGCAACAGAAAACAAACTGAAGTGTCATATTAAAACCACACATCTGGTGAGTGAAGTCCTGAAATGGTTGTATCTGTGTCTCTACAGAGCCAGAGTGCAGCTGTAAGCTCCTCAGCCTGCAGGCAGTTCAACACATTCAACACAGATTTTAAGTAAATTTTTCAGGGTGTTTTTAGGCTGCATTTGCCTTATCACTGCATCTCCCTCTAAAGAAATGAATTCACAACCAGGCATCTAGTTGCCTACCTGTTTCTAGATGATTTGAGGTGCAGGTACACTCTTCAGAGAGATAGGAAATGTGGCACCTTTCAGGAACACAATCCTGGGTTCTCTTGCCCTGTGTCTACTGCTTGGAGCTAGGAGCTTGGAGCATCCTCAAGGCTTGGGCAGATGGCTCTGTAGTTTTTGTGTGGCCCTGCAGTCAGGAAATGCAGGAGTACTGGAACAACTGGGAGGTATCAGCACCCATCGGCAAAAATGAATTAAAAATAAGCTAATTTAAGACAGGCTTTTCAGTCACTCGATTCCTGGAGGGAAAGTTATTTATCTCTTACACCATTTTCTCCCCCATCTTTACTTTGTCTTGGGATCATAAGTAGCTTTAGATCCCTTTTGACATCAGCTTCATTTGCCTGACTGAGATTTAATCTGCCATGCAAGTCCAACCCCCTCTTCTCTCCATGAGTGCCTCCCAGAGTCTCCAGACAGAGCTGGATTGCCTGTGTGTAATCTGTAGAAAAATGTCCCAATGCCTCCCGTAAACAGTATATTTGCAGAAGTGGTTCCTTTTCAGGATACCATTTCCCTCATGACATCTGTTTTGCTCAGGGAAGCGTGCATCTGCCCTGTCCCACCCACTGCAGCACTGACACTTGGCTTCCTCCCAGCATGGCTGAGCTAATAATGAGCTGCTAGTGTCTTCAAGATTAAAAATAATAGGCTCCTCTGAAAATTACAAACAGGATGAGATATTTTGTCTTTCATCTACAATTTACTTTTCATGCCTTATGAAAATGCAACCTGTTTTACCTGACACTATCCAAGGCTTGCTTGCCTTGTCTGGACCTTGTATATACAAAGAGGTATGTATCATGCAGAACTATGAACACCAACTTTCTTCTTTTCCAGATGAGCTGGGAAGTGAAAATGTGAAAAGGTAAATTTTATGAATATCTCTCTTTTTAATTTTTTTTTTAATTTTATTCTAACAGGATATTATGATTTTTGTTGCCTTCACCACCTGTTTTAATTTTACCATACACTAAACACCATTACTTTTTGCCATCAATTGCACCAGCTAACTATCTCTACAGGTGGTTAAAGTGTGACTTCAGTACCTGGCTGAAGGTGTAAGACTAGAGCAGGAGGAGATGCGGTGACTGAGGCGAGCACTGCTGCACAGGCACCCACAGCCTGCAGCCCCTGCTGCACCTGCTCTAGGCACCTCCTGCTCCATCAGCCACCAGACACACGAGGTACCCCAGGAGCAAAGGGGATCAGTTCCCAGACTCATCACAGGCTTTTACTGTTCAGAATAAGCTCTGTGTCTTTCTCCCCTGTTTTTCAAGTTTGTCTTCTCACTCAGAGGTGAGGCAGAAAGGCTTGCCTGGCTGTCATGGGAGCAATGCCTTAGATGCTGGAAAAACAAGCCAAAAGCTGTGAGGCTCTTTCAGGGTGATAATTTTTATTGTTACCTTTTATTGAGCTCCATTTTGCTAATCAATACTGAAAGTTCATAAATTGGATCTAGGAAGGAAAAAAGGGTTTTTTGCTAAAAAGTTTTTTTCTATCTTATGACTGCAGGAATGATAAGAAAAAGGAAGCTAAGTGGAGGCATTTAAATAAATGCAGTTACTCTACTCATGACCTTTCCTTTTGAAGTCACTGCAAATGTCAGTCACAGCTATGATGAAACATTAGGCCTTTTGATTTTATCACTGGAGCAATGAGACTTTTGCCACGTGTTCCAGCAGGGCAGAGACAAACTATCTTATTTTTTAGTTTTCTATTTACAGCAGGGACAGTTTTCAAGAAGCTGCAGTGATCTTGTGCTCTGGCACACATCAGGCTGCACTGAGTCCCTCTGCGTGTTATGTCTCAGCCCCCCCCACCTCTGCCCAGGACCAGCATCTCAGTGTTGCTCCCTTGCATCTGTTTGCAGCTGTTTGGTTCAAACCCATTGGGTGGGCATCTCCTCGGATGGCTTTCCACAGATAATACATGTGTCTGGAATTATGAAAGAGTCATACAAAATCGCTACATTGTAAGTTGTACAAATTAACATTTTGTGTAATGCTTTTCTTCCCCCTCTCTTCTTTCAAGTCCTATTTTTGAAGAAGACACGCCCTCTGTTATGGAGATAGAAATGGAAGAGCTTGATAAATGGATGAACAGCATGAACAAAAATGGTACACGGTAACCCCTCTACTCCATTCTCCCTCTCTTGCTAGCTGACGTAGATCCCACATGTAGAAAATCAATGTAAGGTGTTTTGTATGCATGTCACTGCTTTTCCTACAACATTTTAGTTCTGATCTTGGCTCCCTCCTACTAAAATAACTGCACAAATGTCAGGGGTAGAATTTTTCAGAGGAGTATTTTAGTTTGTGTGGGAGTTTATTTTTAACATGTGGTGGAATCTCATAAATGTTTTCAGTTTCCAGTAGACATTTCTATTTAACACATGTATAGCTGTGAGGGGTGTTTATATTTTTAAATACACATTTTTAATGCTAAATATTAATTTCTATGAAGCATCTAATCCTTTCAGTCTTCAGGATTTCTACAGTTTTGTGCTCCACATTGTGTTATTGTAGGAGAAATCCGCATTTGTTTGTAGCTCAGACCACCATTGACTTAAAGCTGCTGTCAGGAACTTATGAATACATCCTTCCCCTCTCCTGCAAGTCTATCAGCCCATGGAGCAATTAGAATCTTCAGTAACTACCAGCAGCAGCATCTTCAGCTCCCTTCTCAGTTCCCTCTAAGTTATCTTGCATTTTCCCCCTCATTTTCCTCCCGACTGTAATCTCCCAGTCAAAATCCTTAAGGGCCCTGCATTCTCCTTCAAGGCTCTCCTCAAAAAATGTGGGTCTTTGGTAAGGCGTGAATTAACCGAGGCCTGATTTTGAACCCCGAACAGCTTTTCACTGGCTAGGAAATGCTGAAACACTGATATTTTTTTCATTCCTGGTCCCTTGCCTTATATCCAAATGGCTCATTTGCCTGACCTACGAGGGATGCTTTGTTTTTCAGGACATGAAACTCTTTGGAGCATTTCTTTGCGTTAGCACAGCGCTCCACGTGATGGGGTTTTGACCTTTGAGGTCTGTAAGCTCCAGTGGAAAACATGTGCTAAGTGGCAATAGTGAAAGAGACACATTAAGTGTACTACACGGGACAATAGTGTTGTAAAATATTTTTTAAAATTTTGTGGAGAGAAGGGAACAAATATTTCACATACTTGTGTGTGTGTGTGCTAGTGTTTCCTAAACTCCAGCCCCAAATTCCCAGCTCTACTATAAAGCATAGGTGCAACTATAAGCAATGGAAGATTAAGAAACAACCCTACCCATGGCAGTTTGTAGGGAAGCAGTTGTCAAAAATAGTTAATTTGTATAGGTGTACATAAATAACTGAAATATATGTAATAAAGAAATTCTGGTAACACTTATCAAAAGGAAGGAGGATTTAAAATGTGTAACATTTATGCTATGGGGTCTGTGCAGATAAAACAGTGCAGAAATGTATCCACAGATCTACATTTTAGAGAGACTGCATGATAAAAATTGATGCTTTTTTGAAATACATGTAGAAGAATTGCCAAGAGTAACTATGGTCTTGTTTCTTATCCTTTTTCAGCTGACTGTGAATGTTTGCCTACCGTAAGAGAAGAAGAAAAAGAATCAATTGCCAACCCAAGGTACTTTAATTCATTATATTATTTGAAGAAATACAGTCAATGTCACTCTAAAATAATCAATTTTTTGTATGTAATTACAGAGTGATTCTTTGGTCTATATAAATTTTAAAGTTTTTATATATAGGGACTTTGACTTCAACTTAAACAAAAGGCTTGACACTCTTATTTCTAAAAAGGTCTCTGCCAGTAAATTGCAACCCTAAATAATCTTACAGTTGTAAACTGGTGCAAGACAGACAACACTTGCTGATCAGACTTTAATCACAGTTTCCCAAGGTGTTAATACAAGCATTCAGCATAGCTTCCTTGGCACTCTTCACCAGTGCAGGCACCCAGTTCCCCTCTGCCGTCTGGTGCCTATAGGTCCCTGAGAACTACTGCCAGATGTTTTGGCTGGAGCTGTGACTTGCCAGACAGGGACTTGTCTGACCCCAGAGAAACCTAAAGGACCTTCCCAGTGCCCTGGTGCAGCACTCCCCCCCAAGCTGGCACTAGCTCATAGTACAAGCAGAGATCCCAGAGGGATGCAAAACCACAATCCTGACAGCTTGTAAACTTAAAATCTTCCTGGCTGGTTTCCTCAGTATTTTGGCCAGAAATCCTAAACCCCTCTCAAACTCCCATTTTCCCTAATTAAAAATTCTGTTTCCAGCTGGAAACAAGAGGCTACACATTGCCCTTACCCGCACCCTTGTGTTGCAGCTGCGTTTTGGGTAGTGGGCAGAGCAGCTCCTCTGTGCCAGGTTATGATAACAAACAAGTAAACTATCCGGTGCAGTGGAAGCAGTGATGCTATCAGGCAAGGCCAGGAGCAGGGACAGGTGGCAGGAAGGGAACCTGGGTCTTCTGCTTCCCATGGCACCAGATAATTCAGATGAATATGTCTCTCTGGCAGAACTGCACCTCCCACTGTGGACTCTCATAATATCCTAGTCCTCTTTCCTGAGTTTTCTTGCTCAGGAATTAAATAGCAGGGATGTTAAATCACCACCGCTGAAGAGTTTGCAACTCAGTTGCTCCAAAGCTGCAGTTTCAGGGGACCTTTTGGATGGGGCTTGTCCAGTGCAGCCATTTGTATTTAAAAGGTTTCTGCCTACACCTATTGCAAGAGAAATCATCATTGTGCTGTGAGGTTTTTGCTTTAGTTTAGTTTTGTTTAAAAAAAGATTTAGATCCTAGGTTCCAAATGCAAACAAGCACATTAATTTTACCCTGAGCAGCTGGAAAAGATCCTGGATTTGCTAGCCATCTGTGTCTTCCCTTCCTGCCTCTAAATGGTAACTCAGAGGGGGAATATTGTTAAGGAGAGGCAGCTGCACAGTGGTTCTCTAAAAGCAGATTTGCTGAGCATTCCACTGACTATAGCAGGGAGTATAGGACAAAGCATGCTTCAGTCATATGCTAACACTAGCAAACGTCAGTCATACTCTAAAAGGCTTTTTAGGCACACCAACCTAAGCATTAAGTTTACTTTCCAAAACTTAAACAATTCATTTTCAGAAAAAAAGTCATCATGACATACCAGCTTGAACTGACATCTTAAATATCATCCTTGCTAAAGTGCTTTTGTACTGGATTTGCATTAACCCCATCAGAATGAGGTGTTTTTGCTCTTGGCTGTCAAAAGGCATCTTTAGGCTACACCTTACCTCAAGTTCTTCAACCTGTCAAACAGAGTTATTGCCACTTCAGAATAATATAGTGAGGCTTAAGCCTTGATGCAAAAAAGCAACCCTGTTCAGACAAATATGCTTCAGTCAGAGCAAAGGCACACATGTCATTTAAGTATATTTTCTTGTGACTGGTACCTTAGAATCAGACTATAGAGAAATTGTGGAAAGGCAAAAAAATGCAAATAAAACCAGGAAATTTATCTCTAAAACAGTCAGAGCTGCTCCGACAAAGGATGTTAGTTGAATACAAAGTGTGAGATTATTAGATTCAATTTCAGATTCTGAAAGACTGCTTTGTTTGGGCAAAATTCTTCTCAAATTATGGTAATTTCTCTTTTAGATTTTATTGACGATATTTCAGTATGGGAAACATCTCAAGGCCTCACTGAACAGAGATGGCTATGTTGTTTCTGTGCTTCATAAAGATGCTGGGGGGAAATTCATCAAGACCAAAATGTTTTGAACTATGAATGATTGTGATATAATTTTGAAACTATATGAGACTAACCATTTCAATAGTGACATTTTGATGTTTTCAGAATGAAAGTTGTTCCAAAACTATCTTTCAGAGTAAGTGACTTTTTAATATAAAAGTTTTTAAAAGTTTAAAGAACAGAACCCCATGGTGGTAAAATATTTCTAAGTTGAGTGTTTCCCTTAAGTCTGATCTAATTCTGCAAATTTCGTTACACATGAAATTTCAAAATATGCTTTATTTCAATGAGAAAAGGTATCTGAAGTGGTGGGATTTCTGGGTAAACAATGAAAAAAACCTGATTTCTGTTTATTCCTGCAATTGAACCCTATCAGACCAATATCTGCTGGTTTTCCTGATCAAACGCTTAGATGAATAAATAATGTTAGAAAGAGAACTACATACAGATAAATAGATGTTTTCTGC
Source organism: Pseudopipra pipra (assembly GCF_036250125.1). Taxonomy (NCBI): domain Eukaryota; kingdom Metazoa; phylum Chordata; class Aves; order Passeriformes; family Pipridae; genus Pseudopipra; species Pseudopipra pipra. Next base: position 31,367,009 of record NC_087552.1, on the reverse strand, counting down.
AGCTATTTTGAGCAAGGAAAGTAAAAGACTATGAAGTAAAATGAAACAAAGCTATTATTATAACAAAATTTGTACTCAGGAGCATCAAGGCTGCACATTTGTGCACAGGAGGCAATATATGACAGTCCAGGCTCCTTGGTAGGTGGAGGTCACCTACTTTGCATGTAAGCTAAGTTACAAATATATGTATACGTTTTCAAAAATTATATACATTTTTCAAAATATATATTTGAAATAATATGTCTCGGCTTTGAAACCTAGTGCTAAAATCCTGATTGTGCCTGAGCACAGAAACATCCCCAGCCTCCTTGGGCCCAGGGCTCCCATCCTGTCCATGCAGGAGGGAGCAGGCAGTGGAAGCAGGGCCAGCAGGCAAGGGCTGATTCTCCTGTGGTGCACAAGAGGGTACAAAAGCAATCTCTACTCCAGGGACCTTTACTTCCCCCAGCAAAATCAGCACAGCCTGTCCCCATCACAGCATGGGTTGCTGTAGGATGTGGAGTACAAGCAATCCCCTTACGCTTTATCACACCTCCTGAGAGATTTGGTTTGCCTTGGGTGCTGCTGGGCACCCTCCTAGTCTTTCTGTCTGAAAAGGGTGAGTCTTTCTTATGGAGAGATGTTCTGGGTGGGTAATAAGTTAGTACAGAAGGAAGTACTGCCTTCCCAGGATGTGCCTCAGTTTGACAAGGGACTTAAAAAAACGTAAAATATTATGAGTGGCTTTTTAACTTCAAAAGTGGTTTAAAACCCTGCTGTTAATGCTGACTGAAATCCAGTCAGCCGATAAAAGATGTCTCATTTTTCATGTTGGCATGAACATAATTAAGAACATTATTAAGAAAGAGCTAGGGAACAAACTAGCTGGGCAGAAACCAGTGGGACAAAGAGAAAATGCACCTGTTACGAGGTCAGATGTAATACAAAAATTCTATTTATAGAAAGTTATCCTCACCTGTGGAAAGAGGCTTCGGAGCAGGAGACAGGCTGTGCTGGGCAGCCACTAACCATCAGAGAAATCAGAGCAGCCCATGCTGCCAGCATCCAACACTGCAGATGGAGTCTGTTCATCTGTTGCATGACTGACAGATTTATTTTCTGGTAACACCTTCATGTGGACTCCAGAGATACTTTTTCATATTATTTCCTGCTGAGACAACTAACCCAACAGCATGACACCGGTGTGTTTTTTCTCTCCTGTGTGTTCACAGTGATGGTGAATCATGAAGTCAGAGCAGCAAAGAACTGGATAAAGGGAAGCAGCACACAAGCTAACCATCACCCAGATATTGGAAGAACTGGATTTAAATATAATTCACCTCAAAAGGCCAGACAAGCAAATGCTTTGGTTGTATCCTGCTATATATGGTCTTCAGAAAGGAAACATCACCAAGGGGAAGGAAAAAAAAGAAAAGAAAAAAAGAAAAGCACAGTAGCAAGATTAGAGAGTGATTTAAATTCTTTCTGCAATTACATTCCTCACAAATCAAGAGAAACCTCTTCCTCCCCCCCCCCAAGTTCTCAAAATAGTTCATGATTCTATCTCATTCTGCAGTTTTGTATTGTGCAGCACTTAAAACCACTTCTGTTCAAAGTTCGGTGGGTTTCTTTGTTTTGTTTTTCGAGGGTGTTTGTTTCCATGTCCATAATTCTGGACAGCCCTGGCTTTGTGGATGTGAAGCTCATGCCTATGCAATGTTTATTTTTCAATTTGCTTTTTCTGAATGGTGCACTGATTTGCACAGAGCATCTGCTGGGGAGGTACCAGGCTAGGACTGACAGACCACCTCTGAGGACAGAGAGAGAGCAGCTGAGAAGCCTCTCAAAGGAAAAGCCAGAAGTGACTGCAGCCCAGCAAGGGCATGGACTCTGTCTGTAGTGTGTTTTTTGGTTTTCAAATTAAAGGCTTCGGAGAAGTGAAAACTATTATTTTGAGATTGCCTTTCAGTTCATTATCTCCATAGATGAGCGCCCTGGGCTAGCTCTCTCCATGTAAGTCTCCTCCCTGCCGAGGGCTGTTCTCTAACCACCTACTTCAGGAATATTCAACTTGAAAACATTTTTTTTTTTTAAATAAGCGAGCTTGAAAAATTGAACAGGTCAGTATTCACACCAAACATAGGTTTAGATGGGTATGTGTTATGTGTGACTACTCCGTCAAGGTTTTCAGATGCTTTTCTGCTGCTTCTGTTGTTGAATATTGAGCTTGCAATATTTGAAAGACATGGACTTATAAGTGTGCCTGGTCACCTTTAATTACACTGAAAAAAAAATGAGACTCTTGGGATACCTCAGGGTGGGAATATAAACATTACAACTGTGTCCATTGATTTTCTATAGCAAGTCTCTTAGGGAGGTAGTTTAAATATGTAACACACGTAAAAGCAGATCCATGTCCGTGCAAAGCTTCCTTTGTCTTATTTAAAAAAGCAAATTCACATCCTACCATATCTTATATCCTACCCTATCATATCCTACCTATCCTCATCTTCTATTTAAATATAGAGTGCCTTCCCACTCAATACATCTTTAATATGATCAGTTTTAGTTTGCCTGCAAATAACTCACTAATAAGTTATCATGCATATCTTGGTTAAAGAGAGAAAACAAATGCCCCAAGCCTCTGGGATGGCTTCTAAGTGTCACTAACAGCTGACAAATACAGAGGATGGTTCACCTTTGTGAATAATAAAGGATGTGTCACAATATAGAAGGAAAGAATGTTTACAGCTAACAACATTCATTCATTATTGAATATGACTTGATCAGTAATTTCCTCAAAGAATAAAAGACTTCATCATTGTCCAAAACTATTTATTACAAATATTGGATTTAATTGATGAGTAATGGTAAATAGATTTTCCCTGCTTGGATGGTTTTTAACTTTGAAAAAAGTGTTCTAAGCTCAGTCAACTTTTTTCTTTTACAAACATTTCCACTATTTCCTGAGAGCAAACCCATTCTGTAGAATATTGGTTTAAAATAATGCAGGGGGGAAAAAAGTGGTAGATTGAAATTCAGAAAATTTTAAAAAACAGTAGTAGATATTTTTCAGTAGCAGCTTTGTTAGCAACTTCTTTCCAACAGAAAAATATGTTATGCTCAGCCTTCCTACAGTCTGCAAAGCAGTAACCTGAGGATGCCCAAAACAGAGAACATTTCTTTAATGGTACAAGATAAAAAGATGTATTTTGGGACCATTACCAGCTGCGTGGTTGGAGGGCAGTCAGTTGGAGGGCAGTCAGCAGTTCCCCAGTGTCCACCTGTGACTCTCACCCTACCTTGCTCCAGCCCACACAGCCCCATGTCCAACATTCACCACCTTCTCCCTGAAGAGAGCTGATGCACAGCTGGGACAAAAAGGAGTCTTTGCTTTTGTATTTTATTTTTTTTGCTTTTGAAAATTAACCAATGCCCAAAGGTGACATTGTTTGGTATAACTCAGTTCTGACACGATGATGATCCATCATCCTGTCCTAGCCACACATCAATGACAGCACAGTGCACTACCTCACTCTGCTGTGGCATTTGATAAGAGCCTGCGTTGTGCATGTTGATGGTTTGGGATTAATGTTAATTCTAGGTGGTCCTTCTGCCAGATAAAATGCTGCACAGTTCCAAGTCAGTTTCTCAGAGATTTAGTTTCACTTATATATTTTATTTTTTAAATTTACCTTGAGTGAATTATATTCTGTAAACTCATGCCAATAAGCATTAATTCTTATTCTGGTGTTCATGATTAATCAATCTCTATATCAAACTTTAAAATAAATTTTGCCCAGAACTTATGTCTCAGTTAGAGCTTTATGATTATCCAGGGTATGTCATTTACCCTCTCTAAAATCTGACATGCTAGGGAATTTATTTTCTTCTTCAGGTACTTTCTAGGCATTTAAAAATACAAAACAGTGCTTTGGGCAGTTCCTTGGCCAAGTAGTTTGCATTTCAGTATAGTTATGGATAATGTTAACAGATTGCCTCCATACCAGACAAATATGATTTTTAGCATTTCTATTTTCCCTAAATGTTTTTACATCGTTGTTCTTCTTCCCCAGCCTTTAACTATGGAGGGGGTCATTCATTCATCTGATACCTCAGCCTGGCTCTGCACTGCCCTGTTTCACCCCACTGGTCTCTTTCTTTGATCGTGGTTTTCACATTGGCTTCTGCATTTGCCACGGCCATTGCCCAGCACCCACTTGCTCCGGTTACTTTCTGCGGACAATGGGTTCATGGGCTCAGCTTCAGCCTGGGTGCTACCTTGGCCCCTCTCTTCCCTGACCCCATTTGGTATTTCTCTCTTGCCTGTGAGCCCCTTGCACTCCTGTTTGTTTCACACTTGTCATCAGTTCCTGGTCATCTCCTTTTGCACTGTTTTGTCCCAGTATTTTAATCTTGTAGGTGAACTGAATTGCAGGGGATTTAGATAACTTCTCTCCTACATGAGTAAACCAAAACATTCTAATATTCCAGTTCATGAATATTGACTTGACATCTTTGGTTGAGGCACCCTAATTTTCCCTAAATGATGCACATAGTCAGGTCCTCTAACCCACAAAACAAAAAGGACAACCGGACAGCAGATAAGATATCAGCAGGTTTCAAAAATTATTTTATTATCACTAAATTTATTTAGGCCTCCGCTGTAATGTCCTCATCGTCAGCCTGATCTGAGCCAACCCATCCTCTTGCAACATCTACTGGCAACTTATAACTCAAATTATCATCCCTCAGTATAAATTAGGAAAACGCGTGCAAACAGAAAATCTCTTCCACTGTATATTGTTCTACAATGTTTAGCAAATGTGATGATCCCTAAGGAACTGTTACCTCTTCTTCCATTTTCCTCAATTATTTCAGTACTTATCCAGCACTTCAAGGCAATTTGACATCTAATTTACAGTGTGAGGCCTTTTTGTTCTGCAGAAGGCAGAAAAGCTACAGATCCGAAGGAGGATTTTTTTGAGAAATACATGGATAATAAGAAGGATAATTAGGCAACATCTCTCCTACATATGTTAAAAATCGTTATCTTATCAAAATAGAAATAACTCCTCCATAATATTACAAACATAAGGTTACTGGCATTGCCAGCAGTTAATTAATTCCATAAGAGTCCTGGACTTGTAAAGAACATAACCCTAACAGTAACCTCAGCAAAAAGGAACATTCTTTTTAGTTTCTATGTTATTCTAAGTTATAGATTCATAGATAACTCTTGCTCTGAGATTAAAAAAATATTTTTTTGTAATGCTAAACCCATTGGAAGGCTATAAAATCAACTTTGGTTAACTTTCTGATATGAAATTACTGTATATTCAACTATTTTATCAAATAGCTGTTCCAAATTATTTTGTAATGTAAATATTTGAAAGTCACAATATTAGTTAATTGTATATAAGAGTTTGAGATTTTAAAGAACTTGTTCTAATAAAGGTTTATAGAGTTTTTAGTGTTCTCTTTTAGGTTCTCTTTTTCCCATAACCCTGCTAATTCACTCAAGTCAATGGGTGCTAATTACTTGTTATTGATGTCAAGATTACTCGGGCCTTAGAAGACCTACACAGCTGTATGTGGTACATAGATATCTTACTGTCATCAGTTCTCCAAAATTCAGGCAAAAAAAAGCCTAAAGGCTAGTGCACTAGTCTTTTCAAATTACAGAAGTGCTTTGAAATTCATTTTACCTAAATGTAAAAAAAAAAAAAAAAAAAAAATGCACCAGGAAGGCAGCATTATCTCAATTTTTATTTTCTTCACAAGTTGAAGAGATTTATACATTTGTATACTGTGCATACACATGGAGTAGAAGTTGAAGATTTGCTTTATCATCTCTGATGTTTACCAGATTTTAGAGGTTTCATGGGATTTGCTTGTTGTAATCAGACTTCTATTCTCTTCTATTAACAAATTAAAATAGAGAGGAAATGGTATATGATCTGCTGCTATCATTGGGATTTGTACAACAAATCACCAAAACTAGCAGGTTTCCCCACCAGAAGCAGTTTTGTTAATTCCTTAATCAAGTAATTCTAGCAGATTCACCCCCACTTTTTTTTTAATAATAAACATAGAGTTTAATTTCAATGGAACCCTTTTTTTTCTTTTGCAACAGGTTCAAATAATACCTGGAAAAATAAACTTTACAGTCTCTCCAACCTCTGTAGCAAATGCATTGCAGGCAGTAGATGTAACTGTAGCAATAATTAACCCGTCTCAGACCCCTGAGGTTACCATTTGCCACAAATCAGCTGTAACTTTTACTATTCAGTTTAGCATAGTCAGATTGTAGCTGTCAAAAGTAAGTTCTAGTTTAAAGTAACTGCTTGTCCTACTTTACATTTTTTTCTTGCAGAATACAGCTATCAGTACTGACTGCAGAGAAAAAGTCCAGTAAACTATTAGAAACAGATGAATTATGCAGAAGGGGAAATAATATTATCAAAAAGCTCTTGTCCAGATTTCCTTTATTTATATATATTTGGGCATAGTATTGCAATCAATCAAAACCGTTGTCTTCTCAGGCAGTGGCTGGAGCCTTGCTGTCAGTAATGGAGCATTTTTGGTTTGCTGGGGTCTCTCGTGGCTGTACCCTGGCTTAGGGCACCTGCTTTTCTCTGCCTGGATGCATCCAGCTCTGGTCCAAAAGGATACTCTGACTGCCACCCCCAGGAGGCAATCCTGACCTGCAGCTGCAGAACTGCTTTTTCCCACAATGCATATCCTACATCAACTGTAACTCCTGCTACTGAGAGAAGGAACCCAGGGTTGGGGCAGTTTGCCTAGGAAGCAGTGCCTGCAGCACAGGGGCAAGAGAGGGGAAATACTCTTTTCTCAGGACACACTGGCTACCAGCTTTGCTCCCCAGGTTTTGGCCCAGGTTGGTTACAAACTGACTGCGGTCTCCCAAGCAAAGGGGTGCCCGGCACTGTGAGGGCAGCACCACTGACTCCCGTTGTCTGCCCATCACCCTGGGGGCTCGCTGCAGTTGTGGGGCTGTGCAGCTGGAAGGGTGATCACCCCAGGGGATGAAGCTGTGCCGGTCAGTGCCACAGCCAGAGGAAAACTCTTCCCAAGAGAGGGTCACCCACAGACCAAACTTCCCTGGGAGCATGTGGGTTTGACTCCCACAGCACACTACAGCTATATGATCTTCAACCTGACCTTTTCAATCTTACCCAATGCTAGTCATGCAGACCAGTCCAAATTACACAAGAATATTTTTGTCAAAGCGTTGAAAATTATACTTAGAGTTTGTATTTTGATCATTTTCCTCAAACATTTTTCCACTTCTCTCAAGTCCAGACTGCAAGGTTGGCTCTGATTGTTTAACAGTAGCATTTATTTTCTTCCTACATTCAGTTAATTTAAATAAATCCTAATAATATTTTGTAGAAAAATAGAAGCAGTTAAAGAAAGAACAAAACCATATAAACCTTTTTGCCCCTGGAACAAATACAAGCATTTTCTTTAGGAAAAATAAATACTTCATATCCACTAGACCGTGTGGTGTACTTATACAAAGTTAAAGGAGAAGAAATCACTCAGCAACTTCCATGAGCATATTTATTTAAGAAACCTTGTTTCTTTCAGTCACTATATAGTCAGACCTATCAAAGGGTTTAATGCTTTATTCAGAAGAAAAATAGGACTCATGGAGACAGCAAAGTAGAAATCTTTCTGAGAGTGGTTCACCCAGTGTTTGAATGACTGTGCTATAGGGGTACATGCACTGAGCATCACTGCCTGTGGAGCTGTGACTGCCAGAGTACACAGATAAAAGGGGTAACGAAGGAGAAATAATTAAGTGGATATATAATAATGAGTTTATAACCCTAGAGGAAAACTAGGAATTTGTATAGCTATGCATTAGTTTGATTTGCAGAAGAGATTTATTTTTAAAAAACACATGGACAATTAAAGGCCTCTTTGCTCTAACTTAAATACTTCAGGTTAAACATATTGCTAACACTTAATTCAGCCACAGATAGTTCTTTCCGGTTTTCAGTGTTCAAACAGATTTGTAGGAAAACTTAAAAATATAAGAGCAGAACTTGTCCACTCATAAAAGACCATAGTCTAAAAAGGACAGATCCTCGTGTTACCTCGCTTGAGCCAAATCACTGAACTGAAAGCAAAAACCAGAAGGAGGCATGAATTGAAGTATTATCCTTGTGCATTCCAGGAGCACAGGAAGAGCCGAGGTCTGGGGGAGGACTCGTAGGTCCAGGCAGGCAGCACACTAAACTAGCTCCTCTCTGTTCTATTCATTTTGCACAGAGTGCATCTATTCTGTGAATACAAAATTAGTCACAGGACACACAAATTATTACTATTTATGGATATACATATTAGCATAAAACACTACTAGCCCTAAACTGCTCCTTCAGTTTTTGATTATGTTATTTATCTATTAATAATTAGGTTTAATGCCCCCATATGCTAGATCTCAGAACTTGTTTACGCCATTTCATGCCAAAGCTTCAAATGCATTAAAGGGGAAGTTCATTATTTTTGATTTATAATTATCTATGACAAGAAAGATCTTAGACAAGAGCAGAAGAGAGCGGGAAATTATCTACTCATCCTCTGTTTATGCAACTACTACAAAGAGGCATGTGATGGTTTTGGCCTCAATCCAGCTACCATTCATCTCTATAGGACTCTTTCTATGACTCTCATACAAGTATCATGAAGGCTTTTTTTATCTTGAACTAACTCAGGTGTAGACAGGCCATTGCTCTCAGTCTACAAAGATTCCAAGCTGGTGCCTTATGGCCAATGAGCTATCAAGTGACAGAACAAAAAAAAAATTATATATGGAATTATTGTTCTCCTGAAAATAATTTTCCTGTAGTCTTGGTGATTCATTTCCCTCCCATCCCCATGTCATTAACTCTCAACTGGGAAAGTCAACTATGCTTGTGTAGCTACGGAAAACCTAAGCCAAAAAACCCAAACTCCATACCAAAAATAACCAAATCTACTAAAACTGGTTTAAAACCAGTGACACTTGACACTTCAGTTAAGCCAGCTCTGGAGCCCATTTGTTCCCCAGTGCAATCCCTGTGCACCAAGAAGTGCCCCAGCAACAGCCACCTTGTCCCCTCCTCATGCCCAGGCAGGGCTGCTCCAAGGGCTCAGCAGCCTGGGGGGCTTTGGCAAGTGCCTCTACACCCCAGTCAGTCCCAGATCCCCTTGGGCTCCAACCCTGCAGCACTGTAGCAAATATGATTTGACAAGCAAGTCTTGGCACACTCCCTGCCCAGCTCACTGCATCTGTTCTCTGCCTGCCCTCATTCATTAAACCTCACAAAGGCATGGAGCAGTGGGGAGTTTGTCCCCACAGGGGACACACGGGTTGGACATCAACAGTTTCATTATTAGGGTCTTTTCCATGTTACATTGGAGAGCTGACTCAAAGTAGTTTGTAGTTTTATAGCCTTCAGCTCTTTGGCCTTACCTAGTATCTATGTTTTTCCTCCTCCCAGTCTATTAAAAATGCAATGCCAAGCACAAAAGCCTAATGATTTCTTCCTCTCTTCTAGAAGTCTTTTTCAGAGTTTTGACCACATCCACACACATAAGCATTTTATCGCCAGTAGCTGTTAGTCTCTCTACCCTTGTCTTACCTTGGACCCCAAATTTATGGTTTTGTTTGCTGCTTTCTTGCATGCAATTCTGTGCCTTATTTGTTTCCCCGGTGTTTCTCTACCTGCCTTCTTAACAGAGTCCTTGATCCTAGACAGATATGGACTGCATCTTTTTGCTTCAAAAAAATCTCCTCCCCTAGTGATCCTTCCAGCAATAAACCTCTAACCTCTTTCAGATTAATACAAAAATTCACATATATTGTTTTTACTTTCAGTCTGCATATTCTTGCATTTGTGCATATAAAATGTTTTACACTTGAAAATAAAGATGAAATTAAAAATAATAAAACAAATTAATTGCTTGCATCCTCCCCTTCATTCTAAATTACATTTATAGAATTTATTCCATTACCACATAAGTATCTCACTCCCTGGCCCCCAACCTAGCTGCCTTGTAAATATAGCAAGTCTTTCTTCCTGGTATAATTTGCTTCTCTCTTTTTCTTCCCCTTTCACCTCACTCTGCACCCAGATTATCCATAGGGCAGTAGCACAGGGCTGCAGCAGGGAGTTTTGGCTGTCTCTGCTGGCAGCAGAGACTCAAAACAAGATGGAGCCTGTGCCTGGTTATACTGGGGCCAAGTTTTACTTCTGCCAGGTTTGAACTGGGAAGAAGCAGAAGTATGGCTTAAAGCTCTTTCACTCCACCAGTACAAAGGATACTGAAACTACCCATCTGTTAATTCAGTTCTTCATTTTTTCTGAGACAAAGGCAATTGAGATATTATACTGCCCCCTTCTCCAAGGCAGGGTCACCTCCCACAGCTGCAGTGTGGTGATTTTTCCAGCTGCACCCCTGCCCTCCTAGGTAGCCAGGGTGGGCAGTCACACGACTTCCTCAGCAGAGCTACACACCTCACCCAACCCAACAGCTTCAGTGCCTGATCTGTCAGTGCTGGGTATTACTGACAGGATTCACACTGAATAGAGCAGTTAAAAGTGGCAGAGAGAGCATTTCAAAATTGCAGCACCAGTAGCATTTGAAAGACAGAGCCACTGGACGTCTATAAGCAGAGGGTGGCCGAAGAAGATCTTTATAATCAGATTGCACAAGCATGGTTAGGCCTGTATTGCTCCTTAGTTTTAAGATAAAGCCAACAAGGTTGTTATTCTTTTTCCAGTTAAATATATACATTCTCAATCCCAAAATCATGACTAAACCAATGTGCTTTAGGTAGAGGCAAATATGTCCACCTGTACTCTTGAAGGCAGTTGGCAGTTAGCCCAATGGAAATCCTGGGATGGGGATGAGTGGGAAGATAAGGCTGTCTGAGTACACTTCCAAAAGTCAGTGTGCAAGAAAGACTCCAGGAAAAAAGAGATGGGGAAAGCAAGAGTCAAAGAATGCAGCTGCTGTCTCAGTAAATTCTTATTCCACAAAAAAGACACTGAAATTAGATGACATCTACACATCATGATAGCTTTCTTTATACACAGGAATGTAGTTTCTGGTGACTGATAGAAAGAAAATAAGCAGAGCATTTGCTAGTTTTATTGTGAAAGAAAACCAGAACAACACAGTGATTTCAAATTGTCCAGTTTATAAGCGACTAATGGAGAAAGAGAAAAGGGCTTCTGATTACAGCACCTGCGAGAAGCTCTTCACCCTCATCACGCCTGTAAATGTTCTTTCAGCGTTGAATGTGCCTACAGCTCTAGAGTGCTTTGTTAGGATACCATCAGAAAAAGATATTTCCAGATACGTGCTTTAGGCAAGGCCTGTAGCTCTCCAAGTCCAAATCTGCCTGGGTGAATAATGATCTATATATTAAAAAATAATTCTGTGTTTCAGGTATTGTTTTGTCACGTGACACATTCTAGTTGAAATTTTATATATATAGCATTTTATATGTGTCAACACTGGGAGATTTTTGCCATAGTGAGTTATTGAATCTATAGTCTGTATTAAAATATTCAATGGATGAACTCTTGAGTTAGACAAATGCAAAGCAGGAATAACATTTTCTAATAAAAAAGGATAAGTAACCTAGGACCAGTACGCATTTGTTATTTTAACACTTCTTCTCAAGAAACCTCACTTCCCCTCTATGATCTGGGAACTCTGAATTACCTTCAGCAGCTGGCTAATGTAGAGACATTTGTTTGCTGAGACATGGTTAGAATTGTTTATAGCATCCCTAAGGTCCTGCAGTTATGAAGATGCACCATCTGCTATGCACATGGAAAAAGTCTGTTTCTCAAAGACACATGGGTATGGCCAGAGGATACCAGTACAGGTGAAAGTCCAAGCTCTGGGAGTTATAGGCCAAGTTCATTCCTTGTCTTCCAGTTATCTTTAGACTATCTAGAAGTCAGTACATTAAGAGGATTTGAATTTCGAGCCCAGTTTTTTTTGAATTGGTGTTTTTCAGACTTGCAATCCCTCGGCACACACCACTGGATATTCTCTTTGCTGAGGCAACCCCCATCACCAAACTCCACCCCATCCACCTGATGGGTCATACTATGGCACATCCCACCCTACAGCTCCTTCTCAACCTCACACCACAGCAAGCTCCCACTGCACTTCCTACATTCCTGTTGGGAATAAGTACTGTAAAAGGATTTTATCTGCCTACTAGCTGTTCAAAGGCAAGTATCATCTTTACTTCTTTGGCCACAGACACCTGCCGAAACATGAACCTAAACATTCCCAGAGTTTGCTGCCTTTAGCCTCCTTCCTATGTAGGCAAAAGAAACTGCCCAGATTTGAACCCATACTCTGCTGCTTGCCAACATGCCTAACTGAACCATCACATAGCTGTTGGACATTTCAGCTGTGCTATTCCTTTATTGCCACGGGGTTACTTTACAAAAAACCCACAAAGATCAGTTTGAAGTGTCTTTCATGTTTTGTGGGTTTTTTGTTGGGTTTTCTTCTTCTTTTTTTTTTTTTTTTAACATTACTAAAATATTTCTTCCAGTTACTTTTTAACCTCCTGCAGTTCTGGGTTTTTTGCTAACCTACTACAATATGGTTGCTTCTCATTTACCATGACACCCACTAATGTGCAGAAGGTTAGAGCCCAAGAACAGAAAACAGCTGAGTCACACGAGAAGATGGAAAAGTTGTCAAGCAGATAACTCTAAAAAGCACACAGAGGCTCCTTGGCTGAAGTAAATCAGTGTAGTACCATTGAAGTCAGAGTTATAAATCTCTCCCTCTGACTTGGTAAATGCCTTCAGGGATCAGAGAGCTGTACCTGCAATGTCGTTGGTGTAGTTGAGCTTTTAGGAACTACAGCTACAGATCTCTGAAATAAGCACAAACACAAATGTAAGTACATAATTCAGCATTTATCAGAACATATTCAATGACTTTCCTGGAGGTATAACAACAAAAAAGCAGCCAACACTGTGTATGGAATACGAACTCTGAAAGGAAAGCGGAGGTGAAACTAAAACTCAGATCCAAAGGACATGGAACAGACTGGAATTTAATGGCACAAGCTTCCCCCTGCTCCACTCAGAGGCTCAGCCCTGAATATCAAATGCTTAAAATCCAGGTGACCAACAGGAGTTTCATATTTTCCTTCTGGCTGAAAGTAAAAGTTAAGAAATGTGTGTTCCTGGTCTTTCAGCTTCTGCATTAGAAGATCAGGATATATCCAGCTTGGAAGGCTTTGTGGCAGCCATTGGACAGGTAAGTTTATGATGACACCCCACAACATATTTGATTACTCTTTTATTTCAATGGGTGAAGTCCTAGCCCTAGTAAGGTCAATGTGACTTCTGCCAGCTGCTCAGGAGCCTCTATTTTATGTTTGCTTTAACGACTATTTAAAAGAACTAAGTGAAGCCTTTGGGAGACTGTATGAAACACAACCTGCCCTACACCAGGTTTGACTGTGGGCTGGGTTTGGCAAGTTCCTGCTTCCTCGGCCACTTGTTCTCAGGTGAGCTCAGCGCATCAGCATCACCATGTCATAGAAGAATAAAAGAGCAGTCAGCTGACTGAGCTCCAAAATAAACCTCCTAAGAAGGGGTTATCGCTGATCTGGTTTTTATTAAGTCTGTACAAAAAGCTGGTATCACAGTCAAGGTGGGGACAGGGCTGTGCAGCAGGGAGGTGAGAGTGGCCCCCAAGGCTGGCACGCACCAAAACTATGGCACGACATTCAGTGCCTTGTCGTCTGCAATCACATGGGGGAAAGCCCAGCCTGTGTTTCTAAAGCTGCTGCCAAATCAGGGGGCAAAACTAGTAAAGATCTCACTTTTTATAAAGAGATCCTAAACAGAGTCTGAGATTTCAAAGCATTTTTTACTACTCTTCTATCCTTGAGTGAAAAGCCAGACCCTTGTGATTGTTTTTACTTTTTCAGATTGGCTAGCGCAGCTAATCAGACAATGAAATCATGGTTTTTAATTGGTGGCAGCAGCATTAACAAGAATCCAGAAAGTCACACCTGTCTAGCAGCAGTTACTAGGGAGCATCAGATTGTGTGTACAGCATCACTAACACACCAAATCAGAGGCTGAAGGAGCAGTTCCTGCTGCAGCCCAGACTCCCAGGGGAAGGCACTGATGCTGTCTGCTGGGCTTTAGCGTGCTGCTTTTCATCTATAGCCTTGTGTGTGGGAGTTTGTGGTTTTTCCTAACCCCTTCTATTCCAAATTCTACTGATAAAGTGTGCACAGAGGCACAGAGGCACTGCAAGCAGTGTCATGAACCGGTAGGACCTTTTCCTGAGCTCCAGCAGGATTTTCAGTTCTGTGTCACTGAAGTATGCTCCTGGGAGGCCTGATGAGTGTAATGCCAAACAAGACTCGCAAAGTTTGCAAACTATCTAGATTAAGGCTCTCAGCACTATTAATATTCATGCGACTGACTATTATAACTTTAGGCATTTTTTTCTACAAATAACAAGGGGCTTGATGTTTCCTGCTAAATTAGGAGAAGTTTTATTGCATGGCAGTAGCCTTCTGAGCACCAGTGAAGATGACAATTGAGAAGATGTTCTGGCTGAGGAATTTTTGGTTTTAAGTTGTTTTCTAGTAGTGCTTCAGCTGAAGGGCAATTCTGCAAAATAGTGTGTAGGCTCATTGCTTTGCTTAATAGAAACAGTGAAGAACCTGAATTGAGCAGAGCTGCAAAAGGGATATTATGTTATCTTGCTTTTGTTCAAGCTTATGACGTGGTTCAAGCCCATTATACTAGCTAAGCAACGATAAATATTTGACCTGTGAGTGCTAGAAGGGAATTCATCCTTATTTCCTCCCCCCTATTACATAAATCTGAATGACAAGCTATTTAATCTGGGTAATAGTTAACAGTCTCTGATTGCAGCTGTTAATATTACCCGAAGGAATACCAGCTACTAGTCAAGAAAGCTGTGGTAACACCTTGCTAATGAGAACCATATTTGAGGATACTCAGACTAATAGTTTGCTTCCCATAAACACATTAATTTAAAAAAAAAATAATTTTGCTTGCATAATAACAGGGTCAGTAAAAGGATCTAACTACATAAGAATGCTGGAAATTTTTAGAGACTTAGTTGGACTGCCTCTGAACATCCTGGAATTGCCTTCAGCTTTCCCTCTTAGGCATCTGAAAATACTTTTTACTTCTAATAAGGAACTGCTTTCAGTCATATAGCCTTCACAGAAGCAGTGTTGATGACCCTCAGAATAACTCCTGAAAGCACTAGGGAATCAAAAATGGTTGTGGTGGGGTTTTTTTGTTTTTTTGGTTGGGTTTTTTTTTGGTATTTCAGGACCATCTTTCCTGATGATACTTGGAGAACTCTAGCTTTTTTCCCTTCTGGAAAGAGGCTTTTTATTGCACTTCTAACTTGTATATATGAGATAGATGAAGGATAATAACCTGAAAGGAACACTTATCATAGCAATTGCCAGGGTGGTAACACCTCTCTTCAGGATTTCCTTTTTCCAAGGAAAAAGAAAGTATTCAATACAAATTTATGGTATCATTTTTGTCTTCTCCCGCAAACTGGGGTCATCCCTAGGAGCCTATTTAGCTCTCTACACCAATGTCTTCTGAAAAGTTTTGTGTCACCTGCCTACAGCAAAGCTGTGCTACGAAGTACAAACCCACAGCTATCTGCTTGGTTCCTCAGGTAATGTCTGTTGGTTCTGCCTTTGAAAAGCAAGTTTGGGAATTCTGTCTGCGTAGCTGAGCTCTTGGATGCAGATATTTTCGATGTTTAGCACTGCCTACCTGCTTAATGTCTCTATTTCTTAATGCATTTGGTTGCTGTTGGACTTGATGTGATACAGGTCTACCTGATGAGAAGAGGCATTTTCTAGAGGAAACCAGAGTGTAGCACTGAGCTTTAACCCTACCATGCAGAAGCCGCTCTTCATTATATAATTTAATAATTTTCTGTTAAATTGTTGCTAATTTATTGAAAAAATGTCTCAAAGAGTATTGAGGAAATATAAAATGTTAAACCTTGTTGTCTTTCCATTCTTCCTAGGGACCTAGCTGAAGCTAAATAAAAATGGTAGCATCATGACTGGCTAACCAAAACTATTATTTTGGATTACATCATGAAGAGAGCAAGATTATTCCTTTTTCACACGGCTTGCCAAATCTTTAGTTTTCAGAATGTATTGTACAATTCTGTGTAACAGCTATTTCTTGATTTTTCTAGTACACAGCTAAGTACTTTAAAAGTTGCTCTTCTGCTTTCTCTTTCTTTCTCTATGTATATATGTGATTAAAATATCATTACTGAAATATAAGCAGTTGAATTAAAGTCTGTTTATTCTGGAGCAGCACAACTACAGAAACTTGATTGTATTTTATTCAGTCACAGGAGAGTTTGATTTGCTTAGATATGGGAGAAGTAGGAATTAACTACCATGGAAAAGAAAACAACACAGGAAACTGGAGAGCATGAAAAGTAATGAAAATAAAGTTCCAGGCTTATATTAATTTGCCAGTATTTTTGATTGTAAAATGTAATAGCAGAAAAGACTCAAAGCCTAGAATTTTATGAGATACTGTTGTCACTCCACAGCAGTACTAATAGCCTAATTCAGATAAATTGAGATCTGTCTCTCTCAGATATGCTTTGGGAAAGTTCCTTTAACCCCATTCCGCTGACACCATTAGTCTGGAGGACCAGGTGGTGGTTGGTTAAAACTTCAGTGTCCCATTTTATAGCCACACAATTAAAATCAAAAGTATAAATGGCTTCAGAAACTTTAATTGATGAGAATTTTGTGTTGTCTGTTACAGTTAGTGAGTATTCTCTGAGTTAGCTGAGTACATGAGTCCAATGTCCTTTTTTTCCCTAAGATTGTCTTTTTAACATCTGTGTAAACCTTTTTGCAGAAGCTGATGTACTGAATAATTGTTTTATAAACTGCAGCTGTTGAGGGGGAGCTGTTGATGACCAAAGGAAGATGGCTGAACAAAATATTAATTATACTGGAGACCAGGACAGTGTCAGATAGTATTTGAAATAAATACAAAATGTAAGTATTCGAATTTACGTCAAGAAATGAATCTTAAATTTTGTAGACCTACCTCTGGAGACATGAACAAGAAATTGATGAAATTTCTGAAAAAAAACCAAAAAGGAGCTCTGCTATGGAGTGGGATTTTTCAGCACTAAGATCAATCTAGCAGAAAACAGCCATGTTATCACCAGGTTTCCATGGTCGCTTCCTATGAACTGTTGTTTAATGGAATTATAAATAGTTTAAATATTACAACTGTGACTCAGTTATTTTCAGTACAGGGGGATACCTTATTAGGATTTGCTCCTACCAAACCTGCTTTGCTTACTGTGACTGTCAGGCTGCCATGGCTAAATATAGGTTATAGAAGAAAGTTGCTAACACTTTCAACTTCAAGCACACACTTAGACAAATACTATAAATAGGCTGATGTTTTGTAAACTAGTACTTGCCAGAGGCATGGACTATATGCTTTCCTGGGTGAATTTTTTTCTCTCTGTTGCTTTTATGAGAAAAGTATCTGCTCTTAGATACCCGAGCTCTTTTTTTATTACTATGAATTTCAAGTCTGACAGCAGCAAAAGACTGACAAAGCTTGCTTGAATAGTGAGCTTTCAGGCAAGCTGCCTGATACAGTTCTGCCAATACATTGATCTGCACATTATAACCCTTGCTATGTCTGCTTTGACTTTTCCAGGGTACAGTTAATTCTAGTTCTAGTGCTGGCTTAGTTCTGCTGTAATCACGGCCCTGGTGGACCCAACAAACTTTGTGTTTTGGTATGGATTTGAAGAGCATTCATAAATTGGTTCCCTTGAGTGCATTATCATGTGTTTTAGTAGTAGGGACGGAGTGAAATACCTGCCTGTAAGGTTTCTAAGACTGGAAATATTGAGCCTGCAATGTTGCACAGGTCAGGTCAAACTGGTGTTCAGTTTCAAACATTTCACCAAACCTAGTGTTTCTGCTTAAAGCCATGTCCTTTAGCAGAACAATTTTGCATTCACTGTTCAACAGTGCTTTAATGAAAAACTCCAGCAACACTCTTGCATTAAAAGCAAATAAATATACCAGTATGTGACACACTTAGGCCAGACCTGCTTTAACTCTATTTACATTTGCATTAAGCTATAGCCAGACATGCAAAGGTAATTAACTCTGTCATTAAAACTAGTATATTTGGATACACAATCTTTTGCCAGCCTTCTCACTGATTGTACTATTTCTCTTCTTTTATAAGTTATTCCTGCCAAAACCATTACAGTACCTATAATAGAAATGAGCAGAAATGGAGCAATGGAATAAGGGAAAAAAAATCAACCCAAAAAGTTTTGCACTGTATAATCTCTGTAAGTATCAAAAATTAGGCCATTTTCCTGAGTAGGGTAATAACTCACAAACCCTCTCTGATATGGTATTACTGTTATGAAACTTATACGTAGATGTCCATAGCAAAGGATAGTGTTGTCACCAAGACCTAAGGTTTGAGACTGAAATTCCCTGTTAATGAGATCATCTGTGCTATCAGCTTTCTGAGCTGATGCTGTCGCAGCATTGTCCTTTATCTTTACTTGCAGTCAGATCCTAGCCTTGCTGTAGTTATGTCTGGCTAAGCTTTCATCAATGTTGGTTGCAGTAAATTTATTCCCTTTGTCTCCCAAGGAGGGAGGAGGCTTGGGAAATAGGCTCCAGTTCTTTGACTACATCCATGGAAATTTGCCTTTCCTGTCTTGGAAATTTTGTCTCTCTTTCCCAGGCTTTTTATCTGCAACCGGGAAGTATTAGAGCTTTACAGCTCTTGAAGATGACATCTTGGTTAGCTCTTTTTTTTTTTTTTAATCTGTTCCTTTTATTTGAACAGAGTATTTACATTATAACTCTGCTTGAGCTTAGTATGTCCATTAGACCTGTTTCCTACAGGAATGAAGATGAAAGAAGATTTTCATTCTTGTTTTCTTGTTGTCACTTCTGTTTTATCTTCTCTATTTTGCTTAAATGCAATAGATTCTATCTACAATCATGATTTCATTGTCCAAGCTTGGTGCAATGTGCTTACACACAGCTTTATAGTACTCAGTAATACCACGGGAGAAATGTGAATTATGCCTTACCAGTGACTCTAAAAACATTCTTGAAAATAATAGTAAGAAAAGAGAAATGAACCAAATGTCTGGCTGCTGGGAGAGAGAAGGTTTCAGTTCCATCATGTAGGGTATTTAAAATGACCTTCCCAAGGTCAGCTAGGACAGCAGTTTCATTTGTTGAGAAGTAAAGACAGAACTAACCATGTCTTTGCTTGGAAGATTGCCTATCAAAAAAAGGAGCTCTTTACTTCAAGTCTGTTATATCCTTACATGAAGCAGAGAGAGAGGATGTTTCATACCATTTAGGAAGAGGCAGCAGGTGGTCTGAATTGGTAGATTTAGTATTAAGTAAGGTTTTGACAGTCCATGTGCAACCTAAGCAGTGCAGCTCCTAGGATGAAGTTTGAGACAGATGAACCAATCTATATTTCACCACCAACAAAAAGCATGGCTCTACTTCCTTGTGGCTTGCTTATCTTGCCCATTTTTCTATCTTTTGTCTGCTCCTGAGATTTCTTTTCTCACCTGGGAGAACACGCTGTGACTAAGACAGGTGCTGATCCAGTGTCCCCTGCTCCATTGCCAGCCTTCTCCTACACCTGCAGTGCAACAGCACAGCTTCCCCACAGCTCCGGCCTTTGTTTGGCAGGGACAATACGAAACATGGATAAGCACTACGCTGCAAGCCAGGACTTCGTGTCTACTGTAACTCCTTTCTCTTGCTAAAGGGTCTCTTTCTCAGGCAGCAATCCTGCCTCAGAAACCCTCCCCAGTCCAGGACCCCCATGTATGTGCACCACTGGTGACCCCAATACATGGGCTTCTGCCTCTCCCATCCCAAACTCTGACATGTGGAGCCTTAGGTATGGACAGGTTAGAAAAGCTGAAAAATCTGCCCAAGACAATGCTCAGTTTCCATTCTCATTCCTTCAAGCAGTGGGATGCACAGCACTGCCAGCCATTAGGATATATCTACCTGTAAACACTTGGGGCAAATAGTCTTAAAATAGTAAGGATTAAAATTTAAATTGCATTAGTCAAAATGGACTAAACCTTGTACAGAAGGCCTCCTTCAGCATTAATGTTGTTTGGGTCCATGTTCTCTCACACAAAGAAATCCTTTATTCTTCCCTTTGTCTTCAAACATCTCTTCAAGCTTATAAAATTCAGCAGAAATATGGGCAAGTTAAGCAGATTTTTAAAATGGTGGTTTAGTATTTGAATTTGCTCCTTCAGTTTGGTTATTTCGCCTTATTATTTGTGGCATTTTAAATGTGACATAGTACAACACAGCTTCCTCTACAGTAACAATTCTGTTGTAGGCTTGTTCCTAATGCATGTGCTCTCTCTCTTCTGGCTAACTCATGTTATCAAATCATCATCTAATTAGTTACCAAAGGTGTGGTGTTTACGTACTTCAGTGCAGTTTTTCTTATACATGCATTTAAAGTGTAATAAAGAAAAATGACAGAATGCAGTCTTGCTATTAAGCTGAATACCAACTTCTGCTACAGATGGTAATCCATCAAGATTAAAAACATCATGAGAAGAAAATACATCCAGACAGAGAGCAGGTATCCCTTCAGCCTCTAGGCAGAGTGCTCAAAAAGCCCGCTGTTTCTCTAGCTCTGTCACTATTTCATGCCCAGTAATAACCTCTGGCAAGGTTTTTTGCATTCTCACTGGATTGTATGTTGAAAACAATACTGTTTAAATAAAACTGTTCTATGTTTTATTTTTAAAATAAGTTTTATTGAAACTGTCTCTGTGGTGTCATTCAAGTCTGGCATATGACAGTGTGATTAGTTCTGCCAATGCATTGATTTGCAGTACAATTCCTATTTTTATCCTTACTGTTTGAAGTACAGTCAGTCATGACCACATTCCCATTAAAGACTAGGCGCTGAACCATTTTAATCTGTGACTAATAAAAAAATTGTAACATTTTCATTAAATCCACAGCCAGTCTCGGCACTATCATCAGTGCTGGCAGAGTAGTGATTTTCTGTTTCTTGACTGATGCATCTGCCATTGTCAGTGATCTATGGTGATTAGACAGCCAACTTTTTCCTATGTACTCAGTATTAGTGTCCCAGATATGTCTGAACTATCTCTAAATCTATTATTCAACTGGCAGAGAGAGAGCACCACAATTAATGGAAAGCCAGAAGAGCAAGAAATAGGTCCAAGAAATAAGAACTAGTAACCCCATGACATGAATAGGGTCTGAGGGGAGAGACCTCTGTTCTCTTAGCTCAAGGGACAGAGATCCATACTGCAGATACGAAAGTTATAGTGTTGCTATTTCCTTTGTAGAGGGCAAAAACTGCACGTTTTTGTAAACTTGGGCGGAAAAATACCTTGCCAAAATGAAAATATTATTCATGCGGACTTGATTCCTGTCTGCTCCAGGAATGAAAAGTTTAATTACTTGATTACATATTTACTTATATATTTATTACAGGGCTCCATTGTCATTCTGTGGGAAACTGTATGAATGTTGTTCTGTGACAAAGCAGGGCTCGCTAGTGAAGGAAGCTGCTGTCTGCAGAAGCACTCCATGCCAATTTGTGACAAAAAGCATAAGCTAGGCAGGAATGGAGGTGTGGAGCTTCAGCTGGTGAGGAAGGGACCTGCCTGTAGCTCTGAAGAGTGAGAGAGCTCCTCTGCTACGTTGTCACAGTGGGGACAAGGGAGAGGTTTGGAGACTCAAGCGAGCTCAAACATCTATTTTCTATACACAGGAAGAGAAAAATCAGGTAAACGAGGTAACAGGAAAGGGCAAAGAAATAGCAGGCATAAGATGATAGAGAACAATAGGCAGAATTAAAACTGAACAGCAGACAGGAAAAATCTAGTGGTCATTCAGAAGGCTTTTAGTGCCGTCAGCCTCTGGCCCAGAGATGACGTGGGGTCTGGGCAGAGCAGCTACTGTCTGCCTGGGGGATACATTAACATGGCAAAGATCAACACTCAAAAGGAAGGAAACATCAGACCTAAGTTACATGAGTAATCTTAATTTTGCTCTCATGTACGCATTTTGTGATGGCAATACAGTCAAATAATGCTTTTTTTTTTTTTTTTCCCCTTGGGCCTAAGCTTTTCTCAGTGCATAGGATGGGTGCTATGTGCAGCCATCCCATACACTTAACGTTCAGCAATTAAGTATTCCATTTTTGCCTGTTGTTTGTTGAATAACACCATATCTTCAGCATTGCATACCAGAGGAGCCCTGGTGGGACTCCTGTGATGGCCGCAATTCCACAGTAAACTGTAGTGCATGTCCTATGAGGAGCGGCTCCGGGTGTTTAGCCTGGAGCCTTATCACTCTAAAACTACATGGAAGGAGGTTGTAGCCAGGTGGGGGTGGTCTCTTCTCTCAGGCAACTAGTGATAGGACCAGAGGACATAGTCTTAAAATGCACCAGGGGAGGTTTAGGTTGGACATTAGGAGGAATTTCTTCACAGAAAGGGTAATTAGACATTGGATTGGGCTGCCCAGAGAGGCAGTGGAGTCACCGTGCCTGAAGGTGTTTAAGGAAAGACTGGATGCGGCACTCAGTGCCATGGCCTAGTTGACATGGTGGTGTTCGGTCATAGGTCGGACTTGATCTCAGAGGTCTTTTCCAACCCAATTGATTCTGCGATACTCTCAGAGGCTCCTATAATTACTATTTGGTTTACCCTTAGGAGAGCAGGAATCCGGCTGCGTTGCGGGAGAGCCCGAGAGATGAAGCGCTGCTGGGGACAGGTGCGCCCTGGGCTCTGGAAGCACCGAGAGTGACCAGCACTTCCCGCCGCCAGTCCCTTCCCAGCTGAGCAGTTGCCGGGCACGGAACAACTCTCCGGAGCGCTCCGGCACCAGCCTTTCCCATGGCGGGCAGGGGCGGTGCCGCCGGCCGCGGGTGCGCGGGGCCGCCCCCATGTCCCGGTGTGAACCGCGCGGCCCCGGCGGGATCTGCGCGGCCCCGGCGGGATCTGCGCGGCCCCGCCTCGCCCGCCGCCGCATCATCGGCCCGCGCCGGCACCGGGGCGGGGTGGGGCCGGTTGCCGGGTTACCGCTGTCATCCGCCCGCGCCGCCGCCGCGCTCGCTCCCTCTCCCGCCCGCCCTCCCCGCCCCCTCCCGGCGCCGCAGGAAGCGAGCGGATCCCGGGGCGCCGCTGCCACTGCTCCCCCCAGCCCCCCGCCCGGCGCCCCCGGCCCGGCCCTGCCCCGCCGCCCAGCGCCCCGCGCCGCCGCTCCCCCCACATGCCGCAGAGCGGAGCGGCCGCGGCGCCGAGCCCCGCCGCCCGGCTGCCCCGCCGCGCCGCCCGGCTGGGGCCCTGACGGCCCCCCCCGCCGCTGGAGCCGGGGCCCGGCGGCGCCCGCAGTGCATGAGAGGGAGAGCGGGGCAGGGGCCGCGGCCCGAGCCACTCGCCTCCCGGCCGGCGGCGACGCGGGGACCGGCCCGGGGGGCGCCGAGGGGCGGCGAGGCGGTGGCTCCATGTGAGAGGACGCGGCGGCGCACCTGAGCCGCCGGGACAGCCGCACGCCGGGGGGGTCGCCGAGGGCCACCCGTCCGCAGCCCGCCCGCCCGGGGCGGGGGGTGGGGGCCGGACCCGCCTGCCCCCTTGAAGTCGCCCGGCCCCCGGCGGCAGCCCCGGGGCGGGGGGCAGCGGACCCCCTCCCGCCGGGGGAGAGGGGCTCCGCCTCGCCGCCGGCATCGCCTCGCCGGCGGGAAGGCGCGCGCGCCGCGAGCGGAGGGAAAGCCCAGCGGAGCCCGTCCCGAAAAGTGAGTGCGAGCGGGAGGAGCCGCCTTGGGAAGGGGTCGGATGCCCCGGGGGCCGCCGGCGGAGCGGGCGGGGGGCCGGGGCGGGGGGCGCGGCGCCGCCGCTTCCCATGCGGCTCACGTTGCCGGCCGCGCACGGTCTGGTGCCCCGCGGTCCCTGCGCCGCTCCCGCCCGGCCAGGAGACGAGGGGGAGGCGGGGGTGGGACTCCGCCGCGGCCTCCGGGGACTGCCGAGGTCTCCTCCGCAAGTTCTGCCGCCCCCTTTGTGCCCGCCGGGAGCGGCGGCCCCCGCGAACAAAGGCGGCGGGCGACGGGAGGGCTCGGACCCCTCCGTCCCGTCCCCGCCCGGAGAGTCGAGCGGAACTGCCGGGGCGGAAAGTTGTGCAAGGCTGGGAGCGGAGCGCACGGCCGCGGTGCTGTGAGCCCCGAGGGTTTCAAACATCCCCCCCGCGCTCCCCCGTTTTCCTTTTTTTATCTCTAAAGGGTTGAGTGGCTCCTAACAGACCCCGCGGCTGCCTCCTGCCCGCTCATTTACATAACACTTGAGTGGAAAATGCAGCTCTTCTTGTCGCGGAAAAGCGTTATTAAGGAGTTGCTTTTTCACGTAAAACATTTTTTTAATGCCTTTTAGGAGCCAGAAGTAGTGTTGGCTCTTCCTGTTTATTGGAGAAGTTGCTGCTTCACGAAGCTCTTGCTCTCACTCCAGACCTTACTCTGGGACTAGGGAACGAAAGGTCTCGTTTGGGAATGGGACTCTACTTGGGTTTTGTTTTGCTTTGCTTTTTAGCATTTCTGCCGCTTGCCCAATTTCCCTCTGAACAAAAACTGTATCAAAACTTAGCATGTTTCAATGGAGTATCTTAACTTGCTCTTAACTGAAGAAAACACCGCAGTAGTTAGTGGGGGAAGAAACATTTATGTCTGTCAGTGTTAAATTGTACTACTCAAGTGTTAAAATTTATACAGCAATTTGTTACTTATGAAGAGGATGTACTAAAAAGTGAAGAGAGTAGGTTGAATGTCGTTTATTTGATGAGACATTGTTCAAACAGGGATCCAGAAATCGTAACTCTGTGTGAAAACTGTTGCCTGCATGAGTCTTCTCCACATCTTACTGGAAGGAGCCTGGAAAGATTTTGAAGTGGAAGGTTGTAGGATTCATCTAGTTCTTTATTAAAAGAGGAGCATACAGGTTGTGAACATCCTGCAGGTCGGTTGCTAGGGGCCTGCTCTCCTGGGTTTTCTTTACCAGATGCAATTGAAAGTAGAGGACGATAGAATGTATCAGAACTGTATATTGCTGGAGCTCTAAAATACATGTATGTGAACAGAAGGCCATACTACAGAATTCCAGCAATGAGTGCTTGCTCTGTGCTTCAGTTTGTGCTACATATTTAGAAGTACTTAGTCTGTTTCCCAGTTGCATGCTTGTCTATTCCACTGAGAAAGAGACAGCCTCTGGTAACTCAGAGGAAAACCTAGACATCATAAGGAAGTTTAAAGGTAGGCAGAGCACCTGACGTTGCATAAATTCTTTTGGAGACCAAGTATGCTGATGGGTAAGATGATTAATTTTTTAAATCCTAAATATCTCCCTATCTTAAGCTCCCTATTGTTGTTGCTGTTTAAAAAGTGGGTTAAAAGAAGTTGAACTCTCTATTCAGTTCACTCTTAGATTTTCTTGATCCCAGAAGTAGGAGGTCAAGAAAGGAAGTTGCATTCTCTTCAGGCAATGGAGTTAAGGAGATGGTAAATTCTATGTTGTATTTAATAACTACAGGAGCTAAAGGCACTATGTCCTTTTTTCATGTGGTGGTCCTTTTTTCATGTGTTGCTTTTCTGTCATTTCCTGGTCTCAAACTTAAATCTGCCCTTTCCCACTCCATCATTATTTTGTCGTTAATAGTAGCGTGGTTCTTACTCTTGATGGCAATTACATGTTCTTGTTCATGATCCTGGTTCATAAATATCTCAAAAAACATATATCACTTCATATTTTTTAAATTATTTTTGTCAAGGTTTAAGTTTTTCCTCTTTATTGCAACTTAGACCTAATCAATGTAGTTCTTTTGCTCAAGCTGAATAATTTACTAGTACAGTGGTGTTTGTTTGGAGATGTAAATGTTTATCAGAAAGTATATGATTTTCGCTTGTCTTAACTGTTAGAAAAGCTTTCATAGTAAGTAGCTTTTGGGTTTAGGGATAGAAATCCTTTTTATCTTTAGACTCTTAGACTGACAAATTAACTTTACTTCCCTTCATTACATACACCTGTGGTACTTTGCAAAAGTTTTGTTAATTCAATGGAATTTGTTGTCTCTGAATCAGTAAAAAAAACCGAATGGTGTGTGATGATTTATACTAGGCAATGTTATTAAATGGAGAGGAATGCTACTCCTGTCTCTTTAAAGGAAACTAAGTTCAGTATCTTTTGGTCAGCACTCTTTAAATTCAGGTTTTATTTAATGAATGTTTAATCTTCTGGATCTTTTTCTGAAGAGCATATGCGTGTTAACTAACTTTATATACATTATGTTTGAAATAAAAGTGACATAAAGACCCTGTCTGCAGAGCGGCTTCAGCCTTCTAATATGTGGACTGTGTATATCAGGTAATTCTGGAAAGAAACGATGAAGATTACAATGTCATTGCTCTTGAAAATGCGCTTCCATGACAAAGTATTGTACTTTAATAAATTTGTGGGAACTGATGGATGGTTCTGTACTGAAATGCTCAGGATAGGCAAAATCTGTTTACCGGGATCACTTCTGTGGACTTCATAATAGTCTAAGATAGTCTTTTACAACAGCAAAGGCAACAAAGATTTTAAGTAATTGTCTGATGAAGACTTAAAACCATGTAAGCGTGGAAGTTAACTTACTGTCAACAAACTTCTTGGACTTGCTTTGTGGTGGTATAGCTGCTGGTTATTACACAGGCTCTTCTGGCTAAATCAAGCAAGTTCAGTTTAGCCTAGTGTCCTGTGCCTCTTAAGTGTTCAGCAGTGGATGTCTGTGAAAGACTGTAGGCAGCACTATGTGCTTACAAGTCCCTGTCCCAGAACACATTTCCAGTTGCTATCAGTGTGTACTTTTGGGCTGTGTCATTTCTGTGCATTTGACACCCTTAGTGGCTTTCTCTTGGGTGAACGTTTTTTGGTGGCTTTGAGGGAGGAGTGGGCAATTCACTGCTTAGTGACTTGTTTTGGATATATGAGTTGTCAGTTGTCTTGGGTGCATTCTGATTCCTGTGTGAGGAGAGAGGAAGAATACTTGATCTCTGTCTACTCCTCACCTGTCACAGTTCTGTGTCCAATAGAAAATGAAAGGTGGTGGTTCTCCATCTTTCACTGTATATAGATTAGTAGTAAAATAATAATCATTTATATATCCCTTTTCTGATCAGCCTGAATCAATAAATAAACATAATGACTTTATTAAGCTCTTACTTAAAGTACACATTTGCTTTTGTCTTTTGAGAACTTTGCATATGCAAGGCCTTTTTTGGTTGTAATGAATGTGAGAGTCATTGCAGCTTACTTGTGAGGGGACATTTCTTAGGCAGGAAGAGGGAATGGGAGCAATTAATCTATTGTGATGTTGTGAGTTCTGCCTAGTTCTTTCCCACAGTGGTTATGATCAGCTACTCCACTGGTCATCCTGTATCAATGCATACATTGCAGTTAAATGTTTTCTAATAGATCCTTGATGGATTTTTTTTGTCAGTACTGTGATTATAACTTAGGTCTGTAAGCACTTCCTTTTGCATCCCATATTCCCAAAGTTTATTATTAAGAAAGCCTAAAAACTCCATGTGCGAGGTTTTGTTTTGTTTCCCTGCTCCCGTATTTATTTTGAAATAGCAGATTTCTTTTCAGAGCTTCATCAAAAGAATTTAAATTTGGAAACATAATGTGTGTGTATAATATAATTTAGATTGTAAGGTCAATTAATTAAAAACTAAGGGATATCAGAGTAAAAAGAAACTACTGCACCATAACAGAAAATGTGTGTTCATCTCTTCAAGACTGCTTATCTTTGCAAAATAGACAAACCTGTGTTATTCAGCTCTCCAATATTATGTTTTCTCAGTATTCTCTGAAACAATTGCAGTTATTTTTTCAAGGGTGAAACCATGCATTTCTTCTAAGTTGCCATGTCTTAACATACCAGCAGATATCTCTTACTATTTGCTGGGGCAATTGAAGATGTTGCCATCAACTAGAGAATACAACACCCGCAGCTGGTTGGTAAGAGGAGGTGTGGGATATATTGTCCAAAACCAGCTTGCTTAGTTCAGATAAGCTTTGCCTGCATCTTGACCCGAGACAGTTGGCTTTGCTTTGTGCTGGAGAATGAGGAGTTTTGGTATGTGCTGTTTTGCTGGCAACAGTTCTGTTGTGATGGTTTCAGCAGGTGCATGCTCACAGGTAGCTGCGACAGTAAGGTTTGCTCTCAAACAGCTCTTTTTTTCCCCCCGTCCTAAATCCCTCCAACATGATCAGTGGTGGCCGCTGCACTACGAACTAGTAGAATTTGTCTAGTTTTCTGACCAATCACAAATAGGGCCATAAAATGAAAAAGCATGGAATGTTTTAATTATATGTGCTATTTTCAGTTTTGGTTGTAATTTAGACTTGTACCGGTATGATTTCCTTTTAAAAGTCTCAGAAAGGGTTGAGAGTGCTGTTTGGATTTTATAACCCAAATACCTTATTATGATACTGATTAACATTTTGATGTGCCTTAGATGTCATGTGTACAGGGGTCCTTGGAATGTTGAGGGGAATGTAAAGTTGCTTGGTCTCTGTTTCTGAAGTCTGCTGAAGACTTTCTAAGCATAAGATCTCCCTCCTGACCAAGACAGGAGAGCTACCCTAAGGTGAAGCTGAGAGGTGTGCATGTGCTATGGTGAGACCTGGCTTTGTGGAGCTGGACCTGTGGAGACTGGGACATTAGGGAAGGGTTGCAATGATTTCCTCTTTACTCTTCATAAACGTGGATCAATGCGTCTTGCCACTGCAGTATCCCAGATTGTAGCAATGGATTAATTCTTTCCTTTTCCTGTTCTCCCTCTTTACACGTGTGTCTCTCTTTGAAAATTAAAAACCTGAAATGATTCTGGGATGATCATTGTGCTCTTACCTGTGTTCCCTTCCCCAGTTCCTCAACCTTTTGGTCCAATGTCAGAGCTTGTTCTCCCTCTTCAGCATTTCTTCCTTTAGCAGTGTTGCTCTGGTTGGGTAGGAAGGTGGGAGGAAACCTTTATGTCATACAGGTTACCAGATGACTTGTTCCCTTGTGTGTTTCTTTACTGGGGTTATCAAAGAACTTAGGGGTGGTGGTGGAGAACTGATTGCACATGAAGTTTTGGTCGATTCTTTTGATGGATTGAAGTACTCCTGAATTTGGTCATGCGGAGTCAGGGTTACTCAGCTTTGGCTTTGTGTTCTTGTAGGTTGTGGCAATTGCTTTGAATTTCAGGAGGACAGGAACTGCAAACCCTGGGTGTGTGTTGTTGACAGTATCTGCTTTAACTCTGCCCTCTTGGACCGGCATAATGTCCTTACTGCACACATTGGCTCTGTGTTCTCACAGATGCTTGTGAATACTTTTGAAGCATGTGTTTTTCAGGATAAAGTCTATCGTGTTTTCTTAAAGGTGAAACTTTATGTTTAGATCTGCTGTAGCATGCAGGATCTGCCTGTGCTCTTAGGGAGTTAGTTTGCTGTATTTCAAAACTGCATGTGAAAGGATATTACTACCTTTATGTAAAATATGTGATATGCTTTATAGGATAGAATGTGCATCTGTATATATCTGCAGAAATGAAAATAGTCAGTGTTTTCAGAACTAAACAGGCTACTTCAGGACAAGCTAGTTGTCTTACTAAATGACTGACAAGCCCAAAACACCATAAGCCAATGGGGAAGAAAAGGTTTCAGGCTTTTCCCCAACTTCCTTTTTTAGGAGGGTAAGCTGCTCAGTGTGTTCCCTGGCAAGTGCAAGCCTTTTCAGCATTGTAGCATACTTCATGCTTGAGAAGTTGCTCACTAGCTATTGCAGTTGCTGCAAAATCTAGCATTTCTTTGCTAGACCTGACAACAGTGGGTTCATGCTTTTTTTTGACTTCTCCATTGCCTAATAAGGCTGGTTTTATAACAGTATTTTCTTTAGTGTTCAGGGCCATAACCACTTAATAAGGATAAGCAAAACTTAAAACTATGGAGCCTCTCTGAAGAATGTTACTCATCCTTTGTGGCAAGTGTGGCGCCATGTAGCTTGGCATGGTGTTGAATCTCTGTTGAAGACAGGATGTCTTCACCTTTGCTTCACCAAGTGCTGTGTCTTTGCTAAGCTATGTGTCTTGTGGCCCTGAGCTTGGACAGGTGTACAGTAAACCTGCAGTTTGCTTGGAGTGCTTACTTCTCTGGCTATTTATATTTCATCTTTTTATTTTAATTCATGCAGTGATGCTCAAACGGAGAGATCATCTAGCACAGTAGAAAAGGACCCTGAAACTTTGATCGTGAAGATACCCTCGTATAAGTTATTTGTAACATATGTTTCTGAATTCTGCTGTGGCAGTTTCGTCTGCTATTGCCAGAGCTGATGAGTATGTCTTCAATTCTGTGGCATTTCTGTGAGTGGGTGGATCACTGCAATGACAGGTAACATTTTTTCCTTTACTGCAGAGTATAATAGTGACAGTTCTTACCAATCCTGAGGGCATCTTCAACATCCTTTAAATCACACTATGGCAAAGTTGCTATGGTTTTGTGGTGTGGTTTTTTTGGCCAGGAAACTTTTAACACCATTTCTTTTTCCACATGCCTAGATAGCAGACCCTTTTTGATATTTCAGCAAGAATGAATTTTAAATGATGTTTGCTTGGGGCATTGTGTTTGGGAATTACTTTTGTCCTAATTTGCTTCTTGTTGCAAGAGTTGAGGGGGAGTGAGACTGATTCAACCTACTATGCTTCCCCCACTTGGTCCATGTTTAAACTTACTTGTGTAGCCATGATGGGGCAGATGTGCACCCTTATGACAAGCCTCTGGTAGAAGGGGGCAGTTTTACTCCTCTGCTTTCATGGTGTGTTTGTTGCATTATCTGTGGTAGTAGGTGGGTTCGGACTGTGCCGTCTGTGGTCCAGGTAAGAGCTAGACTTAGTCACTGCCTGACTCCCAGCTTGCTGGACTTTGTCTTGCCCTGCACTTGCTCCATGCTAGCAGCTGTGCAATACATGGTCCTGAATGGCCACTTTCTGTTCGTGAAACATGTCGAGAGTGGCATGCAAACTTTGGTAGCCCCTTAGTAACATGGTAGGAATTCTAACTATGTTTTGACACTGTGTCTTCAGGGGAGTAATAAGAAGTGTGAAATAAGTCCTACTAAGAATATCTTGGGTGGGCTTTAATACACAAGTGGCTGAACTTTACGTTTTTCAAGCTTGTAATATAGGAGTGTTTCTGTTAACAACCCTGATTATCTCCATAATGGCAGTTTATTGCGTTGTCCAGATGTTTAACTTAATTTTGAAAGTTTTACATATCTGAGAGTGCACTAAAACTAGGGTGGCTCTTAGACATGTCTTACTGTAGCAAAGCAACTTTGACATTCACTATTAGGTTTGATTTGTTTCCAGGACATACTGTTTTTTCATCTCATCTTCAAGGTCAGGTTGAATGGGGCTTTGAACAACTTGGTATAGAAGATGTCCCTGCCTATGGCATAGAGGTTGGAAATACATGACCTTTAAGGTCCCTTCTAACCAAAATCATTCTGTGATTCTATGATTTCAGTTTTTGTGCTGTATTCCCAGCTTTATAGCTTATTGCCATGGTAAATCTTGCAAATTGTTTTGTTGTTATTTGTGCTTTGAATGCCGTTATGCTTGACTATTTTGAAATCGAGTATTTCCTGATATGCCACAGAAAAGAAGTGGGCTGATACTGAAATAATTGAGGGTCACACTTCAGCTCAACCATTACTGACGCTTGGCTGTGCCTGGTGGGAGCACTAGATAACAGTGTGACTCAGGAGCACAGGAAGGATTTTTGTTTGAGGGGTAGAGGTGGGTGGTGCCCTCTGTCATGGGGTGGATGTGTGGCTGTCTGGTTAGGGGAGCTGCACACTGAGGTTGCTGCCTGCCTATGTAGGAGGTATGTACAGTCATCCTGCTCAGCTTGTGGTTGTTTACACGGGCTGTGGGAACCTTTCAAAAGGGTGCTAGGAATGACTGGAAAAACAAAAGCTTGTTTAGTGGCACAAAAGAAATGTTAACGTTTTGGTCCTTCTCATTCCTATTGTTTGTTTACAGTGCAGTGTGGTAGGAAAAGAATCATAGATTAGGCATGACCTAGCAAAGATTAAAAAGGAGAAATTTATCATTGAAACAATTTACCCTTCCTTCATGAAATAATTTCAAACCTTGTCAAAGTTGAGAGTGCATGAGATGTTATATTCTGTTGTCCTTTATGGGGTTGTCATTTCATATTGTATTTGACCTGCTTAGTTGCTGAAAGGAATGATTCCAAACATCTTCTCTTACCCTGACCTCTTCCTGTGCTAGCTATTGGTTTAATCTGGCTTTTTGGTAATTAATTTTGTGCTGTTGGTTTTCTACCAGTTTAGTTCCATGAATTTAAGTGAGAAGGGAACTAAAAATCAAATTGAGTTGGCTCAGTGTGACACGGGATATGTGTTAGAGCTGACACAGGGGATGCACGGCTGGCAGTGCATCCTTGGGGCATTGGCTGACCATTAGATCAGCTTAACTGTGCCCTGAAACCTCATGGCTGTGGTTTGATGATCTGCTGAAGCCAGCGTGGGGTATGTGCTGTAACAAAGAGGGCTGATCTTGTTCTCCCTGCCACTTGTCTTTTGTGGCTGTGCTGTCCACTTCTCAAACCCAGCTAGTTGTGAACCAACATGAGTATTACTGCTGCCTGACTTCTTAGCCTTTTCAGTAAGGGGAAAGTGGTATTGCCCCTTTTAACAGCAAGACAGATTTAAGTAAGCTAAAAATGTTTATAATCTTTATACTAAACGGCAGTATTGTCGTATGTATTGTACTCTAAACCATATGCATGTCATAAAACACCTTCAGCTACTACTGCGAGTTCAACCTTAAATTTGAGCATGCACTTCATCTTCAAAGGTTTTTTCCCTGGAGTTCTCTTCATATCACAGTCATAAATGTGCCAATCTGGACAAACTAATCCTTTTATTCAGTAGAGCTACATTTAACACAGTGATCAAAGCTGCAGAGTGCAGAAATATTAGTATTCAAATCTGTAAAACACAAGGGAAACAAATTGTTCTGTGAGCAGCAGAGCTAACAAAACCTAGTTTCCTGTGGATCTGTACCCTCTGTCTCCTTCTGTATCCCACCACTGCAGTAACAGAGTCCTTGTTACTGTCCTATTATTTCTTGTGACCTCCCTTATCACAATATGTTTGAGTCTTGCAGCCTGACTGTTACACCACTCCCCACATAACCTACCACGCTTTTTTTAGTTTGCTAGCTGGGCTAAAGGCAGCATATGCTGTGGTGGTTGCAGAGCTGTGTGTATGTTTGCTGGCTGCTGCTGAAGTGTGGAAAAAAATCATATTCAAGAATACTACGGATTGTAGAACTGAGAGTTTAAATTAACTCTTGTTCTATTCTCTCTGCTTATTAGTTGCCACCTCCAGAAAAGAAGTAGGATTTTACTATAGGGTACATGTATCTTTCTGTTTTTCTTTTCAGAATCACTTTTTTGGAAACATGTATTGTGACACTGAAAAGTTCCACATATAAAGCTTCAAGTAATTCACAGTTATTCAAGTTCACTCTTAATTTTTGTTATAGCCTATTATGTTGTTTAATAAAACATGTAATCCTTTTAAAAAGTATGTTAGGTTTGTAGTTTGTGGTTTTTTTTTTCTTTTTTTTAAACCAAGTTTGGGAATCTGAGCAATTGTTGCATGGGAATGTATTGTTGTGTATACTTATGAATTTCATAGTAATGTCTTCTGTTATTTGTGATGTTTTAACTCCATAGTTTAGTTGAATATATTCTTATTTTTATAAAACTCCAGTTGAAATTAATGTTCTTAGTGGTTTTTTTTCCTTTACCTTTTCCTTGGTGTTACTCTGCATGTCTGTTGCACTTAACATACCTGATCCTTCTGACACTTTTTGGCATATCTTTTAAGATACCTGTTATAAAATTTCACCTTTTTTGGAACTGTTTTAGTTTAATTAGCATTTTAAATCATTTTTTTTTACTGTGTGCCTGCTTAGGAGTGTTATATATTTACAAAGTGCCTATTTAAAATGCTGTTCAGTTTGTAATGTACCAATATTCTCCCAAACATTTAGTATACATCCTAAGAATTTTTTTAACTGAATATTATTCTTCTATGGACTATCCAGAGTGAGTTCTTTCTGAATTTGTTGTTAAAATCCAGGAAGTGGATGAGTAAAATATTCACCGTGACATGTAATACGCTGTTGATTGTTCTTTTTGTCTGTCACGTATTTCCCATTTTACCTAGCCGAGTTACACTACGTGAAATTCTTAAGGTTCCTTCTCTTGTCTTAACCTTAATAGTTCTCAAGTGAGTGAGTTTTGCCACTTTTTGCTTTTTGGATCGTTGGGGAATATGTGATGTAGTTCTAGCACAGAACTGTAGCCTTATGCTGTTAACTCTTCTGCACATTAACAGACCACTTAATGCTTTTTCTTTTGATGCTTTGTTGCTGGCATGTAAACCCAAATAATGTTTTCTCCAAACACCAATATTAATTTTACTTAATGGCCTTTTGAGACTTTGGGGGAGACTTTTTGAAAGTAATTTTTTCAGCAATTTCTCCTTAGTTCACTGTTGTTATACAATTCTACTAGCCTAAAAAAGCATAGTTTCCTTTCCAGAAACCATGCTGTTTATGTTCTCTGATATCCACCTGCATATGTTTTACAATAGTATTCTTTAAACAATTGTTTCAGCTAGCTTGCTGATGCATGAAAGGCTTATTTGTTTGTAACACGCTAAATCATATTCACTGGCTCTTTCAAACGTAGGTAAGTACTGTGTTTTCTCACATTGTAATAGTAGGTGTTTTTAGTAGGAGGTTACTATAATTTTTTATTATTTATAAATAAATTTTTTTTCTCTTGCTGCTGTGGAATCACTCAAGTCTGATTTCTGCTAATAAAATGAGAAAATGCAAAAGTACCATATTTTTTCCGGTTGAGTTGTTAACGGTTTAGGTTTGTTAGCTCTGTTCCACTCCCCCAAATTGTGTAATGGAGTGATGGCAGCGAAGAAACTTTTGCGCTCAGGTAGTCTTTCTTGCACTTGGAAAGTAGTGTAAGATCTTGGGGATCTTGAATTCAGATGGTAGAAACACTGTGAGATGTGCCGTGGAAAGGGAACAAACAGGCATATAGATGTCTCCCTAATTAGTGAACAGGCTGATGTCTGTGATGTGTTCTTCCACTGTTGTTTTGGGTTTTGGTTTTTTGTTTTTGTTTTGTTTGTTTGTTTGTTTTTTTAAATCTGTTTGCAGGAAGGAAAACAACCTGCAAACAAAACCCGGAGTCAGTAATTTAGGTTTTCTGAGAAGAAAAATGACAGCTGGAACTCTTTGGTAGTAGACCATTCTGTTGCCCAGTAAGAGCTTGTGCAGACATAGTGTCTAGGAGGCAAAGCCATGAAACTGCTGTACACATTTTAGTGGAGAATAACCAGTCATGTTATTCCAGTAGAGATATGATTTTGTAACTGATATTTTGAATTAAAGGTCAAGCTCATTAAAACATTTTAGTGTGTTATATTATATCAAGCTGGCAGTTGTGGGAGAGGTATCCAAAAATTAAAATACTTTTTATACATTTTAGTTGGTATGTTTTGTTTTAAATTGTGTTATTTAAATCCGAAGAATTTGCCTACTGTATCACACTGGCATGTGTTCTTTCTAGTTTAGTATCTTGTGTCTCATAGCCATAAAAGAGAAAATCGTGTCCAGGAACCCAGAAGTTCCCTAATTCTTCACATGACCCATCTGAAAAACATGTCTTAGTGAACACATGTGCGTGGAGAACATTGAGAATAAGATAAGTGTTAGATGCTTTTTGTTTCATGCTTGCTCTCTGCCTACTTTCAGCTTATGGAATCTCTGAGCCAGAGATTGTTTCTGTTTATTCAGAAGCTCTTGAATGATTTCTCTTCCGAGAATTTGTACAATTTCTCCTTGAACCCTTGTAAATTTTTCATCTTCATTGCATCCTTTTGCAACAAATTCCAGAGGTCTGCTAGATATTGCCTGAAGAGTCAGTCATGTTTTGAAGGTGACTCGAACTAGCTTCATTAACTGCTGCCTAGTGTTTGTGTTGCAAGGGGCAGTGAACAGTCAGCTACTTTCCTTTGCTTTTTATGTCACTTGCCTCTGGCATAGTCCCTTGAAATGGGGCTCTTTGTTCCAAAAAAGACATTTTTCAGGTCCCAGTTCTTCTATATTTAAGTAGTTTTTGCTGAAACAGCATGCATCTGTAAGACGACAGATACTTCTTCACTATGCGATTTTTTTTTCTTGTAGAAATGTAGAGATGCCATTTGGGCACCAGTGCTTACTTGTGTTTCAGGATTGAAGTCAACCCTTGGAATGGCAAGTGCAACTGAAGTTCAGGCTGTAGGGGGGATGTTTGCTGAAGAATTGCTTGACCTTGTGAAAATGATGGGTACTAAAGCAAGGATGAGGAATTCTCATTTGTGTCCCCAGGAAATGGCAATTTCTGTATAGTTGTTCCTGTGGTCATCTTTTAATGTGGTTAGAACATCAGCTTAGCAACTCTGAAGTTTCAGTATTGATGATATGGATCATGAGAAAATAATAAAGAAACACTAGGATCTATCTGAAATGATAAATAGCAAGTTTCCCATGTTAGCATTAAAACTGTTGCAACCACGCAGAGCAAACAAAAATTCAACTCTTGTAATTGAAGTTGTCTTTCTGTCTGCTGTGTTAATAGTGCATTGTCAACTTCCATTTTTTAATTATGTGAGTACTTTTATGAAGAAAAGTAAATTTAGTTCTTATTTATTTTCTTTATGCCTCTAAAGCCTTTATTTAATTAGGTGATTTGTAGAAGATCTATAACAATAGATTCTGTATAGTGATATGAATCTGCAAGAATAGATTATAGGATCTACTTCTTATACACTTATAAAAATGTATAAGAAATAGATTCTGCAAGCTACATCTTGAAGTCTTAGTAAGATGTTAAAGGCATGTAACTTAGAGTGTTTATTTAAAATACTAGTTATTTAAATTTTTTAAGGTATTATTTAAATAATAATCAAAGGCTTTTAGAATTTTTTAAAGATTTATTTTAGTGTCAAATTGATTGCTATCAATTGAGGAAAATTCCAAAGATACTTGTGATGCATTTTAACTCAGTGTTTAATTTTCTGTTGCCACTAGTGATAGGCTATTGTATTAGTTCTTGTGGAGTACAGGTGAAGATAAATGAAATCCAGGTCTGATCCTGCTGTTGCTTAGGTTTGGTCATAAGAATACCTGTAAAAAGCAAAATGTCTGCATAATGTTTGCTGCATTGGTAGCTACATGTGTAAATTTGTCAAACTTCTTAGTGATGTGCTTTTGTTGCCTCAGAAAAGAACGTGTTGTCAGTTTTCCATTGATAATACAATCTAAA
Organism: Pseudopipra pipra; assembly: GCF_036250125.1. Classification (NCBI taxonomy): domain Eukaryota; kingdom Metazoa; phylum Chordata; class Aves; order Passeriformes; family Pipridae; genus Pseudopipra; species Pseudopipra pipra. Next base: position 31,329,365 of record NC_087552.1, on the reverse strand, counting down.
AAGTACCATGAACTTTTCATTAGTCTAAGCCTTTATTTATTTACTTTGAAGAGCAAGAAGTTAATCTCTGAAGAGCAGGATTTTTCAAGTACGCTTAAGTCATTTAGGAACATAAATACCACTGACTTTGTACTCTGAGAGGAGTAGAATTGAACTGATGCAGAGGATTAATTTTGGAAGGTAAGCAAACTGAGAAGTGCAGTTGGTTACAAATATCAGGCAGTATATTGTGTTAGGGAGGCCTTATTCTTGTATGACTCTTCTTAAGCCTAGCTGAATATTTGACTGTAAAATTGTTGAAATACCTGGTCAGGTATCAGCAGGGAAAATTAGCAAAGTGTGACATCAGAACTTAATTAGGAAAGCATTATGTTTACACTTATTTAAAATTGCTGTTTGGAAGTAATGTATATTCTCTCTGAAGGAGGATGTAGGGAAAGCATTGTGTAACTCTCTTTAGAATTATTGTCTTTGCAGTAGTTATTGTGCTGCTGTTTTCTTTGCCAGCACATGTCAGTGGTGCAATAGACTCCAAAGTCCAAGAAAAGCTTTAAGTGAAAACCTTAGAAGATGGTAAAAACTTTACAATTCAATAAGATTACCTGCCTGTTTTTGCTATGAATTTTAATGGTAGTTTGTTTGCCTCTTGACTACTCATTCATTAACTATTTGTTTGGCAGTAGCTAGGAAGTCTGCAAAACTTGTTGTAGGACTCCTTTCAGCTATCAGTTGTTTTTTTTGTGCCTTGTCAGGCTGCTTGACAACAGTTTAGTTGAATAGTTTCACATGCTATTGAAAGAGTTATTGTTAGAATAAGCACTTAATTCCAGAAGGAGGATATAATCTCATGGCTTGATAGTGAGAGTCACAGTGTAGAGGGAGGGATGCTATCACTGTCCTAAAAAGCAGACTTGTTTATTTTGTAAATACAGATTATTTTTTTCTGAACAGCAAAAGATAGAAATTGGCTGATTGTAAATATCTGAGTGGGGACAAATATTTCACCATTCATTCTATTACAAGAACTTTAACTGAGAATGCAAATGCTACATCCAGCGTGACAAATGGGAATCTTGTCCCAGAGAAGTTGCAGTAGTAAGGATGAAACTTGCTTATTTATTTTTGCTTGGGTCATTGTGCATATAAAAAAATCTTGTAGTTGCACTGTGCTTGACAAAAAGAAGCATATAAGAACTGACAGCAGAAGAATGATTTCAGATTGCTTCTACATTGGTTTGCCACTAGGACAAGAGGTGTTTCTCTGTTAAATATGAGTAATAGACTCTATACACTTTCCCCCTCAGATAGTGTTTTTATTTATTGTCTATGTCAACATGTTATGCAGCTTCAATACTTGTATTGTTACTGCTGGTAAAATTGTCTTTCACAAATATAATGGTTTAGAGGAAATATCTGCCTGGCTTTTTTTTTTTTTGTCTTTTTAGTGGCCCAGTCTAGAGTCAGAGAATAATGAAGCTGACCTGTTAACAAAGCAAGTCTAGAAATTGTGAGTAAGGGAGGTGACTTAATTTTAATTCTTTCAAGGGTTGCTGATATTGCGTGGCTAAAATTATTAAGGTAAAAATACTGATGTTGCTTGGAGGAAGTTTGTGACCACAGTCATGTTAAAGCTAGTTACTGAGAATAGTTACAACAGCCACCCTACACAGCAACACTGAGCACTGGGAATCAGGTTCAGCTTAGTTGAAAGCAATGGACATAAGTGCTTACAGCATTTTGACCTTTGCTCACTACAGCTCTTCTTATTTCTTTTGTCAAATCCGAATGAATCTTTGGGTCCAAACTGAGTGCATCCATTGAGTGATTTTGTTGTTGTTGTACAAGATTGTGCTGCTCTCATTATTACAGGTTGTCAGTGTTGCACAGGAAGCTTTGCATAAGTCATTGGTAAGATAAATTTGAACTTTTGTCAGGGGGAATCCCTTCACCAAGAGCCCTAAACTTTTGTTTTGATGAATAGGCATAAAAGTTTGCACCGTACTTGCTGTGTTTTAAAAAGTCAATGCTAAGGTTTTTTTATTGTCAGTTTAAGGAAGTGGAGAAGTTAACAGATTTTAGAACTTTTGAGTTGGTGATTTTTAAGAAACCATAGTTAAATGCATTCTATGAGGTTTCTGATGTTTCATAGACTAACAAAAGGTTGCTTTATAAGTAGCTTTAATGAACAAATCGCTTTATTGGCTTAGACATACTGGTTGCTTTGTCGGTCCAAACAGCTATGGGTTCTTGTTTCAATTCACCATTGTGCTAGAGTAGAGAAGTGATAGCCATTGACCTTCTGTTAAAGCACAATAAAAAGTTTTTTGTGAAGAAGGAGAGCGTGCGGGGAAAAGAGCAATGCAGTACTGTGTCTTGAGTTCAGCAATGTAAAAATCAAGAGATCGTGTACCTCTCCTGCTGCTTTTCTTGCTAGGTGGCTCAGTATAGTGAACCACCTGAAATAAGAAAAGGCAGGACTGACTTTCTCAAGGCTGTTTTTCATGGAACCTGTGTGTAAAGAAAGAAGGTATTTATACTGTAACTGTAAGGAAACATATTAAGTAGGTGCTCATTTAGTTCTGAATGAAAAGTGTATTAGTCTTCAAAAAAATTTTTTTTACTATTGACTGGCTGACTTGTTTTATTAAGTGATTAACACACATGACTTAACCATAGCCTTTGGTTGAATTAAGTGACCTTATTTTATTTCTTGAATTACTTCCTAAGAATTTAGTTAAATGAGCAAATAGTTTTATTTTCCCCCTCTGGCTAGGTGCTTAAGACGCAGAAGAAATTTCTTAGATGCTCTAGACTTTTGCTAATGATAATAATTATTTCTCAAAGTTGATGTCTGTGTAATGGAAGGATTCTAAATCAGGAGGGATGATGTTGCAATCTACTAGCCCCATTTTTAGAGTTATCAGCTGGCTTAAAAAACTTTTTATTTTGCTCGTAAAAGATGAGCATCCTCCTGTAACAGGAATAATAGTGTTGCAGTTTAAGTGGGGGATTCAGATAGATTTGCCAAATGTATTTACATGACATAACATGTGAAGTTATAATCATGATTAAAAGGATTAGGGACTTTCTTTTTAATAAGAGCAATTTATCCTTCTCTGCAAGTATTTTTTTTTTTAAGGATGGGGCAGTATAGTGCAGTGTGGATGTTCTGTAGCTGGCTGGTTTCTGGTTTGCAGATTTGCACTTGTCATTTGGTGGGAGCAGCTGCTGGAATATATTTTACACTTTAGTTATATTTTGAGTTTTGTTGTAGGTATTGTATTGTATGCTTGGTGGTTATGGTTGCTGGGCCTAGTTAATAGTGGTAACTTTATTTGTGTTACAGTAAAGTGTTTGAATTACTGTTTTTCTCATGGAGCAGTTTTGTACCCTGCTGCGTTCCTAATTCCTCAGGAAAAGCAAGTTTTCCCTGTAACAATTTGTTGGGGAAAACTGTGACAAGCAATGAAGCTGTCCTTGTATAAATTTATCTAGATTCTATTTTTGAGACAGTTGTTCACTATAAACTTGAGTTTGAGATTAGGAATGAGATTAAGTGAGCTTGCATAAGAATACAGTGAGGAATAGCAGCACACTGAGTATGTGTTCAGACTGTATTGCTGAGCCTGTTCAGAGGATAGCTTAGTTGCCATTGTGCTCTGGTTAACAGCTGTAGCTCAACAGTGCTATTTAAAGGAAGTACCTTTTGACTGTTTTTTTAGGTTTTTTTTTTTTCCCTGAAACCTATAGCATCAAAATGTCATTAATGTAAAATTTGCATGGAGGAAACTTAGAGAAGAACAAAGCGCGTTTTTTCATTTCCCCTTCCCGTGAGGAGATGGGTGGGATATTGGCTTGGCACTGTATGCAGTGTCCTCTTCCTGATCTATTCTGGTTGCTGCCTTCCCTGCTTTTCCTCTTTCTCTCTGTGGTCATCCAGAATGTTCTAGGAGGTTTGTTTGCTCTCCAGTGCATTCTTGGTACTGTTTCCCTGTCTTCTGGCTGCGTTTTTTTCCCTCTACCCCCTTGCTTGTCCAGTTCTGCCCTTTCACCCTTGTTTTACATTTTGTTGTTTCAGTAGTTTTATACCTCTTTAAAATATTTGGTTTTCCTTTGTTAATCTAAAATTTACTTGAGTCAACCCTGATTTTTAAAAGGAGCTGCCTCTTCCAGAGGTCATGTTAACACCCCATCTGTCAGATACTCAAAGATGTTCCTCAGAAATTCTGTACTTGCTGATGAGTCTGTTCCTTAGTTTCCCAATATACAAATTTTAAAGGTGACTTATGTCCTCAGAATTGCTTAGAATCAGTCAAGGTATCTGAAGTTTTTGACAGTATAATGATTACTATAAAAATACTGTAAAAGTAGTCAACATGGCAGCAGCTGACTAAACGCAATTCAACAAACTTGTAAATTCTTTATGTCCAAAGTATCCTTATGGGTGATGGAACTGAAGAGGTTGTGTGGCTTTAAATAATACTTTTTAAGACTTTATGCTACTATATGGAAACTTGCCTTTTAACAGCCCACCGTTGAGGAACTCTTTTTGAAGTTGTGTTGATATTATAATGACTGTGCACCCATCTGTAACTTGAGTGTGTGATGGCAACTGATGCCAGCTGTACACGTAAAAGAAAACTGGCAGTTCTGGTGCAGTTTTCATTGGAAAGATAGATTAAGTAAAGGTAAAGCAAAAAAACAAATTGCAGAATTTTAGCTAGCTAGAGCTGTGCTGCAGTTAGCTTTTTCATTGTGCATTTCTTCATCAATATCAACTTCCTAAACATCCATCTCAATATCAACTGGCAGGCAACAAACTGCATGTATTGAAGAAAGAAGACACAACCAACATCTGCTTTTTTGTTTTAAAATGAGCAACCATCTGCAACATACAATTAAATGTGTACTGTTTAGCCTTTAGGTATCACTGCATCTGCAATGAGGAGAGTGCATTTGATATTCATCTTTCAAAATATATACCTCAGAACACTACTCCTCTAGAGAAATAGTAAAATTATTGAATATCAAGCATGAACTGGCTGCAATACAACATGAAAAATCCCTGTAGTGGCTTGGAATCTATACAGAAAATGATTAAACATTACCAGCTATAGTGGGAAATGGTATGTGGAAGAAATTTCTCTCCAACACTTTTCCCTAGCTTTCTAATAATCCCCTAACATCAAACTCATGATCAGAGCCAAACTTTTTTAAGGTGAATTTTCATCACATAGTACCAGGCCTTGCAGAGCAACAAATGGAACGTTTGCCAATGAGTCCTCACCATCCTATGGTAAATGTTTGCTCTCCTTCCCACTAAAATCAACAAAATCTTTGGGTCTTACATGTTCACACACCAGAATGTAATGTACTCAATACAGTTCACCAAATGTTGTTATGGGAGTAAAGGGAGGGAAAGCAAATAACTGCTGAGCACCCAAGTGAACACACATCTAAAATGAGAAAAGACCTAACCACTCTATTCTTTCAGATAAGCAAGGTATGAAGAGGAACTGGGTAGTTGGAGTTTAATCAACGAGGGCCTAAAGGAGCCTTCAGAGGACAAATCCAGGTCTTTAAGTGTGGGATTATACAGCCTATTATGGCCTCAGGAGAGGGAATGGCAAACTTTCCCACTCTTTTAAATCTTCAGTATATCACATATAAATAGTAATTGTCTATTCTGCCCTCCTCTAATGGCAAAGGCCTTTTAACTTTTGCCATCCTCCTAGAAAAGTCTCTCTTCGTTCCACAAAATTTCAGCCCCCTCATATTAATTAATGTAACCCAGATGAAATTAGAGCTCATATTTTAAGTGTTTGTATTTGTTTCACAGTCTGTGATGCTAGTATAATAATAGTTTTATTTCTTTGTAGAAAAGAAACAGCATTAGTAGTTCACCGTTCTGCATTGAAATGGCAGTCCGTAATTTACATAGTTAGTTGATGTGTTCTTTAACATATGTATAACTATTAATTGTTTAATGGGAGCAGTGGCTTAAAATGAGTTGCTGTTAGTTTTACCAGACATTAGATACTTTAAGGAAAATGGGGGTTTGTATTAAGTGTCGTGGGAGTGTTTAAGCAGGTGCTAAATATCTGTCCTGTTGATGATGTTCAAAACACATAATGAAATATAAATATTGTTCTCCTGGAGTGCCTGCAATGTCCAAGACAGAGTGACAAACTCCAAATGAGTGTAACTCTGCTTAATGGTACACATCTTATGTTTTTTCACTCTCATGGAAACAGCTTACTGCTATAGTTGCTGCATTAATCCCTAATCCAATAGAGGGGATTTATTTGAGGGGTTGAAGGCAGAGAGAGGAAAAAACTGTCTCTACAGTGCCCTATGGGCAATAGTTACGCTAAAAATAAGATGGGGCTCTTGAATGGCTCCGTGTTTGCCTTTCTCAGACATTAAAGTTTCATGGTACTCTGAGGAAACTATCAAAATGGTTCTGAGAGAAGATGTTAGGACTTACCTCTCTTCTTTTGAATATGAGACTGGCCTTACAGATGGGAATCTGTAAGGTAGACCATTCATTCATACTTTTTTTGAAAATGTTGCTTGATTCCTGTGTCTGAAATGAATAGCACAAAACAGCCAAGAAGATATCCTGATTTTTAATGCTTGACAGTTTCTCATGCTAGAATTATCATTTAATGAACTAGTGGTTTACTCTGATTTCCATTGTACATTTTAGATAAGAATAATGGTACTGAGCTCTTAGGGGTAGATATAAAAGCCTGGAAATCATTTGGTGCTCAGATAGACGCATCTTCCTACGGGCCAAAATAGTTGGAAAGAAGTTTTGAAGTTCTGAATAGGATTAAGCATGTGTATATGAACTAGAGAGCTAAATTTTTGGTTTGGTACCTGCCAAAATGTGATACAATCAAAGCCTTGAGCTGTCTACAAAATGCTCGAGCCTGTGGGCTGCAAAGAGAAGCTTGCAGATATCCTCAGAGTGTAATCCACAAAACACTGGCTGCCTGGGACTGGAAAAAAACTCCTGTCGCTGGGCTGCAAAAACAGTTGTGAGCATCCAGGAGATCTTGAAGCAAGGTGAGAAGAGGCAAAAAATGGCTCTAGTAAGCTTGTCTCAATTGACTCCATGTTCTAGGTAGTTGTCAAGGGCAGGGGGAGTTTTGCACATCCCTGCGGGTCAGATACAGCAGTAACTAGCAGGCAGATTGGTGTTCTGGATGCCAGCTCCTCATTCCTCTCAGCTGGTGGGGAACTAGTTGCTTCTAAAAATAGTACATGTTACAGATGCTCCTGTTACCACTGCATGAAGGAATTGGATCCTTCTGCTTTGTGTGGGTTGAATTACAGTCCTTGAACATGAGCAGAAGCAGAGCTACAGGAACCCTGTCTTGGTGGACATTGGTGTCTGGAGCACCTGAATCTGCTTCTGGTGCTTGTCAGCTGGTCTATATATTGTTTCTTCAAAGTGTAGGTTTTGTTGCTCTTTGAATACCCTCATGGTCTTTTGAACAGCAGCCAGCAGGAGAGTCTAGCATGCAGTATGCCATTAGACAGGATTGACTTTTTTCCTTCAAGTTTGGGAATTGTTATAAAGGACATGCAGACTTTTGGAAGGAAATATTCCTAAGATTAGATTGTTAAAGTAGACTTCTTTTAGCAAAGACAGTCTCCTTTTTTAACAAGATTGGTCAATTTAAAGCCAGTTTCATTTTTACGCTTTTTGTGCTTAACTATTGAAGTGATGCTTACTGGGGGAGAGTACTGTATCCCATTTAAGTTTTCTGTTTGTTCATTCTCACTGCTGCTATTTTATAAAGTCAGATAGAATGTTTAGTTAGCAAACAAATGGGAAGTATAAAGCAAACAGTCCTTCCTTCTCTAATAAATGCTTCCATTATTCTTTCTTACTAGTTAGATAGAATTTTATGTCATGGGCCAAACTTGATTTGATAACCTAGCTGAAAATGATAATTAGGTCTTGGTTGTGAGGAATAAAGTTACTGATAAAATCCTTATTTTGAAAGGTGCCATCTTTAGAGTCTTTTGTCGTTTCTTATTTTGGACTTACTGACTTTGCTAATTCTTATACTGCCTTTTCTTTTTCTTCTTTTTTAATTTTTGGTGGATTTTTTGGTGAGATTGGAATTTAATACTATATTGATAATATCATACCTCAAACTATTGGATATTGTTGGCGTGGATTATAAAAAATAGATTTGTAACCAGTTAGGATAGGAGGATAAATGGAATGAATGCAATATTTTCCTGTTTAAATACTAGTATTGTGAAAATATTCAGATGGCCATAGAACTGAAAGATCTTGCAGGATGATTTAACAATGCTGCATGTGAATCTGGATGCAAGCACAGATTTAACTGTTAATCTGAATATCTCTGTTTACTAGAGTATGGCTCAAAATCCAATGTGGCTGTGTGCAAATTACTGAGAATCTGAGACACGTTTTCATCTGAGAGCGGCTTCAAAGTTGTCTCAAGAATTGTCTTCCTATCTAGTACCTTGTGGTAATTCACTCTTACAATAATGAAGGCCTTGATCAGCTGAGTTTGCATGTGTGAGAAATTATATTTTTTTTCATATATATGTGAATGGACCAGCTGATTCAGAGGGTTCCACTGTGATTTGGGATATGCAATAGAATGACAGGTATGGTGCTGTAGACCAGAGTACTTACTCTGTTTGTGTGTCTCACAATTTTTGTGTCTCACGTATCCATATGAATATATAATAAATGTTAGATGCCTTTGATACAAACTCGTATCTGAAACCATGCAAAGGAATTTCTCGATGTTTATTTACTTTAGTGATATTCTCCTTGCTAGAAAGCAAAATTTATTCAGGTGAAATTTATTCTGGCTGCTGCTACAAGGTAAATAAACAGAATCTCTAGTTTTCCATACCTGGTGCTAAAATTAAATTGTTCAAAGAATTTGGAAAACCCTAGGGACTATTAGGAGTTCCTTTGACACACTGTTTTTTAATCTTATGCAAACTAAACCGAGCAGAAAATAAAATTGCAAACCCTCCTTTGTATCAGAGGTTGATTGCTTGATTCTTCAGCTGTTTCTGTAGAAAATTTGGCATCTAACCTCTTCTGACATTGCAGATTCCCATTGCTGTAAATTGAGCAGCCTTTGTGCATATGTCTGCATCTCTATTGCTCTTTGAGTTTAGTTTGTAAATCATTGTCTGAAAATAGGTATGGAGAGTACTGCCTTAGAACAATAACAGAGAATAAGTTCATCTAACTTTGTTATTTTAGTGGCAGGTAAGCCATTAAAAGACTGATGTACAAGGTCAGTAATAATTATTTCCCCACACAGTAGTTTTTCTTTAGTCTGAGAGAAGATAATATTACACTGATTAGCCCTACCAGGGAAGCTGGGCCTAGGTCTCTGAAAGCATAATTGAAAAAATGCCTTGCTGATTTTGTTTACTCTCTCCCAATTGCAAAACAGAATTGATGTGCGAGTAGCTTGATTCACTGGGTTGGAACCATTTGGGGTTATCATGAATTACTCATGAGAACTATTGCATCCTGAAAAGTTGGTTATTCCAATGTTTATAAAAAATTAAAAGAAAATGAAAAATTCTTTACAGACAAGATATCATTATGGTAGTTTCAGACAGATCCTAGGAGAATGAGCCCTTGATTGGACCAAAAGATCAACATTAAATACTCTGTTAATGGCCGAGTAATGTTTTCTATTTCTTTGTGTGAGGTTGCATACAATTGCTTCTTCCTTCTCCTTCAGTTAACCGATTAGGCAGAGACCTCAGGGATGCCGTTGAAACTTCCTTAAAGAAAATGAAGAAAATACACAAACTAATGTGTAGGCTGTTTTGTTGCCTAGTGTTTTCACCAAAGCCATCCTAATCACATACACTGGCATTCATAGATCTGCTAAATCATTTCCATCTTTCAAACAGGACAACTTCAATTCATTGACTTACCACTTTATGATTGTCTCTGTAGATGGTGATGAAAATGCACAAATAACTCTTAATCTTTCATGGTGACCATAGCTTAAATTTTGGTACCTTTGTAAACTTGACTTGAAATTTTTCTCACTGGAGCTTTGTGTGTATGCTATGGCACCCATTTGTTTTCTTTATGTTACTGCTAAATTGCTGAAATAATTTCCTCCTTGTCTGGAAGTTGCCGACTGGAAGTTTTTTTTTAGTAGGATTGAATTTATGTAACCATGAAGAATAAGTTCAGGTTGCATTGAAAATATTCTTTAAGTTTTGATTTGAGGATTTACAGGCTGCACAGAAAGAACTGAGGACCTAACTGGGATTTAGAACTTCTATTGCTCTATTTGAAATCAAGAAAGATCATATCAACATTCCCATTCTATTCTATGTTACCAACTCTGATTATTAGCATCCACTTTGATCCCAAATTTCAGTCATCCCACAGGAGCTATTCACCAGTCTCATTTTCTCCTTCAAAATAAAAAGGAAGAGGCAGTACCACTAACTCAAATATGCAGCTGAGATCTTAAGCCCCTGGCAGTGTGATAAGGATACTCTTTCATTTTGTCACCAAAATGTTGCACTCAAAAATGCATGTGCTTAGCTAGCTCTTTGGCTTCCTTGACTCCTGATAAAAAATTTTACAATAAAAAAACCTGCCTCCATCAACTGTGATAGTAGTAGTAGAGGAGTACCCTAGAGGGGTTCCACTTCATCTGTCTTCTAGTTTATCATCCATCTACCTTAAAGCTTTGCAGTAGTTACCTGTAGTATATATTGCTTTTGGATATGGATAATAAAGCACACTTTAAAAATTGCGTAAGTATGTTCTCTAGTCTTTTCTTCCTTATGTTGTATGCCCCCCCCCATAGTGAAGTAAGTTGATAAGAAGCAAAGTGCTGAGCTCGTGAAGGAAGAAGCCCGTCTTTACCTTTTGTAGATATTTAGGAAATCTGTGTTTGATTAGCTCAGCTTTTGTCTCTTCATCTTTGAATAGCAGTATTGATGTTTACAGTGAATTGTGATTGAAGTACTGCAAAATGAGTTTATTTTATCTCCACTAGAGAGCACTACCAGCTGCACTGCTAAGGCCTCTCATGTATTTACCAAAATGCTGATTGTGATGTGACAGTCAATCCTGGGTAAAATGTCATTAGAAATTTTATTAACCTCCTGTTATCCTGTCACATATGCTAATTAAGAGAAATTAGAGACAGAAGGGACTTTATACTTCTTCCTCAAGACAAAAGACCTACTGTATTTAGACCAGTGTCTGTGAGAATCATAGAATCACTAAGGTTGGAAAAGACCTCCAAGACCGAGTCCAACCATTAACCCAGCACTGCCCTGTTCAGCACTAAACCATGTCCACAAGTGCCTTTTGAACACTTCCACTGATGGTGATTCCACTACTTCCCGGGGGAGACTATTCCAATGCCTGACCACTGTATCAGTGAAGAAATTTTTCCTAGTATCCAATCTAAACCTCCCTTGACATAACTCATTTCCTCTTGTCCTACTGCTTGTTACCTGGGAGAAGAGACCCATGTGCACTTCGCTACAACCTCCTTTTGGGTAGGTGCAAAGAGCGATAACATCCTCCCTGAGCCTCCTTTTCTCCAGGCTAAACAATGCCAGCTCTCTCAGCTGCTCATCATAAGACTTGTGCTCCAGACCCTTCACCAGCTCCATTGCCCTTCTCTGGACACGCTCCAGCACCTCCATGTCTTTCTTGTAATGAGGGGCCCAGAAATGGACACAGGATTTGAGGTGTGGCCTCACCAGGACCGAGTACAGAGGGACAATCCCTGCTCCAGGATGCCATTGGTCATCTTGGCCAGCTGGGCACGCTGCTGGCTCATGTTCAGTTGCTGGCAACCAGCACTCCACAGGTCCTTTTCCACTGGGCAGCTTTAACAGCCACTCTTACCCCAGCCTGTAGTGCTGCTTGTGAGTGTTGTGACCCAAAGGACTGTTATGATCTGTCTTTAAGTCTTCAGTGAAGGAAAGTCGATGTTTTTTGTAGCCAGTTTCTTCTGCAACTTTGTGATTTATAGACTCACTCTACATCTTTGCCCCCTTCCTCTCGGTGTCACCTTTCCTTCAACTCAGTTCCAATTTTTTCCTGTATATTTGCTGTAGACAGGATAAATACTAATTAGTTTCTTTCCTTCATATGCACATGCTTTTTGTTTTCCTTTCCTTATTCTTGTCATCTAAGTCAGTGATTAACAAACCAGTGTGGCAGTGTAGCATTGTCAGTGGTGGTGGACATGGGCATCCAGCGGTGAGACAGCTGCATCTGAAGTCACTACCAGTGGCATGGCTCTGCTGGGTAATATAATACTCTGAGGTGGCTTGTGTGTCAGCTGTGGTGTATTGCCACTGCTCAGGAGTTTGTACTTTATAACTTGCATCTTGCCAAGGAGGGACCATGATGTCAGGAGAGCCATGCATGGGTGAGGCCTGTCCTTATCCATCCTGTGGGGATTGGGAGCACTTCTGCTCCCAAGGCTGAAGACATAGCAACAGCAGAAGGAAGGTGTATCCTGAAGGTGTGCTAGGGAAGGAGTCATGCTGAACCTTGGTAGTTTTCCTATGCCGTGCTAGACTCGGTCGCAAAAAAAAAAAAGCAGGAGAAGCACTGCTTTGAACTGAACTACTCCAATTTGTTTCTTCAGTCTTTTGTTGTAAGTTGCCATTCCAGGCTTTTGATCATTGTTGTTCCTGCTATTATTCGTAGATAACATGGTGAAGACTGAAGTGCTTCTTTTGTTTGACTTATGAAGGTGTGATCAAAGGGAGAAACATAAATAGGATTTTTTTTTGTTGTTGTATTTGCAATACTTCATCTTGTGTTGAAAGTGGCATTAGGGAGAAACTGCTTTTCACACTTGTGGATTCAGGAAAGCTGGTACCTTTTTTGTACTTGGGTTACTTGTTTCTCTGCACTTGTTCAGGTGGTATAGCTTCAGACAGAACTGTGGACTGACCTGGGGAAGAACACAAATGACAGACTATCTTAATGTCCAAAAGTCTGACTTCTGATGTGTAGAATGCAGAATTAGTTCTCTGTGCTTGTTCCATCACTGATTGGTGTGCTTCAGCAGGCAGCTTCTGGCTTGCTGGCAGAACCTGGTGTGCAGGAATGGTAACTCCTGGCAGGTTCTCAGTCCTGAGTGGAGGGCAAGGATTTCAGATTGCATGTGGCTACAGCTCCTCCCAGTGGCAGGTCTTTCTCTGCTTCTGCTTGCTGGTATGGCTATGCCTGACCAAGCAACGTCCTGAGAAACACCACCTCACCGCATTTTTACAGAGGTAGGAAGGGGTCATTTTATGCCTGACTGGTAGGATCAGTAATAAGGAACGGTCTGAGTATATATAGCAGCCCACTGAACAGAAAGACTGATACAAACATAGATGTGCTCCCTCATTCAACATCACTTCATGCTGTCTCAATACAGGTTTTAGAAACACTGTGTCTCCATAAAGAAGAAAACTGCTGCTGTTGTTTTACACATGCAATCAACTTCATTTTTCCTGCAGAAAATCTGAGATTCATATTCTATCCACATAGTTAAACTCTCATCCTAGCTCTCGTTATCTGGCATTGTGATTGTTGCAGTATCCTTTTATCAGGCCTTTACAAATGCAGTTTTGCTGTTGCTGTATCATCTCAGACTTGCTGCATGCTGAATTTTATTCCTGTACTACAAACCGTTTCAAAAGTGTTTGGGCAATGCTTCCAGGAGACAGTGAAGGAGATACTATGACTGTTGGAGTCAACTGTTTGGCTCTATGCCAGTGCATTTTGAAATCTTTTCTGTGCTGTTTGTGTATATAAAAAACCTCTGTGTATGTACACACACACAATGTGAATATATAACACTTGGAATTGTTAAAAATTGCACAGGATTTTTGAAAATCAGTTACTCACTAGGCTCTTTTGCATTTCTAGTTGTACGAGCAGTTGCATTTATTGAATTCTGTTTCAGTTCTGCTTACGGTATTCCCTTTCTCTTACATCTTTAATTGGTAAGCATTTATATTTTTCAGCAGACGTGCACTGCAAAGTGCAAACCCTTCACCATGTCCTTGGAGGTTTTCAAGACTTGACTGGATAAAACCCTGAGCAACTTGGTCTGAATTCTGTACTGAACCATCATTTAAATAGAGCGTTGAATTAGAGAATTCCTTAAGTCTAAACTAGTCTGTTCCTTTTTGTTTTTATGGGTGGATTGAAAATCTGCCTCTGTAGGCAGTAGGAGGGGCCAAAGCTGCAGTACTGGAGGACTAACCCAATGGAGAGTCAAGGAGCATCTTCTACTGACTCCTGTCAGTGTAATGGAGCAACAAACAAATATATCAGAAATACTCTGTGTTTCCCTTTTTCTCTCCTTTGAGGGGAGTGCTAGGATATGCTTCAGTTCACATGCACAGCAACTGCAGGAAAAGCCTCCTGGCCCTGAGTATGTACATACTGGCCTTATCTCTTTATGGTTGCCCATCTTCACTTCCATTACATCAAACAAATACTGTATATATGGGTTTTTTTAAATGAAAGGAAAAGAGGCTTTTCCCTCTTTTGGTAGTCAGCTGTAAATCATTAAAATATCGAGGACAGTTGATTTGATAGGATTTTTAAAAAAATCTATCAGTCTTCTGTTGTAAAAGCAAGTGATGACATTTTGAATGAGGAAATTTGAGATTGAAATTTCTGTTAATTGGATGTTATTGACTATTGACATTAAAAAGGCTCAATTTTGATATAAGGAGGTTGAACAGAAGAACACTGAAGAAAAAGAGTAGACTGTCTAAAAAATTTAATAAGGATTTCTACAACCTTCCTTATTTTTACAGGCAAAAATCAAACATCAGTCTATATACTGTTATATGTATGTTAATGTATAGCTTTATAATGTGGTACAGTTGACTCACCCCCTCCCCCCAATCCTCATTTTGGTTTCATGGAGTCATAAGGCGATTTTTTTTTTCATAGTGTCATAAGAAGATTTAGATTAGAAGGGACTTTGGAGGTCATCTAGTCCAGACCCCCACTCAATGCAGGACCAGCTTAAATGAAGTTACTCAGTATTGCTATTCAGGATAAATTTTTAATATCTCCCAGGACAAATATTCCACAGTTTCTCTAGCCAGCCTGCTTCAGTATTTGACTGCCTGTGATGTGAAATTTTTTCAGAACAGTCAGAATTTCTGTTGTTGCAACTTGTGTCTATAGCCTTCGTCCTGTCACTCCATGCCTCCGAGAAGAGTCTGCCAGAGAGACTCTCTGCAGAATTGATTGCCAGTTACAGAGAGTAAAAACATCTTTGTTACTTTTCTTTGACAGTAAAAGGCCCATAACATATGAAAGTACCTGAAATTATATCTAGTCTATTCCTTTTAAGACATGAAAACTAATACATTGGACCTTCTGTAGCAAGCATATAAATTTGAGCACTGGTACAGCATGAGCTGCTCTGTCTAGTATGAGTTAGTGTAGGGAGATGTTTGTCTTCACAGGAGTTGGAGCTTTCAAAGGTAAACTTATTTGGAATTTTTGATATATGGAGAGAAGTTTATCTTCAATGAAGCCAAGGGTGAGGTAGGGTATAATTACAGGGAAGTACTCTTTGTTCTTGTTCTGTCTACTGTTAAAACTATCTTTCATAATTTTGGACTCTATTGAGATTCTTATTTGATCTGTACTACCTAATACAAAGTAGTCTGAATTGCAAAACCTTTGAATTTTGGTCCCGCAGGAGATTGAAGCTGTGGAAGGGAGCATAGACATCTCCCATCCTTTCCTTCAACTGCCAGCGAACAGTTACTAGACTAACAAAGCTCTTGCTGCCTTCCTGGAAGACACTGGAATCGTTACCCCTTGGAAGCTAATGAATGGGATTTTTAAAGGGAGCTACTCTTGGTGGGTTTGGCCAAGGGTCACACTCACTTTAGGAATACCATCCCCTTTTTGCAGCCCCTGTGCTTTTGTCTGTCCGTCAAGTCCGATCCTTGTTTGGACCTTTTGTGTGCTTGTGTTATTTGGCATGTGAATTGTGTTCATTGTTAACTTTGTCAGCAATAATACTTTGCAGTAAAATGAAGGTAACCTAAAACAATGCACTAATGATTTCCAGAGGAGATTTCATATAAATCAATTTTTGATGACTTGATATGTTTAATTAAAAAGGTGCGAAGCTGAAGTTGCCCAGCAAGTTGCCAGTTGTCTCTGGTTTAACTTGACAAATAGCTTTCTTCTATGAATTTAACACCCCAACGTTTTCTTTACCCAGTATTCTCAGTGAAAAAGTAATGGGGTTTTTTTGAAATAGAATCTCCTGGGACAGTCAGCTCTTTTGTTGATGATTACTTTAAATAGTTGTATAACTCTTGATTAATCAATGTTGTCATTGTTTTTTTGTTTTGTTTCTTTTTCACTGTCTTTGGAGCTTCATTTTTAAATTATTTTTGTCTTTTTGTGCAATGTTTTCTCTTGTTCAAATCTTGAGCTAGATGCATTTTGAATAAATAAATTTAACTGTACTTTCACTAGACCATTATCCACAGAAAGATCTTGGGTGTTTTCTAGCAAATTCATTAGATATCAATTGCAAATTGAATTTAGAATTCTGTTCTTTAACTTAACACTTCAAAAAACACAAATTAGTCACTTCATGTACTTTTTTCCTTTTTTCTTTGGGAACCCACAAGTACATTTCCAGGAAAGTTCTTCATGCATATTACTCTACTTTATTCCAGAGCTGAACATCATGCAAAATACTCTTCAGCTGTCAGAGTCTCTTTTTATTAGAGAACACTGCAGCTAGTGATTTAATATGATAGCCAGCCCTTAGTTTTTAATGTCTGTGAAGAGAGTGGTGCTGTTTGTTGTCTTTTTCCTTGCATGGCCTTTAGGAGGATGACTTGCCTCCAGTGAGTTAAAGTTGAAGAGCATCTATCATTGCCCCGACACAAAACAACTTCACTGTTTTGATGATGGCCACTGCTGTCTGCTTGCAGGGATGGCAAAAGGAGAGCTTTTGCAGGATAGTTCATGGATTAAACTTATCCTGAGACTGCTTGCTGGGATGGTCTTCATTGAGAAAGCTAATGATATAATAGAACATCTCTGTGTTGTGGACTGAGGAGCTTATGAAGGAATTCCTAAACTGCAATTTACAGTCAGGCATTTTTAAGGTTGTAGCCTAAAGAAAATTCAGGGAGAAAAAAACTCTGAGGCAAATTAGTTTTGGAGGTGAGATAAGGAAAGGATTTTAATTTGTGCCTAGGCATAAAGATTGCAAGATGCGCACTCCCCGTGTACAGGTGGTACAATTTATAACACTGCTTGTCCAATCCTAGGTTTTGTCCACCCACTGGCTTTTGCCCTGATCTACCCTCGGTCCACCCCTTGGGAATTGAGGTGAGGGGCTTTTTGAGACCCTCTTTTCATCAATCATCATCTTCTTCAGAGTACAGGGGGCCTATATTCACCCAGTTCTTGACTGTACTTTTGCGGTTTAGGCCAAGGTACAAGTGTTCTCTAAACAAAATAGACCTAATCTTAAAGAGAGACTAAACATTTCTACTGGAATTCAGGGGTGGAATTGATATGGGGAGCATGGAATGGGGTGATAGGGTTGGGGAAGGTGTGTAGTTACTATGCTAAGGGTAAAGGAATAAGGGCTGCTGCTTCTAAATCTACTTCGACTATATAACTACTTATAAAGCTTATAAAAATTAGGAAAATCAAAAAACCGGATGGACCTTAAGGCATCAAGGTAAACAAGCACCCATTTAGTTTGGGTCAGAAAGCCACTTTTATAATTCAGTTTCAGTTGCACAAAATATATGAATATTTAATAACATACAGTTGTCTCTAACTGAAGTTGTGAAGTATATGCTGATTTGCCTGCTACTGCAGGATGATGAAATATTTAGCTGAATATAAACTTCAATGGAAAATGATTCTTTGGGGAAAAATTCAAGGGAAATGCTTCCTTAAATTTGAGTGAACTTTTGAACTTTATGAAATGCCAGAGTAAAAATAAAATTTTGCAATTAAAAACGGAGAGGGGGAGGGTTTGACACAGTTATGGGCATTGTTTGTGCCTAGAGGTGAATATACAATGCTTTCTGCTTCTCAGTGCCACAATATTTTGGCTATTAGGTTCAGTATGTGACAAATTTACATTGTATAAAAAATTTGAGTAGAAATATTACTGTCTAAGAATAGAAACTGTTTACTAAGGAACTTAACTAAGGAACTGAGAGAAACTTCAGCTTATCTGACATGCTTCAAAGTTACTGCTACATAGCTGGGGAGACTAATATTCAACATCTGTCATCATAGAGTCATGGAATGGTTTGGGTTGGAAGGGACCTTAAAATCATCTAGTTCCAACCCATCCACCATGGTCAGGGAACCTTCTACTAAACCAGGTTGCTCAAAGCCCCATCCAGCCTGGCCTTGAATCCTTCCAAGGATAGGGCATCCACAGCTTCTGTGGGCAGCCTGTTCCCTTGTTTCACTATCCTCACAGTGAAGAATTTATTCCCAATATCTAATCTAAACCTACCCTCTTTTTGAGTCTAAAACCATTCTCCTTGTCTTATCTCTACATGCCTTTTTACAAAATCCCTCTCCAGCTTTCTTGTAGGCCCTCTTTACCTACTGGAAGGCTGATATAAGGTCTCTCTGGAGCCCTCACTTCTCCAGGCTGAACAACCTCAACTCTCTCAGCCTGTCTTCATAGGAGAGGTGCTTCAGCCCTTTGATCATCTTTGTGAAATTCCTCTGGTCCTGTTCTAACAGGTCCACATTTCTCTTATGTTGGGGACCTCACAGGCAAACTCAATACTCTGGGTGGGGGGTCTCATAAGAGTGGAGTAGAGGGGAAGAGTCACCTTCCCCAACCTGCTGGCCATGCTGATCCCTCTCTGGGCCTCTGTTGCTGTCACTGGTATCAAACTGGTATGAGTGGGATGAATTGAAGTTCCCCACCCCCTGCAGCTTTAGTTTAAAGCCCTCCTCACCAGCTTGGCAAAGTTTTGATCAAAAATACATTTCCCCTTCTGTGGCAGATGGACCCCATCAGTCGCCAGTAGACCAAGTAAGTCCCATGGTCCAAGTTGCTGAATCCTTGGTGATGGCACCAGTCCTGGAACCATTTGTTGACTTTCCAGATTCAACTGGCTCTTTCAAACCCATTTGACTGTGAGGAAAAAACCTACCTGTGCTCCAGAGTTCCTTACTGTCACTTGCAGGGCTCTGTAATCCTTGGTTCCTCACACACTCCTGGCTGTATCATTGGTGTCCATGTGACACAATACCAGCAGATAATAGTATTTGTGTGTTTTAATAAAGTCATTCCTAGCTAGTGAAATCTAGAAGTCTGTTATGTAAAACTGAAACACTGAGATATATTAAATAGAAGACTCCAAGACACATCCGTTAAAAAGTTCCAAGAAACAATGTGAGAGAACTCTTCCTGGTGTCTTGTTGATTTAAATTTTAGACATTGAGAAATCCAGTATTTGTGCCAGATTGTATCTTTTTTTTTTTTCATGCCAGTTTGAAAACTTGGTGCCTGGGAGTTTTGGAATTACTGAAATTTTTCTGTTGTGGAATACATGAGACACGGGATATACTAGCCATCCTGAGGAGTGGATGCAGCAAATCACAACAGTATTGAAGCTGTGAGGGGGTAGAAAAGCGAGAGTAAAACCAGGCTTGTTGTGCAGTGAGGAGTAGGAGAGGAAAGAAGAGTAATATCCCTTATTATACCAGCTAACCTAAAAAAGGGAGGGAGTGAAATTTTCTAGTATATAAATTCTTATGTGAAAATGGCAAACAACAGATTAGTTACACTGATTAATTAACTAAAGCATTTAATTTAATTGAAGTTGATTTAGTTATGTTATGGCAGATAAAAAATAGCATGAGCAAACCATGACTTCACCTTGACTGTGTCCTTAAGCACTCTATTTACAGTGCTACAACAAATGAAATAAAATGAGGTTTGTTTTGAATGGTGACTACACAAAATGAAAGATGATTGGCTGTTTTTATGTCCTAAAAGATCTTGTTGTCCTTGTCTCCCTCTTGCCCACTGCCAACTAACTTAATGAGGAGAAAAAACAACCCCCAAACAATGAAAAATAAACCAAACAACAAAAGAAATCACCTTAGAATTATGTTGGTAAAAGCTCCACTTATCCTATTCTGTAGTTAATATATGATGACAATAGTATATATAAATTATAACATTATTTTCTATCTTCAGGGGTTTTTTAGTAGTGCCTGTAGATGTCCTGTTAATTAACTCAGATATAATTGTCAGGGCTTTACAGAGTATGTTAACTCTTCTCTAAGTCTTAGGTCAAGGAAAATTTTTGTCTGAAGTCTACTTAAACCTGGGTGTGAAGTCTGGAGCAAAGATTGTCATGATCTTAACAGAAATGATAAACTGCATGTTCTTTAGGATTGCAGTTTTTCTCATTAGCCATGTTTCATCAGAACATGAAATGATTGTAATTTAGGGTTCCTGTGTATAATTGTACACTAATCAGTTCTTCTTGGTGTTGCTTTAGGGAGAAAGTACTTCCTGAAATCTGAAAACCAGTAAGTCATATATTCTAAAGATGGCTTGCAAATTGGATATTCTGGGACCAAAGATTTTCAGAACTGTAAAGAAATTGAATACTTTGTCTAATGATAAAAATAAAAGCTGCTAAGAGGCATATAATCAGATATGAATCTTGCAAGATCCTTGTATTCATATTTCTGCTTCCAGTTAATAATTTTAAGTTATTAAACCTTACATGACTTTGTGTAGCTTGCTTATTCTGCACTCGCTGTTTACTGCTAAGTGGTTTCAGGGGTGCCTGTATGTAAAACCTGGCTCCCAATATGTGCACAGGTAACCACACTGTGACCTCACTACTGAATTGGTCTTTCACATCTTGATATTAATTAAAGCTTGTTAACGTACAAGAAAATAATGAGCCTTAAAACAGAAGACCTAGTAGTCATTTAGAAGTAAAATCTTGTTTTGGTAATACATAATGAAAGTCTATTTTGGATGTTACCTTGATGACTAATTATTCTGTATTGCTGTGGTGCTTGTTCTCAGTCAGTTCTTTTCTTCCCCTATAAAGTCCACTTGCTGCTCAAATGCAAAGGTAACTAGGGATGACTAAAGGGCTTTAAGCAGCACATTAGAGTGCATCCAGCTCAAACTTCCTCTGAGCAGGGTTCAGAATGTTTATCCCTGTGACTTCACTCTTGGTTTTGAGTGCTTCTTTTCTCTGGCAAGCTAGCTCCTATACTTTGGTTACAGGAAAAGGGACAAAAGCTTCTTATTTCTCCTGTTAGCAGTTTTTTTTTCTTGTCCTATGTTCAAAAATTGTATCTCTTTTTTTCCTGTCTGCTCAATAATATAATATGTAAATAACTTAGTCTTTAACTTTTTTACCTTACCAAAGCCCTGTGCATAGTAAACGTACATCCAGCTTTATTGGCAAGGAAGTGAGAAACAAGCAACAAATTATTTTATCAGTGTGCTGTATAACATCCATGGATTTGGTTGTGCTTGAATTCCAGTGATAAACCTGCTGGCCAGCCTACTCTGGCCTCCTTCATCTCTGCTTTTCTCCTCTACCCTCCACCTCATCATCCACCTCTGTTTTATGTGATGAAGTCATGTGTAGCATAGCACAGTGATCTAGATTGGCCATCTTATGAAGTGTGGCCTTCTTTTTTTTTCCTGTGGTTTTCATCCAGATAAATTTTCCTATTTTTTCCCTGTCCAACCAGGTGAACAATTATACCTCTGTATTCCCCTCTGTATGGGTGGGAGAGGAGTTTGAAACAAGGGATCAAAGGCTGCGTAACTTGGCATAAGCAACACTGCTGCTAAGATTGAAACTAGTGTTAGGCTGTAGTTTTTGAGCACTTTAAAGTAGGCAGTGCTACCAAAATAAATTCTGCTGATCAGCTTCTGACTCTTGACTTCTAGAAATTTTGGAGCATCTGTGCAGTGAACTAGATTTCAGAACTATTGCAGGATAAAACTAATTATCTCAAGAACATCTACAATGCTTGTGTGATCTCCACAGATTCTTGTGCCAGCTCAAGGCCAGGGGTGACATGGGGTTGGAAACACCTGAGAGAGAAGTGAAGTACATTTTTGAAGCTACTGTAAACAGTTCTGCTGCCAGTGCTTATCAGCCTGCAGCAGCCTCAGATGAACTTCCCTGCCATGAAGCACTGATACTGGGCTGCTCTAGCTCAGCAAAATTCAAGATGTGACTGTAGTGGGAGTTAAGACCCCTGTGGTGGTGTGTGTTTAGCTAGTGTCTTTAATGATGGAGAGTGCTTCAGTTTTGCATTCTGGCACACACTTTAAGCTTGTACTGAAGCATCTATATCGCTGTTGTTATTTGTGTTGTCTAGGTTAAGCTCATACATGATACCTCAATTTTTCTATAGGAAATAGATCATATGGCATACACAGGTAGGGAGAAACTGTCTTGTTTTCTGTCTTGTGGATGCATTTGACAGTTTAGAAAAGATTTAACTGTTTCTTCAGATCTTTGTTTGTGTCAGTCTGATTTTGGAATGGATGAAAATAGTAGAAGGCATATTAAGATATTCAGTATGTCATGTCATGTCATGGCTGGGCTTTGCGAACGAAGATTTGGGAAGGGCTCTACCCACGTTTGTTACAAGGATACTGGTGGCTAAAAAGACCAATATGAGACAGGCATGTCCAATTGCAAAAGGCATGAAAATAGTAGAAGGCATATTAAGATATTCAGTATATAGCAGTCTTAAATATGGGATGTCCATGTAGGTTGTTCCTTATTACTCAACCCTGGTTCAAGAATGAACATACTAATTTCTGTGAAAAAATTCTGCACTGCATCTAAATGTATGTAGATTTTTTGTTAGGAGGAGGTTGATTAAAGAATGTAATTTCTGTTTATCTTGAATTAGATTGTATTTTTATTTGTTTCACTTTTAGAGTTGAAGTTCATTTAATCTTTGTTAAGTGCTGTGAAGTATCCTCTAGGAAGTACAGTTTGCAAAATGCTCACTTTCTCTGGTTTATAGCTTTGGATTACCTTAACTTTTTTCTTAGCTGAAGGACACAGTTTCCCTTCTAGGATTACCAGACTGATGATCTCATATGAAAAAAGTGAACAGGCAAGGTACTTTTTTTTTTCCTCTTGCATCAACATCTGTTAATGTTTTCTGCTGTTACATGTAGCCAGCTTTTCTATTGAGAAGTTCCAGCTTTGCACCTGAAAGCTAACAGAGGCATAGAACATAATTGTGTGTTGTGATGAACTTGTATCTAAAGTAAAAATAGCATTTTAAACTTTCATCACCTACTGGTGTTATAGACTAGCATTTTCCCATGTGATTCACTCGTACAGATTGTATTAACTGTAGCTGTGAATCAGGCTGTGCAGAAAGATCTGGACCATGACTTCCAAAGGGGTAATGAAAATGCACTTGATAGTGAGTAACAACTTCAGACAGAGTATTGCAAAAGGTATAGTAAATATTTTGCCTGAGTGTACTCCTGTAGGTGGAGAGGGTGAGGCTTAAGTTGAGAAATGGGGGGGGGGAGAGGAGAATTGTTATTTGATAATGGTTAAATTAATGTTTTAAGCTTTTATTTAAAGTAGCTAGTCAGCTATGAGATTTTTGTCTTAAACGTAATAAAGGCTAATCCACTTGTTTCACGCAACCTGAAGAGCACAGAGGATTAGAATATCTTCATTGTTGTTGTGGTTCTTGATTTAACATGAGATATAGTGGGAACACTGATCTTTTTAAGGCTCTTGTGCTTCTCTCTTGAACTTTGAAATTGTCTTGTAAGGTTTCTTATTTGAAATGTTCCTAATGGTTAACTGGAAAGTAAAGGTCTGGTTTCCTCCATGCTCAGACATGGCTAAATCTCATCATTCTTGCTTTTAGTTTGGCTTGCTATTCTTTGTTTGTTTTGGCATTTTCAAAAAATGTTGCTGAAAAACTGAATTTCATAAAGCTAACCTCTATCTGGAGCTCTATGAAGACCTAGATTATGAATGAGAGTAAGTTACATTTTTAAAAGACTCTAGTGATTCTAATATTGCTTGAAACTACAGTGAACAAAAAGAGTTAAAGGTCTTGTGTTGTGGTGTGATTTGACATGATAATTTCTGTATCAAAGGGTGTACTGTTTTGCCACAGAGCATTTCTTGTGTTTTGCCTGTTCTTCCCAGAAATGCACCTTGCTGGATGATGCGGAATTTTTTTTACAGTAGCAGTGGAGGAGTGTGGTCACACCTTCCTTGTCACTTAGCAGGACCCACCTGTGAATAGGCAGTGGAGTCAGTCTGCTGATATTCTGTAAGCATCAGGCTTTCATGACAACTAATTGTAAGATCATGTCCCTGTTACTTCTCATCCTCCCCCTTTGCCCCAGGGAAGCAAAGGGACCAGGATCAGATGTGAAGTCTGGGCAAATTTACTTTTGGCAATCCTATGTAAAGGGATTGAAAACAACCATTTAAGATTCGTGTTTCAGCCTCACCAGGTCAGCAGCATTCTGTTCTAAGGGTATAGCAGGAATTGCATGGTTATTACCCTGTGCTGCTTGTGGAAAAATTACCATCCTGTCTGTGGTGAGAGTGTGTCTGTTCTCAGAAGCTGGTTGTCTTCATCCTTGTCTTAATGAGTAGTAATGGAAATGGGTGGCTCTGAAATTTGCAGTCAGATGGCAAGCTACTTGCTTCCTCTGTGATATTTATTACAGGCTAAGGTGTTATAGCAGCATCCCTCTTTCCATCAGATGTCAGTTTTCTTTTGCACTGCTTTGGAATTTATTTTTTTCATTGCCCTTGTTTGAAAAGAGATAGCACTTATAATTAAGTCACCTTAAAAAAGAAGTGCCAAGCATAAATTGATACTGTGTCCTTCTTAAATAAGTAGCTAGCCTGAAACAAGAGTTCTGAAACAAAGCAGCATTCAGTGCTTGCACTGAGGGTTACCTCTGAGAAAAATATTAACTATTTCAACACTGGGTTGTAAGTTGACAGTCAGTTTAGTGCTTATCCCAAGCTCTAAAGGAGGAAAATCACCAGCTGCTAGAAACAGGCACATGTGTATATGTTTAACAACTTTTATTACTTGTGAGGTAATATTTTCAGCATACTGAAAATAAGTAGGTAATGCATGGTAGTGTGAATTTAATCTTTACTTGAAAGATTAGTGACTTCTTGTATTGAATTGATTTATAATCTCCAGCTGTTTTCCAGTGCTGTGTAAAAACTATCTTTTACAGATGGTTTTTAGGAAAAAGGCAAGAAGAGAAGGGAAGTAGAGACTACTCAGTAAAGCCATAAGTGCGTTTGGGAGGACTGGAGGAGAGGAACAACTCCTGTGCAGATGTCCCTGTATTTAGCTGTAATAGCTCCATACCAATTTGGTGCGAGTGGTTGCTGCTGCCTGTGTTCATGACTCAAGTGTAGGCTTCCCATCTAATGCCAGGAACCATATGTCTATCAACAGCACTACTTAAGCTAAGTGATTTTAGCTCCTAGGCCAATTTATGAATTCTGTTGTTCTTAAGCCCACTAGAAAAGACATCCAAAAATCTGCCACTAGATCATCTCCTGCTCTCTCAGGAGACATCCTCACAAGCCCCACACTGATTGCCCTCATTAGACTGCACTCACTGTGTGAGCTAAACATTTTATTGTCTCATGTAGCTGGAAGATAGTAGAAAGTACTTTCTTCTGTTTTAGAAGGTGCTGGGAATTGTTAAAGGGGTGTGATTTTTTACTTAGGTAGTCAGCCCAGATGAAGAGCTAAATATGATGCCTCTGGGGAGTGAAATATAGGGAAAGTAGCTAGGGAGGCAACACCAGGGGCTGGAGGACTCACTCAGCCACAGTCAAAGAAATGCTGGTGATGTTGTGGGGTTTGTTTTGGTTTGGTTTTGTCTCTTGCTTGTTTCCTTGCTTGCCTGCAATAAACACAGGACATCAGAATACATGGAGTGAGAAAGACTTTGTTAGGGGTACTGCAGAGAGGCTAGGGGAGTAGAGAGACAAGCCTACACATGGCCCTTGGGTAAGAGCAGATACAGGAGATTCTCAAAAGTTTTACTACAATTTTCCATAGCTCTTGTGGAATGGAGTGATATATTTAGAGTGTAAACTACCTTGACTATAAAAGATATGTTAATTTCCCTCCCACCCTTTTAGCATGGTTTTTTTTTTCAGTCTGTTGGAATAAATGTTAAGAACACTTTTATCATATAGAGAAACCAATTCTTCCTTGCTGCATCAACTAGCAATAAATATCAAATGATGTTTAAACTGGGAATACTGTAGCAAGATTGAGGCAAAAAATGCAGTTGGTATGGAGGTCTCCCTCAGGTGTAATGAATAACATATCTCAAGTCTGGGAAGTGATGGAGTGGTTCTTAAAAAAATTATAGCGAATGAGTTGGTATCCTGTTGCCTTCTTTCTCTCCAGCAGAGAAAAAATCCAGGTATATGGGGACAGCATGCAAGATAAATACTGAAAGTACGAACACAGGAGTTAATGAGAAGTCAGTGTAGTGTAGGGAGGTCAAAGGGAGGTTCTAATTTGGATGGCTAATGATGATTAGGTACCAATCCTGAGGTGTTTGTCAGTTCAGTTAGTTGGATGTGTTTCCCACAGTATGTGTTAAGAAATTAGAATGGCAGTAGTGTGGACTCTTACCTTGGAGCAGGTGAGTGAAACACAAGCTCCAAAGCTCCCAGCATTACAGTGCTTCTATGCTCTTGGAAGCTAGGGTTTGAGTTACATACCAGTGCTGTGCTGCACAGGGAAAAATGGGCAAGTTCACTGACGTCTGAAAGAGTTCAAGAAAATATTTCCTGGTATTACAAATACTAGGAATGTGTTTTTTCCTTTATCTCTATGGGCAAAGCTCGGAAGAGTACCCCCATTTGGTTTTTTGGAGAGAGGTGCTGTTTGTATGTTTTGTTTTCCAAATTAGAAAAACTTGTCATCAACAAGGGGGGTCAGGTGTGAGATGAGGGCCTTAGAAGGTGCAGCCAGTCTTTGTCCTGCGTAAGGTTGTACAAATTTCTCAGTTTTGGATCAAAAAGACTTGTCTTCCTCTTTTTCAACCCTTTTATTTTTTTTTCATGATTCTTCTTGTGGAGGAGGGGAAAGAATGAGCCTGAGTTTGATTACCCATTCATCTCTTCCCATCCCAAACAGAAGGAAGGGACCTTGAGAAAAGCTGATGAAGCCAAAACCCACCACTTCTGTCACATTGCATCTTGGGTGAAATTGGACATGCTTTCTTATATCCTTCCTATAACTGCTTTGAAATCTGTCTGTTGCAGGGGCAGTGTACTTGTCTGTTGTGATGGCATTTGTTAAAATTTGTTTTGTTTTACTATCTGACATGAGGATGAAAATGCCAAAGGCCATTTTCACATCTTTGAGTTGCAATCTTGAGAGCGCAGCAGATGATGAACTTTTTAAAGCAATTTTCTGGTTCTCCCAATGGAGGGTTTCAAAGTTTTTATTACCAGGAGCAAACCTTCAATTAGAAGATGTCTTTTACCTATTGTACTGGTGTATATGAACCAATAAAGCAGCTTTTGGGTTATGAAGAAATACATAGCTTAGGTTCAGTTTATAGCACTATGAGTTCTTTTATTATTTTAATGAGATTTGTAAAATTTCATTCAGATTGCTATAATCTTCACTTGAAAAATAATTTCAATAAGCCTACATTCTGATCTTGTGCTACTTTTTTGCCATGCAGAAACAAATATTCTGACTGTATTAAAAGTTAGGTATGTATTGAAAACAGGTGGGTTTTTTTAGCAATGATTTGAGCATTAAGTTTGAGGAGATCCATTCATTTGCAAGGAAGTATACCAGGCGGCCCTTTTCTTGACCAGCTACTGAAGAGGTGGTTGCTCTTCATGTTGGATTTATTTTCCAAGGCAGCAGAACTGGCTGCAGACAGAACAGGGGAGCTGGCCGTGTCATGTGGCAAGCCCCAAGGTCTCTGGTGTTTCCCACTGTCGCTTGGATAGTTGCCTTAAAAATTGTTCAGCTGTTGTGAAAAGTGTCTTCCCTCCTTCTAAACCCTTTAGAGTTGTAGCTTCTCTTGCATTCCCTTGCTGTCGTCTAAATCTGTAACAAATAAACTCGTAGGCTTTTTTCTATTTGAGTATCTTACTGTATTATCAGGCGTGTTGTATGTTTAGAACCTTGCAATAAGTTTAGACATTTAAACTTTCCAATTACTTGTATATAGTATAGTGATTTTGTCCTAATTGTGTATTACTATAACATGCTATAAAGATTTAGCAAGAATCTTTTTTGGGAAGGCTTTCCCTGGTTCATAGTTGTATTTGTTTATTTGTTCAGTAACTATGTTTCATAATTTATATATTGTTTCTATATGTATATCTATTCTATGTATATCTATTCTGCACTTTCTTTTTTTTAGTTTGTACTTACACTTTTCGTAGAATTCTGTCTCTTCCACTCTTTGTGTCCAAGTGATATTCCATCAAGGCCTAAGAGCATGTCTGGCTGCTTGCCTATTGAGATTTTGCATACAGGAGAGCATGGCCTTAGCTTAGCATGAAATCATGTCCCTTTGGATTTTTTTTTTTTAATAGAAACAGTCTGTGGCTTGAGATGAAGACTATTGCAAGAAAGCTTTGTTAGTATGATAAATGTTTCTTCAAAACCATTAACAACCCTGCTTCGTTTTTGTTTGGATTTCGCTGAGTTTGTGGAAGTCATGAGAGCTCATATAATAAAAATATCTGGTATTCTGGAAGGTAACCATAGTTTTGAGGATGTTGTCTTCATGACTCTGTCCTGTCAATGAGTATAATGGAGAACATTATACATTCAATGCTTTAGTTAGGAACAGGGATGTAACAAAAGAGATTCATAGCAAGCAACTTTAAATTCAGGTGAAACATGTTATAGGGAGTAAAGATGTATTGAAAGTTTTGTTGATAACACACAAGAAAATTAAACCAAAGATAGTGGTAACTCCAATGTAAAATTTAAGGAAATCTGTCTTTGTGTTTTAAATGACACTACAGGATGCTTTTGGTGGGGGGAAAAAACATTTGTTCTTCTCTATCAACTGTGTCACTATGAATAGGACTTCAGTTCTGCTGTCCATAGATAGGAAACCCTTCTCCCCCCTGCATTAAAATTACCTCGATATTCTTACAAATATTATTTTATGTTGCCGAACCTTACTCTATGAGGCCGTGGCTGTCAGTCACTGGCTCTATCTGCATGCACAGAGATCAATAGTACATTAAGGAAACTGACATGAGGAGGGGAAGAATTCATAAATAATAAATAGCAGGCTGCACTGCTGGCGCTTCATCTCCACCAAGAGTAATACAAATTCTAGTGAAGTACCCTTGTACTTCCTAACCCTATTAGACTTCAAACCATTATTCCAAATATTGATGCTTTCCTGTAGTCTGTTTCTTGTTAAGAAATATATCTGGGTAATTCTTAGCTACGTGCTGCCAAAGGAAAAGGCTAGTTTATGTATTAGAAATACAGGTACAGTAAGAACACTTGTATAAGAGTTGATCTGTAGTCTACTGAGAGGCCAGGATTTGAAGTAGGGGGACATGGGGGTTACTTTTAACAACATTTTCTTAGCTCTATAAACAATGGATGCTTCTGTAAAGAGATTTTTGTGGTATGCAGGACATTTGAAATGTTGAGCATTGGAGCATGATCCTTGCACTTTAAATCTGTGTATTAATTTTTTTCATTAGCTCTCTGCTTCCACATCCTGCACATTGCTGGCAAGCATGCATCAGCAATAAGACTTTCTTCACTAATGTGCCTGACATATCTCTGAAATGTGGCTGGTCAGAGCTATAGCTGCTTTTTTTGGAAGTTGGTTCCTTTTGAGACATTTAAGTAATTCCACCTGATATTACTTTAAACATTCTATATAGTGTGCTCTTTCGATGAATAGCTGTGTAGAATTAGCACGGGAAGAGCAAAGTCCTTGGCAATACCAGCTCAATTGCATCTGCAGATGAGGATTTAAAATTCCATGCAGCAGACAGTACCTCCAGCAGGCGAGTAAAAGGTTACTGCATTATTTTGCTTGTTTGCATCTGTAGTCTTTATCTACGGAAGGGTTTGTTGTTTTTTTTTTTACCATTCAATTTGTTGTGCATGCTTGTATATGGATACTACTGGAAATTGATTTAATAGGAACATAAATATCAAAAGGGCAGAGCAAGGTGAAGGGAGAGGCTCAGTTCAGCTTTAAACCAAGGAAAGGGAGGGGGAAAGAGAGAGAGAGAGAGTAAAGGGGAGGGGAGAGAGCCGGAGAGAAATGAAGCTTTCAATGCGTTGTGAAAAGGAGGTTTTTTTGTGATTATATTAATTTCAGCTGCTTTCACATCACTTGCATTTTTTCTTAACCTTTTGCTAAAAAGGATGCTATTGAACAAGCACTGATAGCTCTATAAATGTAAGTGACAATTATTTCAAGTCAGATTATCCCGTAATCAGGTTAAGCAGTTGTGTTAATGTGAGACCTTCTACTTACAGAAATAGTATTGCATACCATACCATCTTAAACCAATTAAAATGAGCTTTTCACAATATTACTTGCTTTTTTTTTTCCTATGGAAAGGCAAAAGTATATAGTTACTGCATCATTATCTCTTGCAAACAAGAAAATGTTTCCAGCAGTGAGTTCCTTATGTATGTTAAATTGAGGGGGTGTGAGGGGGTGGGTATACAATGTTGTATTTTGAGAAGAGTATACATCTTTTTAAAGGTTAGGGGACCTGTTTATGTCTGACTGCTCGTTTGAATTAGTTTTGCCTTTTTTGTTTTTCTCAAAGCAAAGGGCTCCTCGAAGATTTTATTAAAGCTTCTTACACGATCTGCCTCTAACTTGTTTTGAGATTTGGTTGTGGTACCTTTGGACATTATACTACAAAGCCTTTTGTGCGTGTTTCTTCCTGGGTTTAAATTTGTGTTGGCTTTTCCTGATGTTGTTCTCACTCACATAGCTTTGTAGCAGCCATTCTTATTTTAGGATTTGGTAGACTTGGGTAGCATTTTTCTCATGCATTCTAACTTTTCAGGAAGACTTTGTTTTTTTCCCCCCTTTCCCAGATGCTGAAAGTAGTCAGTCTGGGAGTGTAGCAGTCAGACAAGCCTTCATCATTCCCCTGTGTAATTGGAAGGTCCTTTTCAAGCAGAGGTGTTACAGAAGGTGGCAGCTCCCAAGGTGTGCAGTCACCTGCTCTGTGCAGTGGCCACTGTGGAGGTGCTGTGGGCGAGCGCGTGGGGCTGTGCTGGGTGGAGCACTCAGCTGTTGGCTGCTGGCACAGCCTCCTCTGGACGGGGCCCAGCCTGGATAGGCTACGCTGCTGGGGAGGGCAAAACAGACTGGAAGTGACAAGAGCCAGGGAAGAAGTCAGCAAGCAGTTTGGAGAGATTGCCATCCCTGAATTTACTCCTCTGTTAGACAGCTGTCATTTCGAAGCAGCTTACTTTGCACAGACGAGTAGAGGGAGAAATGTACCCATTTTTTAAATATGAGGTATTACTTGCTGATGAGACTGGCTGACTTTTTTTTTGAGAAACATTTTTTTTCCTTCCCTTTCTGTTTAGCAGTCTTATTTTCAGCCAGGGAGCTGCAGAATGAGGCAGCTGGCCAATTTTGAGTGTTTATGGGACGGTACTGGTCCTAATTTCTTTAAGAATAAACTCGTCTGATGAGCAAGTCAATGTGTGGCTGTGGCTGCAGCATTATTTCTTCTTTAATGAAGAGGCTGGGCTGTTCGACCTGCTGCTCCAATCTTCTATCTTGCAGTCATACATCAGAGCAGTTGCAGAGACTATCCATTGAATGTCTCAATCAGCCAAAGAAGGTAATTATAATTTTAATTTTAACTGTACCATTAAAAGGATGCTGTATAATTTGGATTTACATGATAAAAAGACAAATTTTGTATCTTTTTAGTAGTTTTCTTGACCTTGCAGTAGCTATCCAATATCATTTTGCCATTATCAGGTTGTGTAGCAATAGAAATGTGCTGCAGTAATTGATTTTGTAATAGGATCAGGTGATTTACTGGATGCACTGACAACCACTTGCTTGCTTGTTCTGAAACGTGGAGCACTCTAATGGATATTTTGATTGCAGCCTCCAGTTGCTCTGAAACTGCTAGATGCTCAAAGATGTAACGTCTCATTTGTCAGCCTATCCCCTTTCCTGATATCCACTTAGAATACATTAACATATGTGCTTTATGCATTTCCTGAGTTGGTCCATGCTAAACACAGTCCAAGTTTGTGCCTAGGGGAGAGAACAGAACAGTTCTTTCTGGACTGCTATTAAATGTTGTTTTTTTTTTTTTTTTTTTTTCTGCTAATGTGTTATGCTTTGGAAATAGAAATCTGGCCCCAATTAGAAAACAAACCAAATTACATTAAACAAAAAAAATTCCATATCAGAATATGGATTTTACTGTAGAAAAAATCGTTAGGAGCTGTGATCCAGGGAGTGAAATTGGGGGGCTTGATTGGGTCTACTTTTTGGACCAAACTGTCTTAAGCTGATGAAACATGTTGTTAAACTTGAAAAGTTTTTAAGATATGTAATACACCATTCATCTTCAGGTTAATTGAATATAATTTATATCTAGTTCTTTTCACTTTCAAAAAAGTCTAAAGTCTTTATCCATTATTGTGCAAGAATAAACATGCTCTTTTGAGTTCACTGTTATGTGCCATATCATATAATAATGAAAACTTGTACACAATCCCCCCCCCCTCCGTATATTAAAAATGGCTTTTCGTTGTTGTGCCTATTTTGGAGTGAAAGCTGATGGGGATAGTATTGCTTCAGGAAGTAGAAAAGTCTCACATGGACCTCGAAGTAAGAACAGTCAAAACATAACTTCAGTAGGCTGAAGTTTAGAGGATGACACTCACTTTGGCTTGAGGACATCAGTATGCTGTGTACAATAGGAGACTGAATAACTAATAGCTAAGATCAGACACGTAACAATTCCTCAAGTGATTGTATATACAGTGATTTCAGTGGCCTGAAGTAAATCAAGGTGGCTGGATTTGAAATTGTAGAACCTGAATATAATTAAACAAAACTAAAAAACTCTTTCAGCCAATTCTCACTTGATAAAAATCAGTGAGCAAGAAACATTTGATTTAAACCAATAGATTTTAATTTTGTTTTCCATTTAGACTCAGTGAAGGTAACTAAAAGAAAATTGATTCTCACTCATACAATTTATTACACCTTTTTCCTAATAAGGAGAATATACTACTATTTCCATGCTGGTTCCTGTATTGTATTGCTTGACATTCAGATTTGTCTCAGCTGTTTGCTTTGGGTTTGTTTTTGTGGGTTTTTTTTACATTGCAAAATAAGCATGAGTTCTTTTGCAGAAATAGGTTTCTATCTCAGGAACTTGTATATGTGAAAAAAACCCCAAATTCCTATTTCTCCAGTGTACAATACGTTTTTTCAGTCTGAAAGAACTGGTCATTGTGTTGGAGTATCAGAATGAGCCCAAGCATGGTTTTTGAACCTGAAGAGGAATAGTGTTCAAAGGTGTTGGTGGTGATAGGGGGTAGCACTTCACTGAGCTCTGGTTGCAGGATTTACTTAGTGATTGTTGAGTTCAGTGATTTGACTTTTAAAAGATGTGTGTGGAGGCAACAATCTTGCAGTGTTTCAGCTATTTACTTTAAATTGCCTAAGAGGCAATAGGAAACACAACTATTAGCTTGAGAGAATAATTAATAATCACTTCCATTTAAAGAAGTTGATGAGAAAAAATAAGCTTAAATAGTTTGCTTTTACTTTCTTTTTATTTTTATACAGTTTTCTCAAGGTTGGTTTATATATGGATATTTTGCCACCATAATGTTTTTAACATCATAAAAGTATTTGATCTGCTGTGTTTTGAATAATAAACACAATGGTAAAGAACTAGTGAATTAAGTTCTGAAATTCAAAAGGAAAGTATTTGTTAATCAGTGACAAAAATAGTTGGAAAGAACTGCATTTTTCAGAGAAAGCAGAAAATCAGTTGCTTCTGTAAAATAGTGTTTTGTGTGCAAAACTGCACTTCAAAACATACAACTGTGTGAAACTAGCTAGGGCAGGGAAGTGAAAAGAGCTTTTTTTGCTGAGAGTGATCTGTTACTGAAATGGCAATGAACACTGTAAATATGTGCTGCTGGAGTACTGTTGTGCTAGTGGAGCAGAAGGAGTAATAGAAATAATCGAATAGTAGTATTAGAATTGTTGAAATTGGACTTAGCAGTCTGAAAGTTCAACTGGAGACTCATTAAATTGCCTCTAGCACATGCTGGTGACCCTTGGGTGACATGGTCCAAGGTGCTCCTGCCCTTGGCCACTCTCTGCAGCCCCTCCTGTCCCACAGTTGCATCCGGGGTGGATGGGACAGCTATTCCTTACATACAGCAGCATGTTATTTTAGGTCATGGCACCTCCTGGTGCTCTAAATAACAAAAGCCAGCACTTTGCCAGATTTAAAGCGAGTGTTTCTGTCTTATTATTCAGCCAGAAGATATTTGTAGCGGTAGCCACTGCAATAGCCCTGAATAGGATTTGTTTTTTCAAGAAATTGTCATGAGAATGAAACTTTGAGTGCGTGAAACATCAAGATAATCATTGTAGTAAAATTGTATATTAAAATTACAAAGAAACTGGCTTTATCTTAAATGGTACATTCACTGTTGAAAATTAACCTTGGTAAATAGGTCTCAATACTTGCCAAAATTGGTTTAACTGAGCACGCCATTTAGTGAGATGATTTTGTAGACTTAAAATGTTCTATGTTTAAAATGTCTCCCAAAGTGTCACCAAAACAAATATTCCAACAAATTAAATGCCTTTATTAAAAAAAAAGTGTGAGAGAATTCTATTAATTTTATAAAAATCGATGCTGCAAGTATAGTTTTTCCCTGTTTTAACAGAACTCTTAGAGGTGTTTCCCAGAGAAATACTGGCAAAATTATATTTCCTGGAAGGACTTTAGTTTTTAACCAATCTAGTTTAATTTGATTTTGCTGAAATGTGATAGTAGATAGGAGAAACCCCATACTTCTGTTTACTGATCTCTTTGCGAAAATGTAGTGAAAAAATCACTCTGTAACACTTTTGAAATATTTCAGTGTTTTTTCAGTCTTTTTTTGAGAAGTTCTCATATTTTCTCTGTATTTTGGAAGTGGAGCATAGACCTTGATTCTCTTCTGACTTAGCATTACAGCGATATGGGTAGCACTTGATAAAGAGTTGGACATGGAATACATGTATTGTAATGGCATCATCAGTAGAAAATATATTTATAATGGCATCACCAGTCTCCACTGAAACTAAAAGCAGCTCAGTCTCCCCAGCTGGTGTGGCTGAGCAGGGGAGCAGTTCCGGGGGTCAGGCTGTTACCTGGGGTGCTCAGTGTTTGTGCCAAAATGTGTCCCTTTGAACTGGGGAGAGAGGGGCCAAGAACAGAAAACGAGTGTGGACTGTGGGAGCAACATAGCTGGGTTGAGCAAGTTATTTCTAAGTGATCTTAACTCGTGTAACAGTGTTGGGATATTGGCAATGAGCAGTCTGCTTCCAAGGTAGAACTGTGGAGTGAAACTGGTAGATTGCAGTGAGCGTGCTGCTATTTGTGA
Organism: Pseudopipra pipra; assembly: GCF_036250125.1. Taxonomy (NCBI): domain Eukaryota; kingdom Metazoa; phylum Chordata; class Aves; order Passeriformes; family Pipridae; genus Pseudopipra; species Pseudopipra pipra. The sequence goes on along the minus strand of NC_087552.1, from coordinate 31,293,598 downwards.
ATGCCTCTGTAGCTAAAGACAAAAGACAATGATTGTCTAAACTGGTTTTCTCACTCTCCCTGACCTTCCAGATCAGTTGAGGGCTTCTGTATCTGATTACTTAATAAGGAATTGACCAGATTGATTAATGGCTTTCCCCCTCCCACTCCAGGTGATTTCAGTAGGAACAAATACTAGGTCATTGGCAATTGCAGATCATTTTAAGGTGTCACCTAAACTTAACTTGAATTAAATCCAGAATAAAATAACGGGACCATAAAAATGGGTGTATGGCATATTTTGTACCTCAAAATTTGTCAGACGTGCTTATTTTATAAGAGTTTATGTGACTGTATTCTTACATGTACAGCCATTGTGTCAAACTGGAAAAGTACTAGTAGTGGAGAAGAAATATATATTAAAAAAAAAAAAAAGAGTTCAACTGCATGAAGTTGAAGGAAGACTTGACAAAGCTAAAGATGGAACACTAAGGAGAGAAGCAGTTAGTTATAAGGAGCTAGAAAGAGGCAGGTGTTTTACTGGAAGGTGGAAAACCTTACTGTAAGCCACTTTTTGTATTATCTGTGTATGTATGAATCTTGCACAGCTGCTAATCACAGATTTGGCTTTGCTTTTGCAGATATCATGCAGTGTATGGGCATTTATACACACGCTCAAGTGTATTAGTTGGGATTTGTGTTTTCTTGTTTGTTTCCTGCTGCCCTCAAAATTGGTATCGTTAGAAATTTATTACAAGATCTGAATGTCAGGCTTAATTCTCTAAGAAATATAATTTGTTATCATAATTCAACATTTTAGATAGCAGTTCTAATGTGTCTAAAGGTAACCTGGGAGCTCCCATGTGGCTAAATTAAGCTCTGCTAAGAATAATGTTTAAAAAATCTCAAAAAATAAAAATCAAAACATTCTTTTGGGAGAATGAAAAGAAAATATGAATCTAAATGCATCTAATAAAAAAGAACAGTTATGTCTTTTTAGGTCAAGACTTTTACTAAATTTAAAGTTAATTCTTGTAAATAGCATTTCATTTTTAAATGTTGTATTGTACAGATACTGAAGACTAAAAGTTCCTAACTTCTGTTTCTTGTGGAGATACCTACTTCCCATATTTCGTTTATGGCACAACAAAACCAAGGAATGTGTCATAAAGCATTTCAGCTAGGCGAACAGTTTTGTATTTTTTGCACTTATTTGGTTGTGCCATCATATGTCCACTTTCTGTGTTAAGAGGTTAGTGTCATTATAAAATCCTTGAAGAGAGACTTTGCTGAATTATAAAGTATGATGGCCTATGATTTTTGTGAATGAATGATGATTTATGGCGTGGAGTTTTTTTGTTTAAGCTGGTTCTTCTCAGCATAGGTGGGCTGTTCTCTATGCCAGCAGCTTAACAATGAAAGAGTCTTGAAGACTTACCAGGGGAGAGACTGGAGCTGCGTGATGGTACACATTCAGAAAAGAAGCCCTGTTGTAATCAGCAGGGTGGAGAGGGTAAAATGTGAATACCCAAAGGAATAAGTTTAGATAGTAACAGACTTCTGAATAATTGGGCAGAGAACCTTCCTTGGTGGTGTTTGAATGAAGAGGTAGTTGAGGATGTAGAACTGAGAGGGAGGAAGCCTTCCACATGTGTGTGGGACACAACAGACTATGCCAAGGAACTGAGCCAGGGAAGAAAGGACAAATAGATGTCTAAGGTTAGAAGAAACATTATGATTATCTAGTCCAACCATCTGCATAGCACAGCACAGGATTGCACCCATGCGGTAACCCCAAGACTGAGGTTCAACTCTTAGGAGTATTTAGAGCTAAATCTACTCTGCATTCTCTTGGTGCAGACTGTTCTGTCAACAAAGCCCTAATCTGGCATTTGTTGCATTGTCATGTTAACTCTTTAAAGATTCTATCTTAGTATTTTGGTTTTCCTTTGTCAAGCTGAAGTGGTATTTTTCTTTTTTTTAAAAAAAAAGAGCAGCACATAATTTCTTTCCTGCTGTTTGCAAAACAGAAAAAATGATGACAACCCAGTAAACACTAACATTTTGTGGTAAAATGCTATTACTGGCGTCAATATTGTCGCTATCAGAAGATCAGCAATGTAAGAGGCAGCAAAACCATTTCAATGTCCTCTTGCTCAAAGCTGAATTTAGAAATAAAATATCCATTTCAGAAATAAATGAGATTTCCCAAAAGCCGTGATTGAGATGGCTTACCAGAATGGTGGAGTTTTCCTTCATCCCAACAGGCTGACATTGCAAGTCTTGATTTGAGTACAGTCACTTTCTTAGGAATGTTATTACAAGTATTACAGCACGCACAATCTGGTTAAATAGTATTAAAGACTATGAGATTCCGGGGTTTGAATTAAATATTGTCAATTTTAATCAAACCAACTTTTTATATAAAATCTTAATAACTCTCGGCCCTGTTCCTTCCTTCTCCAAGGTTGCCTTTTACTCATTAAATTACACAAGAAACCAATGAACCATGGAGAGGGAAATGTCATCACAGCAATAGAGATCTTCAGATTCTTGAGCAGTAATATCACTGGTGCAAAATTGAATATGTGTGCTTGGCCTGGCTGGTTTGAAAGGCACTCCAAGAAACTCCTTAACTACTGGTAGCTTAATGTTCCTGCTGTTTCTATGAATATTTGTTCTGCTAAGTACCAGACTTTACTTTTTGGGCCCCTGTGCCCTGACTTAGAATTGTTGACACTCGACCGTGGGGGATGGTGTTCAGGGACATGCCAAGAATAAAGCTCTTGGAGTATGAACTGTTCTCGTAGTTCTTTCAGTTACCTTAAAATATCTTTAATCCTTAAACTGAATGCTATAGTCTGTTCATTGTTTTAGTAAAGTAATTGCAAATACTTTTTTCTTGTATGTTTTGTTGAAGCTTCTGTTTTGAAGGTTTCAAACAATTGTTTCCTCAGTACTGTTTTTATTCCAGTTTTAGTACCATTTTATCTGTTACCTTAAGTATCTTTGCTGTTCTGCTGTAGTCCAAGACAAACACAGAAACAAACATTTCAGATATTGGTATGTTATGCTCTATGTATTTAATATTAGAATCAGATTGTCACTTTAAGAACTTGTTGTTCACAGAGTTCAAAACATAAATATTTTTATTAATACATATAATTTTCTTAATTCCATAAGAAGCCTCTTTTTTCCTTTATCCTCCCTTTTGAGATGTCACTGATGATATTGTATTGATCCACTAAAAAGGTTTGCGGCGAAGCTTTTTACTTGATGTAGGCTGTCTTTTTAATTATAGCTATGCCAGTATGCTGAGCAGAACTCTGTGCTTAGGGTTGTGTCAGCACTTACATATGAAATCTCTCATTTTTATCAGCGACTTAGTGCTGACAATAAAAAATTGCTTTGAGGAAAATCATAGCAAGATCTTAGCCTCCAGGATGAGTCAGTAAGAGTTCACTGTATTAAAAACTGTTCAGATGAATCTGACTTAATGAAAGGTTATAACCTTCTCTTTTACACACAGATTCTTTATATGTATTTGCAAGTACTGTTTTAAAAATTTTTTGAGGCTTTTTTTCTTACTTGAGATACTGTCATTCAGCATCTAAAAAGCAGCAGAATTCAATGCTCTATTTCTTTGGGTATCTCTAAGTGATCTACAGTAGTTCTTGAACCTGCCTGCCTCTGTCTTGGTTCCTCCCACGTCCTCCTTTCCTTTCTTCCAAGCCTACAGTTGCTCTGAGTAGGGGGAATTAAAAAGAATGAAGGATGATTGTTTTCACTGGTGTTTTGTTTGTATATTTACCAAATATTTGATCCCCCATGAGAAAGTAACCTGTGCAGAGTGGTTTTTTCTCCTTATTTTAGAAATATAAAGCTGCTACTGTAAAAGGATGTTTCTAATATTACAGACTGAGGCTGTTCTATGTTGGCTCACAGTCCAGAGCACAGAGCTATTCCCTAGTGATGGGAGCCTAAATGAACAGGACTTGTTTTTTCTGTAAGGCTAGGGTAGTGATGGGTGAGAGTTCCTACCCTTTGTGTGAAAGGGTAATGGGTAGAGCACTCAAGGCCGGGTCCAGTTCCTGCCTGTTCCTGCAAGGGTGTAAATGCTCATCTTTCCCTTTCCTAGAAGAGTGCTGAGAAATTGTTTGTATGGTGGCATCTTCCAGCTTTGTTGTGGTGTATAGGCCACTGTGTAATCAAAAATGAGGGGAAAAGAAAGGCAGAAGGAATATGATTTTCCAACCTTTGTGGAAGTGCACTTTGCCCTGAGTTTGGGGATGAGATGCCTGAGTACCAGAATCTGCTCCCTGTGTTATTTCTACATCTCCCTTGAAAATTTGACAAGTATACAGAAACAGCAGGACTAAAATACATCTTTCCCTTAGAGCTGATATCCTTCTGTTATTCTGTCCTGTCATCTTAGAATGCTGTATTGAGGAGAAAGAAATACTGGTTTAACTCTCCCTCATCAGATTTCACCCTGATAACATGCATGTGTGTGTTTCTTCGTTTTTCATCTAACTGAGCCCTGACATACAGACCTTATGATGTTTTAATTTTTTTGTTTTGTTTGTGGTTTGGGAACAGATGTTAATCTGGTCATCAGGCCCTACTGGGATGGGAAAATGCTAGAGGAAAAAGAAACATATAACCAGCACAGGCAACTGTCAATGGGTAGAACAGATGAAAACAGGAAGGAAGAGATTTGAAATTTGAAGAGTCAGAGTTGTCAGAATTCTAAGCACAGCTATGCTACATTGCTTCAGATACAAGTCTGGATTTCGGGGAAACTTGATATCACAGTTAAGTTCAGCATAGCCGACTTTGAAGTCTGTGCAGGCCTCTGACAGAATCACTCTTTCACCTGGTTGTTGCTAAGATAAGAGTTAACTATGAAGTGTACATACATATCATAGCATTCAGCAACCTAGAAAATATGTATAATAAAATATACTCTGGAAACCTCCAAAGAATAATGGGTGGGAAAATACTTCACCAAATGCATGTGTTTGCATTCTGTGGTATGTTGATAGACCCTGAGGGCAAAAATTGGTATGTGAGACTCTACTGTAGTGCACGTGAAAGAAGAAGTTGGGCTGACAAGACAGTGATGTTTTTGATCCTTTATTTACCTTTCACTTTTTCAATGTGCTTTTTCAGGGAAATAAATGTAATAAACCTGTATTTATAAATGGGCAGACACTTTCAGACTCTGAAAGTGAGGAGGCTGAAGGTCCCTCTTCAGGCCCCTGGCAAACCTGAACATGGAAACTCAAGTCTCCTCAGACTGTATTCAGCAGTTTTCCCACTGGGTCACATTTTCTCCACATAGTATTTCCTTCATGGGAAAAGCACAGAGAAAAGTCTCAAGTGACTGCAAGGTGGCAAAACACTTTTAGGGGTATTTAGGTGCCTTAAAAAGGTGATTCCCACTTCATATAGCTGCAGAAATAAGGCACAAGGAAGATAGTGACTTGCCTAAAATCTCTCATTTAGAGGTGGGATAAAAATCAGAACCATTTCCTGTCTTTTTAACATGTTTAACAAAATGGTCTTTGTAGCCTCTTATACCTTATTGCTTCAGTTTCTTTTGTGCCACATCTTCACAAGTTTGTGTGTAGCATCTTTGCCAGCCATTGGGAACTGTGTGCCAACTTATGCAGCTGTCACTTGATTATTTTTTTTCCCCCAAGCTTTTTGGCTCCATCTGCTTGCCTGGTCACTTCCATTGTTTGCTTTCCACTTCCCCACTGTGCTGCCTCCCAGATGCAAAGCTGCCAGTAATAGTCAGTTTGTACTTTCTCCCTGCCCCCAGCCTCCCCAGAGGATGCAGATTACACCTTTCCTTCCTCTAAATGCCTATACCCATACTCAATTCAGGATGGAGAAGTAGAAGAGACTTCCTGAACATGTCGTAACTAATGTATACCAACGCATTTTCCATCTGCTTTCCACCCACAGCTACAGCTATTTCTCACAATATCTGTAGTGACAATGAAATATTTTCCTTGAGCAGGTTTTGGTTAAGTGGTATAAATGGAGGAAGAAAGGAAACAGCTAGACAATGCGGACTGAAGGATAAGTACAGGAGCTGAAAAAGGAGTTCTGTATTTCTCTTAAAGGTATAACAACTCCTAATCTTGAGTGGTAATTTACTAATGGAAGATTGGTCACTGATTATTTTTTCTTCTGAGAAAAATACCTTGCATAACATGAGCAATTCCAGATCTTAAGATGTGCAAATCATATTGCTAAGTTAGTGCAGAGCATCAGAATTAGTGTGATGAGCCAGCTGAATTTGAAACAAAATATGAACTGGCAAGCCACTTAACCTAATTCAAGTGAGTAATATGGGTAGATTCTGTTGGCTGCTTATGCATGTTTGAGGCTCAATTTTATTTATTTGTCTGTTTATTTTAGATATCTCTATGTGTCTATATATTTACTTGCAGTTTATTTGGTGTAAACTTTTGTTTGGGAGCTCAAGAAAGCAGCAACTGGCAGTTAGAAACTGATTAAGTTTTGCAAGTTTTATTGGTCTGAAATGTTCTTTGTTTTATTTTTGTAACCAAGATTTTTTATCTTGCTTATATGTACATACGTACTGCCTTTTAAACTTCTTGTTTAAGAATTTCTTATGAACAGATGGGCACATTGATGCTTATACATAGGTTAATTTTTTATGTATATATTGGTTAACGTTTTGCACATTTGGCACCTATTCAGAAGAATGAGTAGGTAACATGTATTTTGCTGTAATTTATTTTGTCAAGAATTCTGAGAGGAAATAATAAACCTGCACATAAGGATAATTGTTATCCTGAAGAGACAAAAAAGTACCACTTCCCAAGTTGTTTCTTTATTAGAAAAGCGGAGTAATATTTTCAGGTTGAGAAGTTTCTGGCCATTTGATGACCATAGCTTCCACTATGGACAAACAGAAGAGCTATCTTTCTTTATGAAGAACATAATGAATTTTTATGCTTCAGTGTCAAAGTCTTCCTCAAACCTGTTTTATACAACATATAACACGAATCTTTTCACTATTCTGTATTGCAAGTATGTTTACATTATTCCCTCCCACTCCCACCTTGATAGTACTCCACTTTCAGGTTCCTTGTGGATCTTTACTTTTGTAAGTAAGGTAAAAATAGCAGCCTTCAATCTGTGGAAAAATGTAGGCAAAGAAGTATAGTGAGTTTTTTTGGAAACTACATTTAGTGGTTCTGAGCTGTTACATTGACTTGGTGACCCTGCAAAGGTAGCAAAAATTACTTGAGTTTTGGACTGTTTCTTATCCTTTGTGATCCAATGGCATCTAAAAAAATCCCCAAATAAAACAACGCCCTCACCAGCACCGAAAAAACCCCAGCCCTAAAAACCTGTTCTGAGAGAGCAAATACACAAAATGTGTATTGATGTATTAAAGATACTAGCTCATTTTATGGCAGTAAGTATGATTTCTCTACACACAGCAAGCCAAATCTTGTACCTTATTTGTTGCATCAAAACTAGTACACAGAGTGGCTGGTTGTGGAATAGTGAGTTGCAGAAGTGCTAAAAGCCGGTGGCATCAGATTCTTTTAACTTGAGGAACAGACTCTTAATGACCTGTCTTGTTTGCTTATTTGGGAACCACACTTTTAAAACTTTGTATGTGTGCTAGATCTCCACCTACTCAATGAAATGGATGCTATTCCAATGTGTGTAGTTGACCTTTGACTCTCAGAATTAAAATTCTAAGTGTAGGAGCTATGGAAAATAGTGCATACTACAAGTACCTGCTCATGGAATAGCTGAGAAATAAAAAAGTGATGGCCGTTCATGGGCTGTCTAAGAGTTACCAATTTACTTTAGCCATAATCTGAAAAAGTTTTATATTAGTACAGGTAGCTTTACAGATATTTGTGACTGGTTCCATGAGTAGGAAGATGTAAGTAGCTGACTACTGAAATCTTGTGCCATCACTTTGAAAGTGGTGCAATGTGATGGTAAATGTCCTGATGACATATATTATATAAGATGTAATTGGGTGACAGATGGTGTCAAACTTCACTTGCAGTAGTAGTTGGCATAGTTTTTTGAGGAGGGAACAGTAAGGACACACGGGTATTTTTGCATTTATTTAGCCACTTCTATTCGCAAAAAACAACTCATGTTGTTTGAGTGCAATTAATGCTTTCAAACAACACAAGGCAGGTACTACTGCTATATAAATTTAGGCTTCTTTTTAAATGAGTAAGTATACAGTGGTTATTGTATCTTGACAGGCTGTCTATCACAGTATCACAGTGGCAGGATTGATATTCCTGTAACCATGAGTGTCCACTATTTGCCACATTAAAACTTTCTGACTGTAAATATAGGCAAGTACTGGTAATACATGAAGACGTGTGTCTATTTGCTTAGTGATTGTATTGATGGCTGTCAAACACCTTCTGGTATCAGGCAAAATCAATCACATTGGATTTCATTTTCATGCAAGCATTGTAGTACAGTCTTTGCATTTTCTCAGAATAAAAAAAGCCATTATTTTGGTATTTCCTGGTTTTTAATTCTATAAAATTGATTGCTGTCCCAAGATAACTTTTTTTCTCCTTACTAGTCACAATGAGAGTAACTGTTGTTTGTAATCTTTTACTCTTTAATTGCATTTTGCTCATTTATTTGGTCAATAACTCTCATTGGATCCTATTGTAGATCTGTCATATCAGGTCTAAATAACTTGGCTAAGAGTCCCATGCAAAGGCGAATAGACTTTTGCCACTTTCACATGATGTGAAACTTGAGTTTTGCTTTAGCAATCTGTACATTACAGGATCATATAGAGATTTGAATAGCGTGTGTTGAGTATGTCAAATAAAAGGAGTTCAGAGAGATGAACACTTTTTGAAAATATTTCATGACTCTTCAGCTGCTTTAGACCTTAGTTAGGCTAGTTAGTGTACTTCACTGGCTGACTGGTTTAACATCTCACTTGTTAGTTTCCTTTATGTAAGTCTTGTCCTAACAGTATCAATAATATGCTGCAAGGACAATGCTACTTGAATTCCATCTCTATTGTTAGAGAAGCTTTAGATATTACTAAATTAAGGAATTGAATTTTTGGCCTTTAGGACAGTGTTCCTCTTCTTGGTGCACAAAGCTAATTTATCTTGAAGCATAAAATAAACAACCAAGTACTAATGTTATAAAGTGTCCATTTCTGCCTGTTTCAGCTGTTACTAAATATAAAAATTGATATGCTGGAACACTTACCTCTGAGTCCTCGTCTTTCTCCAAGCCTTGCATAATACAGTAAATCAATAATGTGCCTTCTTGGCTACAAGGTGCTGAACAGATCTGATCTTGTTTACTTTATATCTAGTGATGAATTATCTATAATTTGTCTGAGACCTTATATTGTATAATTTATTCTACTCTTTATATTTTTCCCTTTCTATCCCCTTATGCTTAGTTCACTTCTAGTTTTACACTGCCATGTGTGCTTCTCTGTTATGATATACAGGTTCTAACTTCACCTTCCAGTTTCTTTTCAAAACAGTTTTTCTGTGATCTTATCAAGTCCTGCTTTCCTGTGTCGCTGCTTCTAATTTTCTTAAACAGTTGTATGTGAATTAATAAGCAGCAAATATATCCCAGCTCAATGTATGCCTTCTTTTCTTGGTCTGAGATTTGTGAACTGTGTTGAGCAAATACTGTTCTTTTGACAATATAAATGATGGACTCCACTGTACAAGAGCTACTTGGCTCATTCTTTCTGGAAAGGAATGTGTTTATTGACAGTGAGAGATCCTAGTTGGTATTTGTCAAATCTGTACCCGGAGAAAAGATTTGGTCTGTGAAGGACAAATGAAAGCACCTGCATTTGGATTTCATGCTTTTGTACTGGATATGAAGCTTACCATTAACTAATTTGGAGGTGATACATGCATATTAAGAAACAAGATCTGTGATTGTTTTACTTCTGCAGATCCTAAGGACTTGAATAGACTTTCAGAAATGTGATGAGGCTGCGGAGCAGCACTGAGCATTTCAGTTGGGGTATTGTATAGTGGAAATGGTAAAGGTAATATGTGAACAAGCAGGAATAGATTATTTCCTACAGCCTGTTGTAGGATATGTTAGTACTTGGCAAGATATGTCAGTCTTTCTGCCCCCTTGGAGCCCCCTTGGATTTTCTTTTAAAAGATAGGGTGAAGCTTTTACAGATGATTTTGTTAGCATCTTTCACCATCCCTGCTATATTTAATTACTATTGAAGAATACAGTCACTGAGTTTGTGGTCATTACAGAAGCAAATAACTGAATGCTCAAAACCAGCCACAGATGCTTTTCAAAACAAATAAACTTCTTTGTTTTGGATTCTCATTGCATCTTGTAAACTTAGAGTAACAAGTCTTTTATAAAATGCAAATGAATGCATGCTTGATTTTTGATTGGTTTGTGTTAATGGCTGGCTCTTGAAATAGTGTATGGCACTGCTACTACTAGAACAGAAGAGATTTAGTTGATGTAGATTGACCTGCATTTTATTTCTTCTACTTTATTATCACATCTCTGAGTATTAAAAGTCTGTAACTGTTTCTGTGTTCAGCTGTGATATTTTCCATTGCTGCTTATTGATGAGGATTTGGTAAGAGCAGCATGTACTCCTGAACAATAGTATTTTGTAACTACAGATTCCTAATTCTTCACTTATGTTAAATTTATTGCATCTTTATGAATTATCTTACCTTCTAATCACTCCCATGCATCCCTGATTTGCTAAAAAAAAAAACCCAGCAAAACAAACCAAAAGACAAACACCAAAAAAACCAACCAAACCAACAAGGTGGGAAAGTTCTTGATGATGTTCCATTCCATCAGGTGTGTTCTAAGTTCTGTCTTCTATCTGAACAGTGTAGCTGTCCTGTCTATATGTCAGCATCTCAGGCTCTCCCTGTGTATAAACTGATTGCTTTACTTTCTTCTTGTAGATAAAGAATGCTAGAACAAGGTCTCTCAGACCTTCCTGGAGACATGAGTAACAAGAATTGGTATCAGAACAGAAGCAGGCACATGTGAATGCAATATAGTGCGTTATTTACCTTTAGAAAGACCCTTTTTTATAGTTCCCGTTGTGGAACACATATGCCCTTGTATGGCACATCTTCTTTGAACAACTGATGAAGGGATTGGTGATACCTTTGCTTATGCTTTCAGAGTATTTGCAGACTTGTCTTATATTCTGTTAAACTTCTGAGGTTATTGGAACAACTTAAGTTCAAAAATGACAACAACCAACTTTTAAAAACTGAGAATAAGGTTGGGAGTAAAGCACCCTGAAGTAGTAAATTCTGTGATAAATTTGCCATCTGGATATATGCACGGGCTTTCCTCCCTCCCCCCCCTTGAAATTATCTGTCCTCATGAGCTTTCTCAGGATGTACACCTCTAAAAGTGATTGCCAAAGAAGCAGGAAGCCCATGAATTAGGGTAGTGAGATAGGATCTCTCTGGCAGTTCCAGTTGACCAGTACTCTTTTCCTCATTTGTTTATCAAACAAAAATAAAAAAAAAATAATTTTGTCACTTGGAAAATATTTAACATTTTAATGCATTTACAACTTGTTCTCTGATTAAATAAGAGATGTAGTAGCAGTTCATCTCTACATATCATTTGTATGGTACTTGGGATTTATGAGATGCGTATTGTGTTTCAAACTTTGTACTCGAACTTGATAGGTTGTAGATGCCAGACACTTTCTAAGACTATGGTTCATATGCTTTGTTGACTTTTGATGGGTCTTATCCACATAGGGAAGCTGTGAAACAGAACAGACCATGAATCTGAAGTGAGCTTTTACTAAAGTCCCAGGTGGATGTGACAAGGCTGCAGTGGACATTCAGTTCAGGTTCATCTGGGCCAACCACAGGTTATGGCTGCGTGCTGCCTGCCCCATTCCCCTGAAGGAGATTGTCCACGTCTCTAATCTGTTTGTGGAACTGCTCGTGCGAGTGCTGCCTAATCTATTTCAGGCAAAACGAATCTGCTTAGCTGAGAATTTAAACTTGTAATCTAACCTGGCTCATTCTGACTGAAGCGGATTAGTGATGCTTATGTACGCAGGTACGCTAGGAGATCTGGTTGGATGCAGAGATAAGCAGGTGGGGTGTGGGAGGCTGAGCTATGCCTCAGGAAGAGTGTATACATGCCTGTCTACACTCCTATTCTTTCCAAAAGTTTTTTTAAATAGCTTATTTTAATGTCAGGAAGTCTGCTTTGAAAGCAAAATAAATCTTGTGCAGAATAAGCATGCTGGGGCGCTTGCTGAGCACTTGTTTTCTATTAGCTGCAAGTCCTTTCCTATTTTAAGCTTAATATGTGGCTGCTCTATTTCAATTTTCTCTCTTAAATCAATGATTTAGTATTTCCCTATGATGCTTGTTGTAGTCCTTTTATATCTCTAGGTGTAAAGTTCAACTAATAGTTCAGTTTACACTGGAATTGTATGCACAAACTGCAAAGGAAAAAGACCGATTAAATGATCTTTCAAAAATATCTGTTAAAAGACAGCTGTCAGACTTTGGAAGCTGATTTATTGTATTTTAAAAAAGTCCTGCTAGAAAATCTGCTGAAGCTTTCTTTCATTTTTCTAAGAGATGTTACCAAGTTCTGTTGCATAACTAAGAGAATTTCTGTGCAAGCTCATAAAAATCTCATGGTTTTTTGAGGTTAGTAATGTGAATTCTACTAAGTCAACCATTTGTTGTTGATGGATGGTGCCTGCATCTGACCTGCTAAGTATTTCCAGGCTGGGGTATTGTTGTGGGGTAAAAAGTGTTTTCCCCTGGAGTTAGAAAAGTGGTAACCCCCAAGGGGGTGGTGTTCTTGGTGCAGGGCCCAATCAGAAACTACATTTCACTCCTTTGAAATCAACATATTATAACAGACCGGAAAAGAAGGGAGAGGACATAGATAGAAGAGAGGTAGCCGTGGCTTGAGACACCACATGTTAGAGCTGAGGGACCAGCAAGCCCCACTGGGGGCCAAGGCCCCCAGCCCCCAGCCAAGACTACGGGAGACCCGGTGTAGTGTTAAAACTGGACCGGGTGCCGTGGTCAAAGGCTGGGGGAGTTTCTCCACTGTGAGCAGCAGAAGACTTTGAGAAGGCGGCAGAGGCAGCGCTGAGTAGAGAGCTATGGCCAAGAGCCAAAAGAGAGAGCAAGCAGCGAGATGGCACATAGCCAGGCTGAGAGACGCAGAGATGACCTGCAAGGAGGGAGAGCTGGCAACAGAGTAGAGAAAACTCAACAGAGACTGTTTTGGGGGTAAGACTGAATTACCTTCCCAAAACCCTGAGACCTCCTAGAAAGGAAGGGTGGGCTTCCAAACTCTTAGGGAGTCCCGAAATGCAGCAGCACCAGAGAGAGGAGCTAAGAAGCTCAGAGACATTCTGAAGCTGGATCAGGATGGGCAGAAGGAATGCAAGGGAAGTGGCCTTGCCACCCCTGCTGCTGCCATGTTGGCAGCTGAGACAGAACAAAGGAGCTCTGGTAGAACGCTTGGGGCGAAGACTGAACTGAGAGCTGCCCTAAATGTTCTGACTCAGGAGGAGCTTGAATCCCCTGAGGAAGGGACTTTCACAAAGATGCCCTGCACTTCATGATATGATGTGGTGAGGTGAGCCTGTCCCTGCTATCGGAGTCCACGGGAGAGAGAGACCTTCGGTTGGAGCCGAAGGGCCGAGGGGTGAGAGGAGACCCCCCTTGTGTTGTAATGGAGAGAGAGAGAGAGAGATTCCAGCCATAACAACTCCAGCTATGACTGCTGCTTTGAAGAGGAGAGACACTGCTGCCCTGAAAGTGGAAAGGATCTTTTCTTCTTCCCTTCTGAACTTTTATTGGAGGGAAAGGAGATTTGATCTAACGTAAATATATTGCTTTACCATAGGAGAGTTAGAATTGTGTATATAATGTATTATAGTATTTATTTGCGTAAGTAATAACTGTAATATAATTCCCTTCACCCCATACTGAGTCTTGTGTTATGTCTGAAAAACCCTCTCACACTGAAACAAATTGTGGGAGGGAGGCTTGGACTTGGAAATTGGATTTTCGAGGGTCTCAAACCACGACAGGTATAGATGATGTCGCACTTACTGTCCAATCTCTGTTCCTTCACCAGTGGCAGGAAGACCTAGTAATGTCCAGCCTGCTGTCCTGCTACTGTGAGCTGAACCTTTTCTAGATGTTAGGACTCTTCAGAAAAAGTGATCTGAATGCTTTCTCTCTTGTAAATTTATCACCTGGGACTGAATAGACTGGGAATCAGACTTTTAAGTTACCACCTCCTGTCCATTTATCACAGGTCATGTAAAACAAATCCAGATCTGTTGAGTTCAGAATTTTTTCTGGTGAGCCCTAATGCTGAAAGTGGCAGATGTTGCTCTCTGGGACAGTTCCAGCTCCCAAGCCAGAAGTGCAGCAGGCTTGTTTCCCCGAGCCACCTCTCCTGCCCACTCCCCTTGAGACTCAAAAATCAAGGAATGCAAGGCTAATTATGCAGTCTGTGAAAAGTGGATTTGGGCCAGAAGTTCCAAGAAGAACCACAATAAATTTACACAGATCAGTATTTTTAAAACAGTCAGTTCCTCGACAGAGAACTGAATGTTGAGTGCAGGAGCTGCTACTGAGAACAGCCACGTTCCTGAAACAGTTGGTGCCTGCAGTGTCAAAGTAGTTATTTAACATATTGAAAAAAGATACCAGAAGCACCTAAAAGAGCTTGGGGGTTTCAGGTCAATGCCAACCCATGAAGATGAGATGTCTTGAAAACATATACTTGATCTCAGTAATGTCTGAGGAGTAAGTACAGATCTGTAAACCCCATTGGTGCCATTACCCCGTGTTAACTGCAATACCTTTGAGAATGGCTATGAACTCTGTTGGAATGGATTTCAGTAGATAAACCCTGCACTACTAAAAGTAGAAAATATATTTTTGCTAGGCTTCGCTAAAAATCTATGAGGAATGTCACCAGGAAATTAAAGCATTTCTTAGAGCCTAGTTTCTTTCCAGGATTCTTACTGGAGAAAGAAAATTTATGTGCTAGATATTTCCCAGGTGTTGAGATGATAGGAATGGAAATGTAAATACCTTACAAAGTTCAGCTATATTTTTGTTACCATTTTACACTTCAAACCCAATCATTGCTTCAGTTGAGCAAATAGCTGACTCTTATGTCCTGATGACTGAAAAGTGATTTCTGAACTTTGGATGGAATGGTACCATTTGTTAAACATCCATGCAGCTGAGAACATGGAAGCCCATGTGTGGATTATAAAAAAGTTAAGATGGACACAGACTTGAAGGCTATGAGACTATGGACTTCACATTGCCTGCATGGTTTGTACTACATTCTCTTTTTCACAGTGAAGGACTGGACCTTTTGAAAAGTTGAGCTGTTTAGTGAGAGAGTCTTACAGTTACTAAAAGTCCTTTTGGGCTGCTGCAGTGAATATGGTTACTCTAAGGTCCATTTTGCAGCCTTCAAGTTATTTCATGGGACATAACCTAATCGACCAGGTTTTCCAGTAAGAGCAAATATAAATGCCCTGTTTTGATGGTGCTGTTGCTACCAACAACCAATGTATTATTCAGAAAGTCATGTAATTTGGCATTCTGTCAGTACAAACAGTTGGAGTGAAATGCAACTGTTTGCTGCTGGACTGTTCCACACATCACTTTTACATAGTAGTGGTAAAACAACATTCTGAATTAGCTGGATAATGGCCTCAAAATTTGGATTAAATCAGTTATTTTACAAGATGCTTTTTTGAACATCTTTTCTGTTAGAAAACAACTAACCCAACAACGTGCCTTGTGTAATCAGT
The DNA here is from genome assembly GCF_036250125.1 of Pseudopipra pipra. Classification (NCBI taxonomy): domain Eukaryota; kingdom Metazoa; phylum Chordata; class Aves; order Passeriformes; family Pipridae; genus Pseudopipra; species Pseudopipra pipra. Next base: position 31,277,731 of record NC_087552.1, on the reverse strand, counting down.
GCACCCAGTGTTCTGTTCTTTTGTGTAACAGGGTTTGACTTTTCCCTTGCCTATTGTGGGTCCTTGTGGCACATAGGAGAGAAACCATCTTGTCCTGCCGATTGGTGCTTTGGATTTCTACCTGTTACCAGCAGTCTAGCAAATTTCTCTTTCTGAATATCAGCACTTCACTGGGATCTGAGCAGTTTCATCTACTCACTTCCAAAACGTGCTGGTCTCCAAGATCCACAAGGTGTGCGTAGCAGCTGACCTGGCGTACAGCTGACCTTTGTGAAACGCTATACACCTCATGTATAGCATGAGGGCAGACCAGCTTTGGATGGGGAGTACTGCAGTCAGTATAGATCACTATAGATGGTGCTGTTTAGCACTGTTGTCCCAGAAAGATAAAGGTCACTCTTCACCTACATGAATCTGCACCGACAATGCCCTTGAAAAATCAGGAATGTATCTTTGCACCTTTAATGTAGGCCAGTCTACATTCCTGATTTATCCAGCGCCAGCAACACCATGTGAGTTAGAGGAAACTGGTGAGATAAAATTTATTTGTATATTTTTTTCTGGAATGGGTTAGGGGACACACAGTTAATTTTGGGGAAGCTCCACTGAAAATATCCTGTGGCAGAGCAGTAACAACATCTTGAATGACATTAGTCTCTGAAAAGAATCTCCACAACCTGTTTTTAATCCATTCAAATTATGATCCCAACTTCTAAATTTAAGGTTGTTTATATTTGTACAGTCTGTATCAGTATCTCTTTTAAGTTGGTAGTTCAGGTAAATAACTTAATTGTTAATTGTGTATGTGGTCAAGTGGTTTTCTGAATTGGACTCAGCTCTTTTTACTGCTTGTAGTCACATTACTTTTCCATGGTAGGAAAGGGTTGTAGAGCCGAAACATGGAATATTTAGAGTTGATGGCTATGTAAAATTTGAAAGAAAGTTTGAATGCCTGCCTGACATTAATATTGTAGGCCACCTTACATTCTTACGTAGGCACCTATTTTTTCTTCTGGTCATGCAGATACAAAAAATTACTTTCCTAGTCCCAGAAATAATTTGGGCAAAGAAATTTTATGTTTCCATAGGTTGTTAGTCAGATACCCTGCTGCTAAACCTGCTGCTTAATCAGTTGCTGAAATAAGATTCTCAGAGACCCATTTTAAGGGCACTAAATCAATAACAATAATTGCAACCATTTCCATTTCTCCAGTGGAGCCTGCTAAGAGTCTGTTTGGGACAGGGCCAGATTCCTTTAGACAGGTTGGGATATCATCTTCCTTCAAACCTGTCACTCTCACATGCTGTTTGTCAGCAAGTGCCTTGTTGTTCTGCAAGGTCAAATTTTAAATCTACTGTTGTAAAGCTTCTCTGCGACACAGAGAACATAACACTTATGAACCAATGTGTGGTAGGAAGTGTTCTGGAGATGTGAGGTTAACGAGAAAGCATTTGCTGGTTTTTTATACCATGTGGAGAATGTAATTGTTGGTTGGTTTATTTTTTCGCTTTTAAGTGAGACATCAAAAAGGGGAATTTGTTCTGCTGTGTTGTGCTGGTATGTGATCTTGTTTTACTTATGTCTTTCTACTGCTGAAAATGCTGAGAATGCAGACAAACCCATTTATTGAGAGATTTCAGCAAGTCCAGTAAATGCTGCTGTTGTGTTTCTTTTTGTATTTCTTGCTTTTATAAAAAAGTGCAGATCAAAGACTCCTCCTTATCTGATGTTGATGCAAAGGCATTTAACGTATTCATTGACTAGCTTTGGAAGAAAGTACAATGCAGAGTTCATCTTTGAAAATATGGCATTCAAAATGGAGACAATATTGACCAGTGGATACTGCACAAATCCGATTGAATGTACACAGCTGAACAATTTATAAGATATGAATTGGGATTGCAGACAGATAGGCATTCTTCATAAAATATGTATTACTCCTTGTTCTTTTAGAGCAACCTGACAGCAATAAGGCTGAGCTGTAGTTTTTCCCACCAAAATGGTAAAATACACTAGTGTTAATATCTTGTGTTGTTTTCTACCTCAATCTGACCCCAGCTACCTTTTCTTATCTCACAAATTCAGTTTATAACTGGTGAATCAAACACAAACAAGAAATGTCTTTGTCTTTATTATATTACAGCCTTTTATTCCCGTCTGCTTTAACAGTACTGATAAAATTACTTCATTGTTTTCACCCTAGCAATTAGGGCTACATCACCTCAATGTGATTAGGGCTCAATCACCGAATCACAGAATGAGTCAGGTTGGAAAGGACCACAGTGGGTCATGTGGTCCAACCTCGCTGCTCAGGGAGGGTCATCCTGGGACACATTGCACAGAATTGCATCCAGAGAGTTCTTGAATATCTCCAGTGAGAGTGACTCCACAACCTCTCTGGGCAATCTGTTCTACAGTCACCTGCACAGTAATGAAGTTCTTCCTCATATTCAGGTGGAATTTCCTGTGCATCAGTTTCTGCCCATTGCCTCTTGTCCTGTTGCTCGGCATCAAGAAGAGCCTGGCTCCATCCTCTTGACACCCTCCCTTCAGATACTTATAGACACTGATGAGCTCCACTCTCAGTTGTCTCTTGAGGTTGAATAGGCCCCGCTTCCTCAGCCTTTCCTCGTAAGAGAGATGCTCCAGTCTCCTCATCATCATTGTTACCCTTCGCCGGACTGCTCCAGGAGCTCCATGTCTCTCTTGTACTGAGGAGCCCAGAACTGGGCACAGCACTCCAGATGTGTCCTCACCAGGGCTGAGTAGAGGGGCAGGATCACCTGCCTCGACCTGCTGGCAGTGGTCGTCCTAACACACCCAGGTCTTGCCTATTCTTTAAAAAAAGTCTGAAGAACAACTACAAATAGGAAATTAAAATAAAAATTTTGGGCAGTAGCCTGTAATAAGCATTGTCCACTGTGGATCTTGAGGTAAAAATTGTTGTTGACAGCTTGGAAAGACTTGGGGGCTTCATTCTTCTTCTCTTGTTTCTTGTCTTGTATGCTTGAAATAATATAGAAAGACTGGGAATTTAAAAAAAGTTTTAAAAAAAGGTGTAGTATCTGAATAAAGAGATGACTATTTAATCTTGGTAGGATATTCTTTATTTTTACAATAACCTTATAATTATTTTTAGGGGGTTAGTCTGATGCAGAAGCCTGCAACTGAACAGAATAGTGAGATTTGGAATTTTCATGGCATAACCTGCATTGCTTCTCCATGACTTCATTAGTCATTATTAAGAGGCTTGAAAATACTGTTCTGTGCCTTGAAGTTTCTTGAGAATAAAGGTAGTTGACTATTCTTGCTGATTAGAGGTAGTATAAGAGCTGCTTGAAAAGGGGACATTTACTTTAAACTGGTTTTAGTCGTTCAAAGAAAAACATTCTTAAAGAGTAGCCATGGTTTTTGATTCTCACTTTCCTCAGCTTCAATCCTGCTGTCTTCTTTTTAGCCACTAGAATGCTTTTGTGTGTTGTCATTCCACATTAGAGGACTCTAATCTCAAATAGCTTTGAGATAGGGAACAGTTTAGTACTTGGTGTTAATTTCCTGCCCTTCCTTCCATTTCAGTATAATGGAATTAAATTTAAATTTAACTAAATTTAGCTGCTATTTGTCCTCAAGGTCTATTCCCCCAGTTCAGTTAAAGATGACCTTTTTTGGTCCATCTTTTCTGCCATGTGTTCTAAGTTGATTTTTTTTTGTATATGTGTGTATCTGCTCTTCTGTGTGTCTGCCTGTTTGTGCTGCAGTTCAGCAGCATTTGAGTTGTAGTTTTAGTCCAAGAAATTGTGCCACCGTTTTGCCAGAAACTGACACCAGCCATATGGTAAAATTGCAATTCAGTATCAGTAAACCCCTTAATTTCGGGAAATGTACCCAGAATTACTTTTATGATTAGTGGACAGGAAAGAAACCAAGACAGAGAAGTCACTTGGGTACTTTAGAAATCACTTTGAGGTTTTCAGACAAACATCTTAATGGCAATGTTCTTGCTGCCAAATGCTCTTTTGCTTTTGCCTTCAGAATAGTTTGCATTAATAATGAGCAGCTCTGCTTGGAAGTTATTCATGTGTTGCTCCGATGATACAACTTTGCAAAGCAGCGCCAGGCTGGGTGACAGACTGTGTGAACAAGTACATAAAGTGGTTCAGCATACCCTACTGCTAAGGCCTGTAGGTTTTCCCATTGGAAGTGCATCCCAGCCCCAGGGCCACATTCAGCAATATTGTGGATGCTGAAGAAAAATGTATATTAAGACCATTTTGGACATACAATACTAGCCTGTATTTTAAGCCTGGTAGTTGTACTATCCCTCTTCATAATGGATACACATGCGATACAGAATTTCTCTATGAAAAAGGATCATGAATCCTCTTACAGTGCAAAAGGAGACTAAACACTCCTTAAAACTTAACAGATTTGGATAATTTGAGGTTGGAATTCACCCTTCTTTTCAACAAGTAAGTAAACTAAGGTTGTGAGTCTGTGGTAGTTAGCGCTTTCCAAGCTGGCTTGAAATCTCCATGGTACTAAGCATTGTTCTACTTTCTACATGTGCTTGTCTGTCCCCAGACCAGACCACCTATATTCTCTGTAACAGAAGTCCTTGGGGTCAGTTTTACAGCATCATCAACAGCACTGCATACAAGGAGCTCCCCAGCTGCCCAGAACAACTGCTGAGGATGTCTTTATGTAGCTCAAGGCCTTTCATCCATAGGAAAGGACTCTGAGGAGAAATAAGGCTTTCTAGTAGTGACCTTCAGTTAAGCCATGCTGGAGTGTTACTGGGTTGTGGAAAACTCTCCGAGTTAACACACACTGAATTATAGGTACCAACAGTAGGAACCGGAAACCTCAACTATGAAGTCTAAAACAATCATTCAGTAACATTTATTTTAAGTAAACAGGAAATGTGATTACTGTACAGAAATAACTCCGTTCTTCCCAACTATCTAGGTGAACAAGGATTTTATCTAATAGACAAGAAGTAATATCCGATCACTAAATGCTGAAATGAGAAAAATCCAAATGGAATTAACTATGATGATAATTACTCACTGTAATAGCTTACTAGAAAGATAGTAAATTCATCACCACTTTAAGTCTTAAATTAGAAATACACTCCATCTTAGTTTAACACACACATTTAACAACTGCAGAACATGCAGCACAAGTGCAGCTACCAGAGCATGGTTGGCTGACTGTCTCTCCCTGGAAATATACACAAGCAAGAGCTGCTGTCACCTCCTCTCTGCTCCACGGTGACACAGAGGCAAAAAGTATTACCAAAGTGCTGGCTAAAACCTGCCTAGTTTCAGTGTAGACTTGATGATTCTGTTTGTACATTCCTAGCCTTTGCTAAGTAGCCATGCAACTGCATCTTTAAATTTGAAGGGAATATAATAAAGGGCCTGCCTAATTTTCTAAATTGAGAATTTTTCAGCCCCGGTGCTTCTCAAGTAGTGTACCTAAAGATACTGGGTTTGTGTTGCTGGAAGTTTGCTTTTGGCAGGAAACTCTTCCCTTCTTAGTATGCACAGAAAGCATAGTTTACATGAGACTGAAATATTAACAGATAGAAATGTGCTGTTCTAAATTGAGCAAACAAGAATGCTTGCACTGTATGGATAGCAATAGTAGTATAGGCCTCCTGTAGTAATCTAATTTGTGGGGAAAAAATAAGCAGGTATTCATTAATTATGCAAGGTAAGAATTTTTTATTTGGAGAGGTAAAAATTTTTATACAAGAACCCAAGTAGTGGTACAGTTGTCCAAGTGGAAAGGTTAAGATGATGTAATTGAAAACTGTGTGCTTTACTTTTGTACCACAGAGGTCCTTTCAATGAGAAAATAGACACTGCTTGATACTAAGTGAAGCACGCAGGATTATATGGAGAACTTGCCTGTTTTGTTTTCAATACTTGTTGGAAAACTTGGCACCCTTTAAATAACTCAAAGCTTTTTTACTGCTTTCCTTTTTCTGAGGAAAAGGGGAGAGAAGCCTTTCATTAGTTTCATATGATAGTTAACTTGTCACATTTTAAAGCTTAATTATTTTTCTTTAAGAAGTTGTTAGTGAAAAGACAAACCAGCCATCTTCTGTATAACAGTTATTAATATAAATACTAAAAATAACATAATTATTTATATGAACATAGTAAGATCAACCATAATACTCATCTCCTCCTGCTGTGAATTGTTGTCCCCTATGATATCTTTCAAGAAATGTAAATGATTTTATTCGAAATTGTATCCATTCAGTTGATGAAAACATAACAACGCAGAATTAAAAATAAGGACTAATTTTTGTAATTTTTCCTGTTAGTTTTCACTTTCAGGGAGCTAAGAGATATGAACAGGGTTCGTGATATATAGACTTGAGCTCCCCACTTCTACAATAACACTGTACTGGTATGTTAATAACTTGTCTGTTGGGATATGGCTTTGAGGAAAATTAGTTATTATTATTTTTTTTTTTAATACAGCTTTCTTATTACTATATGATGGAGGCTTTCAACCATTTCCTTATGGGTCACTTTCAGATTTCCCTCTTATCTCTACCCCATCTTTGCCACAGCATCTCACAGTAATTCACATTTTCTTATGTGTCAAATTTTAAGGTAAAAACGTAACTTCTGTAAGACATTATTCACTGATTATTTGCTATGATGTTTTTCTTCTTTTTGAAACAAAAAAGTATTTGTTGTGTGTGTCTGAACTTTGCCGGTGGTTGTGTTGCTCATGGGAATGGGATGAATCTGTGTATGCCCTACCTGTACACAGCAAGGAAGCTCATTGCACCTTTTGCAGCTTTTCCCACTCTACCCACAGTCACTATCTGTGAGGGTTAAGTGAACCTATTTCAAAGAGGTTGGGCTTTTACAGCAGTGGCTGCAAAGAGTTTTGTTTACCCGCATACTCATACAATACGTTATTTGTTTCTGAATGAAGACTTGACATGAAAAGTTAATGTTCTGTGATGATGTTAAATGTGCAGAAATGGAGATCATGTGGAAACTCTAGGGAAAAAAAAATTTAAAGAGAAGAAATGATAGATCCATAAAATGAAATAATTTATTTTTACACTAACAGAACTAAACCCTTCTGAACAGAAAATGTTATCTTTGATTTAGCAGTTGAGTTTTAAAGAGGATTTGGACATCTGCAGATGGAAATCTATATGTGAATGTAGCTGAAAGTCAGAAGAATGCAATCTGAATGCTGGACTCTTGTCTTTTTAGTGACATAAAATATCTTGATGTGCATAAAATAATTAGACATGATCATATATATTTTACCATAGTCTGAAGATCAAGTATGTGACCACTTGTAGCTCAGACTGTTTCTTCTTAACTCTTGCAACTCTTGCTCATAAAAGGTATATTCATTTTTCTTCTATCTGTGATATTTCCTTATCATGCCACTTAGCTTAAGTACTGCTAAATAGGTATAAATTCTTGTATCATTTACTCATTTTCTAAACTCCTTTTTGTATTCTTGTTCTCTAGTGGATTTTGTGTGCTATTTCGTATTTCATCCTGTATTAAATACTTCACATATATGTCCCAAAAGAGGTAGGATTATAGGTCCTCCATACTCCTTTGTCTTTTGTGCTCAGAGTTAAGACAGAGTTTTCTTTTTAATGGCTTCTGTGTGTTTGTCCCCATGACTGATAGCAAGGGACATGGCTCTGTCATGCCCTCACCACTCATGTATCATCAACTGTTGTCTTTCTTCCAAATCTATTCATTTTCTATGGGGAATGGATCAGAACAGATCTGTGTCTGAAACTCTGAAGTAGCACTGAAGGCTAAAGGGAACTGGGAGACTGAGGCCTGGGATTAAAGGAGAGGTGTTCAGAGGAAGTCCTGGGAGGAAGAAGTAAGTTTGGATGATGAAATAGGAAGAGAAAGGGTAAGGTCTGTTGAAATAGGATTGAGGGGTTGATAGAAGCAAGTGAACAGGAGGGAGAGACATCTTACAGTAGACTGTGTGTGGTGGGAAAACTGCAAGTATCTTTGTTCAGAAACATATTTAGAAGGAGAGGTCAGGACACCAGGACTTGATGAAAAGCTTCAGAAGGTAGATGCAAAGTTGGGACTGGATTTCAACAGGGAGGGGGATAATTAAAACTGGCCACAAAAGAAGATTAGACACAACTGGACCTAAATAAATTTACGTGGGAAACTTTGTGGTTTTTTTAAATTTAATGAATACTAAATCTATTTTTTGTGTGCTGTCAGATTTATGTTTGACATAAGTAAGTAATTAAAGGAGCACTTTCTTTTAGAGTTTGTTGCTCTGACCACTTTGCACTGAATAAACAACATGAATTGATTGTTGAAGTATCTTGAGATAGTGAAAAAAGGAGCAGGATAATTTCTAACACAACAGAAAAGTTGCGTGTGCTGCTCTATGAAGTGTTGGCAAAGCTTTTCTGGGAGGTTAATAGTGAAGCAGAAGCAGAGAATCTTTTTAGCTGCTATTTTGTTCTGGAGCTTGGAGTCAAGTAGTTTATAATTTTTTAAAAAAACAATGTGTGCTTGTAGAATGACATGCATTGTTAATGATGTATTTTATTTTGAAGAAAAGTTATTGAAAGTTTTTAAAGCTGTATTTCAGTCTTGTTCTAATCAACATTTTGCTTACTCATGAGGGCCTAGCTTTAAGTTTCCAGTGCACCGCTGTCTGTCTTGGGCATAGTGTTCTTATAAGGATCTTATCTTTATTTTTTTTCAGAAGGTAGATTGGGATGTTGAAATGAAATCATGGGAGATTCTTAGCTTGGGTGGGATGTTCCTTTTTTACTTTCTTTCACCTCAATTCAGTATTACTCAGTTAAATATCATGGTAAAATATGAGGTATATTAATAATTAAGGATTTAATCAGGTATCTATAGAAGTTTTTGTGTTAGTCCAATTGTCTTTGTCCACTAAATCTGTAATCTCAAAAGATTTGTTCTAGGAGCATCCACTGCCCATAAACCATGTTGTGACTGTAACCATTCTGTCTTTTCAATAGTTGCGGTCGTGATCAGTACTAGCATGATTTAGGTTAGTATCCAAGTCAGTCTGACTCACTAGTTTCAAAGTTAATTCTTTAAAACCTTTTCAAGATCTATTACATTTTGTTAAAAAACAAACCCTGCCACCCCCAACCCCCACCTCTCCACACTCAACTCATTTCCTTTTTTTTTCTTAGGAGTTTCAAGTGATAAAAAAGGAATAATAAAAATCAGTAGAACTGATGGAAATTTCCAGATTTTCCCATAGTTATGTGGTTTTACAGGTTAAAAATATTTAACAACTTTTTATCTGTGTTAGCAGGATAGAGATATTTCGGCACTAGAGCAAGAAGTGAAGTGGTCATCTTCTCGGTACAGGGTGCCACCTGTTGTGACAGATAACCTTGAGGAGTTCTCCCTGTAGTTTTCCAGTGTTGATTGGCATTTCTTACAGGTGGTTTTGAGCAGCTGTTGTTCATGTTTATTTTCATAACCTATCTCCTGTGAAAATTTAATGGATAAAGTTGAAGAATTCTGGTTAAGCAGCATTTAGTATTCAGTATAGGTGTGGGGTGCATTCAGCCTTCAACAGAGTTTGGAAATGCATTGATCAGTTCTTAAGTTAGCAGTTCAACGAGTCTGGGGACTTACACTTTCCTTAGGGATTCCTTGCCTTCTGCTTTCCCCTACAACTGACTGCAAGTGTGAAGAAGCTTACTTGGGAATTGCCAAGTTAGACTCATTGACCAAGTTTAATGAGTTTTACAAGTTTACGCAAAGCCTTACCACTGCACTGCCGTGTTTAGGTGTTTGACTAAAAAAATTTCTTTGAGGTTTGAGGCAGGTAGGAAAAACAACAGCCTTCCTCAGTGGATCTACTGGGATTTAGCTGATTTGTGTCATTTTGGTCTCTGACCATGTAAATGAAGGAGGCACTGTAGCTAAAAACACAGCATTTCAGTTCTCTGGAAGTTAATTTGTAAATACACTTCTTCCTGCACAATAGTAATAATCCTGTCTTATTCCTTATCTACCTTATATATGGAAATGATTGTATCTTGTGTATTAGCTGACAGTAGTTAATTCTGAAAGCACTTACATGACAGAAGGCAGCTTTAATGTTTTAAATCTCTCAGATAATGTGCATCCATCTGTTCTTTAGCAAATGCATCACCTCTCTGCATACTGATGATTTCTGATGTAGCACTGCTTGTAATTAAATTTTGATAATGTATTTTTACAGGTTTCTTGAAAAACCAAGTTAAGTTAATTCATGCAAATGCAGAGTAAATGGAAGTCACTTATGACTGAAGCTAATTTCATGAATTGATGGTCACTCAAAAATGTAGGAATAATTAAAAATTTATAATAGTACTATAGTACGTTCATTTTTTTAATTGGCTGGAATTTTATTTGGGTATAACAGTAACAACAGTGATATTTTTGTCACTTAAACATTTAGCAGATTTTTGCATTTGATTACTTAAGTGTTTCAATGCTGACCTTTTATGTTTGTTGCTTACAGATACAGATTGAAAGTATGTATTAAATTATTGAAACAAATGCAGCATTTGCAGTTTTATCAAGTACATCCTAAACCAATAATTGATGCATATATAATGCTGCTGATACTGAAAAAATGCAATTAAAACTTTTAAGCTTCATTCATGGCTACTTAGAGAATCGTTTGTGGTGGAAGCTAAAATTGCTAGATTGTGACAATGTAAGCCTCTTGTTCAATCTCTTTTTTTTTTTTTACTTTTTAATTACTGATTTTTACATTATTTAATACTTCAAAATTTCCAAGACTTTTCTCTTTTCATGAGAAAAGAAGATTGTAGTGTTGTCTTGTTCATAATGCCTAAACTATGTCGCAAGTCTGATAAATAGGTTGTATTAATGTCAGATTATATATGCAACTGAATTTGACATTTGTCGAAATATTGTTATTAAACATCACTCCAATATGCTAAGGTTTCTGGGTTTTGGGGAAACATGTTAAGTGAAAACATTTCTCTTACAGCACACTCTTTGTGGCATCTTTCTCAAGTGGTGGTTACTGCATATAGAAAATGAAACACATTTGCTTTTGATGCCTCTTGAACATAAGAACAGAGACATTAGCTTTTGGTTTGGGTTATGTGCCCTAAGTGTCCTAATGCTTTTCTTCCACTGGTGAAAACAAGTCAGCACATTCCATTGAATGTATGCAGCTTAATTGCCTTTTAGTATTAGCTTCTCATTCACTGATTGGAGCTAATCACTAATGGATGCTTTCTTTGGACACAATATTTCAGCTTTTGACCTTATAAGGTTTTATTTGGGGGAATTGTCATCTAGGTAGATATGTGGAAACTTGAGAACCATGTCTTTGGGATATAAGTAATGTTTCCTTGAGGAAGACAGATGCAGAGAGTTACAGAATTCCAACTATGAATCCACCTCAGAGCAAGACTAGAAAAACATCTGTAAATACATTTCTGTGACTTTTATAATACAACACACTGAAAATTTTCATAGAGCTATGATTTCTGATATTTTGTCCCTACTTATCAATAAGATGAAAGTTTTTACAATTGTCATGAAGCAAAGGTAGCTCTACACACGATGACAAAGCTACTTGTTTTCTCTTTGCACACTTTTTCATGGGCAGCCTGTGTATGTACAGTGAATTTGATTACTTGTTGAGTTCATGTCCAACTTCACCTACTCAACACATCGCTTGAATCTAGGGAAACTGCAGTCTGGATGGACCAGCCTCAAAGGCTGTATATGTATAGCTGGAAATCTAATATCAAATTTAAGAACTAATTAGTATGTGTTATACCCCTGTGTTCTTATATATTGCTTGGATGAACATGTGTAGCTGAATATGTGGATAATTTGGAAATTGCATTAGTATTTTTCAGTTTCTATTAATATGCACCTAAATTTGGCCTCTTTGTAACTTCTCAGAGTCTCATTTAACAATTATTGTAGCTTCTTAGAGTTTTACTGCTAACAGTGATTTTTTTTCCAGGTGAGGTGTATGCCATTTCTGGGCCACACGGGCTGGTTAGTCTGCTTCTGACCACTGGGCATCTCTGTGGCCAGCTTAAGAATTGGCAGTGATAAGGCTGTATTCTTTAATTGGTGTTCTCTTTTTTATTTATCTGAAAGAAAATTAGAGTGACAAGAAATGAAACTTTCAATTATACCTGAAAATATGCCTGCTCTTAATGCGTAAGCCCAATAACAGTTCACTTGCGAGTAATATATAAAGTCTGTAATCAAATGAGAAGGAAAATAAATGCCATTGGAAATTATCTGTGTCCAATTAGACAGTAATTTCACATACTTGAATCTTCTATTAACATGAATGCTAATGGTTCTCATGGATTCTCTAGGAGGCCAAGTAGTTACTCTGAATTTTGCAGAATCTGGTGCTTACAGAGACCATTAGACTGTTTGACAAAAGAAATAATTCTCTTGCTAGAAAGTTGCCTGCAGTTTGTTTGGGTTTTTCTAGTTGTGTGTCAAGTAGAAATTATTCCTTGTTTCCTGGAATTTGAAGTTGTCAGGAATAATACAATGAAATAGGTTTTTACTGCTTTATCTGATTAAAGAACTAACTTCTGTAATTTTCCACTTTTTCTTTATCTCCTTAGAATGTGAAAGCATTTGCATCTTCAGATAGCCTAGCCAAGGTCCAAGAAGTAGCAAGCTGGCTTTTGGAAATGAATCAGGAACTGCTCTCTGTGGGCAGCAAGAGGCGACGAACTGGTGGATCTCTTCGAGGTAATGCTTCCTCAAGCCAAGTAGATGAGGAGCAGATGAATCGAGTCGTAGAAGAGGAAGAGCAGCAGCAAAGACGACAACAAGAGGAGCAGCACATTGGGAGGAATGGAGAGATAGGAGGAGAAGAACCTGGATTTGATGACAGGCATGAGTCTCAGCAGGAACAGTTAGAAGAAAATAATAATAGACTTATTACAGTGGATGAAGAATCCACTTGTAATCAAGAGGAAGATGATGATGAACATGCTGGTGATCAAGAGGAGGAGGTGGAAGAGGAGGAGGAAATGGATCAGGAGAGTGATGATTTTGATCAGTCTGATGACAGCAGTAGAGAAGATGAACATGCTAACAGTAACAGTGTCACAAATTCCAATAGCCTCATGGACTTGCCCATTCACCAGTCATCTCCATTCTACATGAAGACAAAGGTGAGAAGCTACTTTTTTTTTTGCGTTCTTCAGCCTAATTAACTTCAGATTTTGGAAAAAAAATTGCATATTTAACATAATTTAAAGTTTTACGATGAAACAAAGGTTTTACTTCCTAAAGAGATTATGATGAAGAATTTATGCAGTCCACAAAAACTATGCTGTTTTAACTGTTAGTAATCAAATTATTTGCATGCATTTGACGTGAGTAAATACCCCTGTGCATTTTAAGGAATAGCACTCTTGATGGCTATGTTCAGAAGACTAAGGTGTTTCTTTATAAATATTTTTACATAAGACCCTCCTGGCATTTTTTATATTTTCCTTCTCCAAGCAGGCAAGAAGGAAGGTAAGAAATCGTGCATATGAGGCATTCTGTGAGAAGATCTGGTTCATTTAGATAAAAACATTGTAATGGAAAAAAAGGTTGGAAAACTGTGAAACAGAAAGTTTTTGCTTCCATCCAGGTTCTAGTGAATTTGTGGACAAAATACATGTTAAAAAAAGTGTGTTAGGCAGTCATTAAGTTACATAATGTCTGCTTATGAGGACCTTGTAAATTGTGTGCTGATGGTTGAGAACTTGTGATTTGCAATAAGAATCTGGAAATTAACTTTCATATCTTTATTTCTACTTATATAATCTAACGTTTTACATTAAAGTAAAAGGTTTTGGTGTATTGGCTGCAGTGTACGTTAGTAGTTCGCTATATTTTCCAAATTCGTCAGGAAGGAGGATTTCCATTAACTCAGCAGCAGCAAAAACTGAAAGAATAATGAAAGCAGTAATACTTACTAATAAGAAAGAGGAGCAGGCCAGTGTGCTTCTGGAAGAATGTTGTTCCTAAGCCTATGTACTAATTTCTTTTGTTTAATCATTCATTGGTAATAGAACACCTAACTTCCTCTCATTATTCAAAAAACAAAACCCCCTCAAATTTTTAAATTTTCTTAAAAAAAAAAATAATTAAAACCTGATGTAAAGCAAAACAAAATAATAAAAAAAGTCAGTTGACGTAGGTTAACAGGTTGAGTATGAGCAAAAACATACAGAGGTGGATAATCAGAATTGAAGAGGCACCTGAACAGGTAAATAGGTTAAACATTTGCTTCTGGGATCTGCAGCAATATGTTTTTGTTAATAGCATTAGTATGCAATTCACTTGAATGTTTAAAGTATCAGAGCTAACATCTTTGAATTTTGAAAAGTCATAATGTTTTCGCATGAGTTTTTAGTAAATTATATAATTTTATGTCTATAATTCTACTCTTCAAGGTACTGAAGTATATGCTTTCTAATTTGGAGTGAAATACTGCCATATTTCATATCATTGGATTGGCTTTTTATAACTGAAATTATTGTTTTTATTTCACTGTATCAGTTTTGTTGGATTTAGTATGATTTATTCAGTATGATATGTCCAGTTTTGACAATATTTAATGTAGGAAATTCTTACACTCAAAAATATATTTTTAAGTCTCTGAATTGGAAACTTGTCAAAGTGCTTTGTAAATAGCTGCACTCAAATTATGTACAGACAGAGCAGAGCATAATTTTTGGTAGTGGTCAGTTCTGAAGCTTTTTTTATTGTCTTCAATGATAAATGCAAGTTTTTTCTTTCTTTTTTTAATGCATATTTGACACAAACTGAAACAAGCTGGTTTAGCCTAAAGGAAGCCCTCTGAAAGATATGCACAATCTCTATGTGGCCTGATAGTTGCTCTGCGTATTGTTTTGATGCAGCGCTGGTCATTTTTGTCTGAGCTCTGTCCCCAAGCTGTGCTTCTGCAAGAATTGTTGGGGAGCCAGGTAGCAAACCGTATTTAGGAATTGTTCTTGATTCATGGTGCAGCTCAGTTTTAACTCTGTACCTGAAGGATCAGCACAGTTTAGAAAGCTACTTGAGCTGGCACTGCTCTAGGTCATGATTACACAGTAAAACTGATAATGCAACATTAATGTTGCCAATTCATTAATAAACCGACATTTAACCACAGGAACGCATTCTGTGTTAAGTTTTATGGAAATATATCTATGCAAGCATGAATCAATTACCAGAGTCAAAATAAGCACGACTAATTGATATGCTACTTTTGAGAAGAAAAAGGAGTGTTAGTAGACTCATCAGCTGTATTTACAAGTGATTTCTGGTTCTACCTGTTGAAGATTAGACTCATCCTAAGAGATTCAAACCTGGTAGACTTATTTTTAGCATTTCAGATATGTTTCTTGTCATATGTATTCTAGTATGGTCTCCTAACTCTGGCTGAATTACCTTGCTGTGTGCTATACTCTATGAAACTTGCTTTGTGCCGCCACTATGGGCAGTGATGGCTGAATCCCCTAGTTGATGTTTATGTGTTAGATGTAAACCTGGCTCCTCAGCAGGCATTCCCAGTGCAGCACAGTTTGGTCTTCTTGTATGTATGAGGAGCACACTTTCATGACTACACAATACCAAGAGATACCAAGTGATACTCAACAAAATAGCAACTGCTACTGCCATAGGTGTTGTTACGCAGCTCATCTTAACTTTTGGATATATTTGTTCTTTTTCCTTCTACTTTTTACTCCTTATAAACTACTGAGTAAAGTTTCTCTCTAATCTGACTTTCTTTTGCTTATTGGCCTGCAGAATCCTGTGTGGTTAAGGAAGGAAATGTTCGTTTCCTGCATAACACCACAATGTACCCTGCTTGAGTTTGCTGCCTGTCACCTGGGCTTCCACTTGGCAGCAGCAAGCTCTCTGTGTTTTACCTGATAAACTTAATCAGAGGCATAAGCCCCATGTATTTATATAAAAACACATTTTATAGATACATTTTATGTAATGTTTATATAGTATATATAAAATTATATAAAAATGTTTTCCTCATAATACGTATCTGTGCAAATAACTGAGATAATTGCTGCCATCATGTTGTGAAAATGTTATGACAAGGGCGAGTGCACTTGAAATGAGAAGGCCAGTGGTTCATGAGAGTCTTCATTGCATTCACCAGCAGCACCCAGGCATCCAGAAGGATCCTTGTGGTTACCTGTTATGATTTCCTGCATAAAATGTTAGGCTGCTCTGTATTGATTTATATTTTTAGAAAATGTCACTGTTTGAAAACAGGAAACAGTTCAGCAAGGAAAATCTATCTCATGCCTAGGTTAATAGTTTTTTGTTATCGTCGGTGTTTAAACTTCTGCACCTTTACTCTGCTCTGCTTTCTTCCTGTCATCTGACATTTTTTGACCATTACAATTTTATTATTTTCATGTTGTATTGAAGAGCTGTTTAACAAACGTGGGGTTTTTTCCTGCATACATAAAACAATCAATGTCTTCCCTGAAAGGTCTCTTAAATGTAAATAATACGGACACATTGGGCATATTTTTTCCATTTTTTGTTCCTGTTATGATTCCTGTTGGTTTCTGAACACTCTCTCTGACTGGGGAACACCCATCTTGAATTGTAGATATCTTTATATCTTGATCAACAATCTGGGTGAGGGATTGAGTGCACCCTCAGTCAGTTTGCAGATGACACCAAGCTGAGTGGGAGTGTTGATCTGTTGGAGGACAGGAAGGCTCCATAGAGGGATCAGGACAAGCTGGGTCCATGGGCTGAGGCCAGTTGTATGAGGTTTAACAAGACCAGGTGCTGGATCTTGCTCTTGGCTCACATCAACCATATACAGTGCCACAGGCTGAGAGCAGAGTGGCTGGAAAGCTTCTCAGTGGAAAAGGACCTGGAGGTTCTGCTTGCCAGCAGCTGAACATGAGCCAGCAATGTGCCCAGGTGGCCAAGAAGGCCAATGGCATCCTGGACTGTATCAGCAATAGTGTGGCCAGCAGGATCAGGGCAGTGATTGTCCCTCTGTACTTGGCACTGGTGAGGCCACACCTCAAATCCTGTGCTCAGCTTTGGGTCCCTCATTACAAGAAGGACATTGAGGTGCTGGAGTGTGTCCAGAGAAGGGCAACAAAGCTGGTGAAGGATCTGGAGCACAAATCGTATGAGGAGTGGCTGAGGGAGCTGGGGTTGTTTAGCCTGAAGAAAAAGGAGGCTCGGAGAGGACCCTATTGCTCTCTACAAGTTCCTGAATGGAGGCAGTAGTCTGATGCAGGTTGGTCTCTTCCCCCTGGTAACAAGTGACAGGACGAGAGGAAATGGCCTCAAGTTGCACTAGGGGAGGTTTAGATTGGATATTAGGAAACACTTCTTCAGGGAAAGGGTTGTCAAACACTGGAATTGACTCCCCTGGAAAGTGGCTGAGTTACTATCCCTGGATGTACTACTTTGGGGCATGGTTTAGTGTTGGACTTGGTAGTGTTAGATTACTGGTTGGACTGGATGTTAGAGGTCTTTTCCAACCTAAAGGATTCTATGATATCAGAACTGAGATTAAAACTCAGTGGCAACTGCGCCAATAGTTAAAATTTGTTTATGCAATATATTTACCCATTTATTTATCACATTATTCCATGCATTGAGATTCAGTGTTTGACTGATTTGCTTGACTGATGCAAGCCTTTTTCAGAGAGCTTTCTGTTCTATAAGGTTGGTCTGTGTCCTTTGTACCTACACATGAGAATTGGCACTTGGTTGTATAAAGGGTTTATTTTTCAGTGGTTTTTGTATTTGTGTGGAAGGATAGCATTAATTTTTTATACTGAGGAAACGTAAGATTGCACTCGGCAGTTTGTACAGAGTGAAGTGAAAAGGGACTCCCCTATAAAAGTTTGCAGTTATTGTCAGCATTATTAATAGACTAGAAGCTTTGTAGGGATAGGGGAAAATTAAGCATGGCTACAGAACTAGTGATCCTTGGAAGCACATTTTTGTTTTGTGTACAGGCAGTACATGCAATTAAGAGAAGGTTGCAATACTGTAGATGGGGGTGGTTTGTAAGTGTGTGTTAATCTTTTTCTCCTCTGAGCAGCAGAGGGGGCTGCTATTGCTTTGCTGCAGTCCCATGCAGACTTGTGCAGTGTTCCTTTGCAAAGGTTTTCCTTGGTCCTGCAGCTGAAAGCCTGAAGCATGTTTTTTAAGTGTAGGGAATAAATATAACTGGAACAGGAGGTCTCAGGACTGTTTATTGGTCAAGAAATCTGTTTCCACTATAGAAAATGATGCAGGAATATTTTCTTTAAAAGAATAAGTATTAAACTTGGCTTGTATGATTGAGAATGCAATGTATAGTTCTCTGCTCTGAGTGCTTTCTCAGGAGAAAGAGAAAAACTTTATACTACAAAACTTTCATCTGTATTTTTTGTGGGGATCACGTGTAAGGTATGTAGATTCTTCATGCCTTTCATCTCCAGAATTGCCTAACAGTTAATACTAAAAGAACTTTAAGCTAAATAATAAATTTGCCTAAAGATGTGTCAGAAAGGCTACATTTTAAGAATTGTTCTGATTGTTAAAAAAAAAAAGGGGGGGGAACCCCCGAAAAAGCAGTGGCAATTTAATTTTTTTTTCATCTTGCTTCTTCCTGGGATTCTTCTTTTTAATTGAAACTTCTTTCACATCACTCTCTTTTAAAGCTTAGCAGCTGGCAAATTTTCTCCTCCCTTGGTTATTCTGAACTACAGCACTAGAGTACAATGATTTAAGATAAGTAAATGATAGAGGATAAACAGTAAATGGTCTTTACATTTATTTAGTCTTGTTCAACTTATTCATGAGTGACTGGATGAAGGGAGAGAGTGCACCCTCAGGAAGTTTGCTGATGATACCAAACTGGAAGGTGTGGCCGATACAGCAGCAGGCTGTGCTGCCATTTAGAAGGACCTGGACAGGCTGGAGAGTTGGGCAGAGAGGAATCTAACAAAGTTCAGCAAAGGCAAATGCAGGGTCCTGCACCTGGGGAAGAGGAACCCCTGCACCAGTACAGGCTGCTGGAAAGAAGCTTTATGGAGAAGGACCACAAAGTAGTCCTGGTGGACTACAAGCTATCCACGAGCCAGCAAGCTGACCAAGAGGCCAGTGGTGTCCTGGGGTGCATTAGGAAGAGCATTGTGAGCAGGTCACGGGAAGTGATCCTGTCTCTCTACTCAGCCCTAGTGAAGCCTCATCTGGAGTGCTGTGTCCAGTGCTGGGCTTCTCAGTACAAGAGAGACATGGAACTCCTGGAGTGGGTCCAGTGGACTGGATGAAGAGACTGGGGCATCTCTCTTAGGAGGAAAGGCTGAGGGAGCTGGGCCTTTTCAGCCTTAAGAAGACATAATTGTAGAAGAGGGGATCTTATCTATGCATACAAGTACTTTAAGGGCAGGTGTCCAGAGGCTGGGGCCAGAATCCTTTCAGTGGTGCCCAGTGGCAGAATAAGGGGTAACCTGCTCCAGGTGAATCTGCTTTAGCAGAGAATTGGACTAGATGATCTCCAGATGTACCTTCCAACCAATCTATGATTCATTCTGTGATTTAGAACTGCCAGTCATAATTACTTTTGCATTACCATGAGTTTAGTTATTTTCAAGCAAGTTTTGCTGTTTCAGAATATATTTTCTTTTTACTTTTCCAATACAGAGCCTTATTTTTGTAATGGACGGTAATCACATCAGAAATATTCATACTTGGAGATGCATATAAATCAACAGTTTTAACCTTTGATTTATTTCTCATTTATATACTCTACAGTTTAGTGCTAATGATTCCAAGCATGCAGGATCATTTGGAAAGGTTATGCAACTGTCATTAAGATGTAGTTTGTTAAATATTAGAGCATCCATGGAAGGAATGCAGATTTTCCATTTCTCTGTAGATAGCAAGGTTCTTGCCCATCAGTACTAACCTGCAGCATGCTTTACTATAAATATCAATGCTTTGTTTGAAAAATACTACTTAAATGCTGTGGTTTTACTTGGCTGTGTTAAGTTATGGTTTAATTTGCTGCCCAAAGGCTTGCAGGGGTCTAGCTGTACTTTTGTCATTTCTAAGTAGAATTGTTCCTACATCTTCACTTGCAGATAAAACTGGTATTAAATTATTGCTGCTCTGCTAATTTTCCCTACTTTGTAAGTGGATCTTGAAGCTTGCTAGTAGATATGTGGGCTCTACTCTATGAGTAATGTGGTTATTCCTCATAGAGTTTGTTGCTTATCTAAGAACTTGGCTATCTAGTTCAGCTTTCTCATGCAAAATTCTTGAAATATGTAGTAACTAAATTTGACTGTTATGTTAAAATGTCGCAGTCAAATTACAAGAATTTATTCTATAATAAATTCTGTTGGTTTTTTTTCCTTTATGAAGGGTGTCTTACCACTTTTCAGTATGATTTTTACAAATATTACAACAGAATTAAAGGACAGTGATAATATATAATTTGTGAAGAAAGTGTGTATAGAGAGTCTGTGAAGGAAGACAAGTACTTTAACAGAAAACATTGATTCTGACAGTTTGTGTCATAGTTTGGACTACAAAATTCTATTTAATAAGTAGATTTTAATTTTCTGTTTTCCCTTCACTGCAGAAAGATGCATTTTTTACTTTTTTTAAAGGTGGAAAGAGGTAATGCTGATTTAGCTTCTTGTTACAGAGAGTGCTTACTAGACTGAAGTCCTAGCTGAGTAAGACACAAGCAATTTTCTACTTCTATGCCAATAATTGAGGTCAGTCTTTAAACTCCAGTCAAGGGATTTACGTCAACTAGCCACACTGGAAAATAAACCTACAGAGCTTTGCATCGTGCCAGTTTTCTCTGTAGAGGTATTTGTCAATATATAATTGCACCTTCTTTGCAGTGAAGCCTACATCTCAGTGTACACCTTCCATCTCCTGGTGGTTCTTACCGGAAACGTCCAGTAGTTTCTCCTGAACATATGTGTAATTCTTTTGTAGCTCTAGTGGTTGGCTGCTCACAGATAAATTTACGGCAGTACCCTAAAGCAGAAAAGATGCCAGCCACCTTGGGCCGGGGGGCCAGAAACCGACTAAAATATTTGAATTGTCCTTTCATTGCTTGGCTAATGCATTGCTCCCTAAAGGTAAATATTGGAAAGGTTCTTGCCCATGTTACTCAAACTGCTATATTGGTTTCCTTTGTGTAGAATAAATTAAATTGATGCCTTCAGGATAATTACATGAAGCATGTCTTGTTGTCACATACTTTATTGTAGGCTTTGAAATTAGTGTTGGTTAGGCACCTATGTGGTTTTTGCTCTGCATCTTTGTTCTCAAAATGAGAATGAGTGTGCCTGGTTTTTTTTTTAAGAAAAAGAAATAAAAATTGCAGTAATGCTATTTCAACTCACCAATTATATGACAAAAACATTATGAAGTAGAAATCATGAAAACGTGCTTCAGAATCCCTTCAGTATGCTTACTCTGTTGGATGTATGGCTTGTCTAACAAATATGTTTGTGAGCTCTGCTCTACTTAAATATATAATTTTTTTCCTGGTGTTGTTCTTGACTGTATGGGACATGCTATTGCCTGATGTGATCATTAGCCTGAATATCTCCACTCTGTAGTAATACAGCTGTATTTACTTGAGCGTTTATCAGTGGATGCTGTTGCTCTGAGTATCTGTTTTAAGCTGCTTCTCTTTTTGGAGCTTATCTGAAGTTGGTATTAGTAGTTATAAAACTTGATGCAAGTGGTGAATCAAAGTGTGGAGAAAGGAAAACTTTTGCTGGTGAGTTAGTTTTTGTTTTGTTGACGCTGCCCTTCCCAAATGGTTGTTGTTAAATATTCTTTTGACTGTGAATTTAAAGTATATGTTTAAGAAATATGAGTTATGGTTAGGAAATTTCTTTCATTTTCTGAAGTTTAAAGTTATGAGATCTGAAATTAGCTTAGGGGGCCGGAGGAACAGAACCTGAGGACCAGAACTACGTTTAACAGCTGCTGTGGGACTACCATTTTTTCCTGATGCATTTCTTACTGTAATCTGCAAAATAGCAGTATGTCCTTTATTTCTGTAGGAGACTTTTCATTGTCTGCAGAACATGTTGCTATTCAGCAAACTGTGCACAGTGAAGTCATTTACATACCTTTACAAATTCTTGAGTATAAGGAGAAAAACTAGACAATGTGAATTTTTAGGCTAGTTTAACCATTTTTGAACAGGCAGAATGCTTAAAATAAGTGTTTGAACAGACAGCATCTAATGTCCATTGACAAAGGATGATTTTTGACACATGAACTGTTCTTCTTTGCTAGTATATGGTATCTGATCTGTGTGTGAAGCTGTGCTTGTGCAGTAATGATATAATATGCATTTTGTGTAGACTCATTGATCAGCCATTGTGGTTTGTTTAGGTTGTATGTGAATGTTTTACAGTTTTGTTTATTGGTGAAGTTTCTACTAGAAAAATCCCTGTGAAACCTGGAACCAGTGTTTCTGTGAACGGTTTGTTTTGTTGCAAGCATCTTCTCCCTTCTATTCAATAATGTGGTTAATGAACATGCTGTCTAAACTCTAACTTCATGCAAAATTTGTGAGAGTTCTCCCCAATCTCTCCTGGACCAACAAGTTCAGGAATTCACCAACTTACTGTAAAATGGGCTTTACGTTAAAAAAACTTTGTGTGCATTGACTGTGTATGGTACAACTTCTGATATAATGTTACATATAGTTAATTGGTGTTGAAATTTTAAAGGTTAATTGGTGTTGAAATTTTAAAGGTTAAAGTCATGAGTTCCTGTGCATAGATAGGTATCTCGATAATAATTACTGGAATACAAGAGAAAAGCATTGCTGTTGGGCATCTCTTCTGTATCATTTCTCCTTTCTTCTACTCTTGCTAATTTTAAATTTTGTTTCCTTAGTTTGTAACAACAAGAATTGGGAAGAGGGAGAGGATCTGACAAGGACACAAATACTAAGGAAGTGCAGAGATTTCTATCCCAAGTCAAGGTGGTCCAAACTAACTATTTCTTCAAAAACCTTATTTCTTTTGATTTTTTTCTTACTAAAAGCTCATGTTTTCTACTGACTTTATTACCTGACCATACATTGCATAGTATGAAAGGAGCAAATTGTGAATTTTAGTAAAATTCAGTATAATTCAGTCTTGGAAGACAGTGGCTATGCTTTTCAGCTATGTCATGACATATTACTCAGTTAATGGTTATAGTATCTTAACACATTTGTTCTATCCCTGGCGCCTCAGGTGAAGTGGAAAGTGTACTTATTGCCACCACAGATTGCCAGCAGGGATAAATCCCACCTTATTCATCATCAAAAGTTGTTACTACTTAAAGTATTAGCAACATTTCCTGTAAGTGCAAATCACATTCTTATCCAGTCAATGCTTAGAAGAGGAGACCTTTTGTTCTTCTCAAATTACTGAGTGTCCCTTAAGGATTACCCAAATGTATAGGGTACTAAAAAAAATTAAAAGACAATAAATAATAAACATAGTTTTGCCAACGTCATAATTCCTTCAGTATGATCCCTTGGTCAGATTTTCTAAAACACACACAAAAAAATTGACTTAAAATAAATATGTAAAAATGAAGTTAAGAAACTGGAAGTGACGTGGCCAAATGGAAGAAATCAGACATGAAATCATTCAATATAGATCACTTGTTCTTGCCAAGTGTAATAGTGTTGTCCCTCAACTGTAAGCTGGACTTCATCCAAAGCAAGGACACTTTCAATTGGTACGTGGAGACACTCACCCTTCCACACAGTGTTTGGCTTTGATGTAAACCACTAGTATTCCATGCCCTAGAGCAAGTATGCAACACACAGGTGTGCACATGTATCTGTTTTGGAGGATGGGCTGTTGACAGACTCTGACTCTTTCTACACTGTGCCAGGCAGAATTTGGTGCTGCTGCACTGCCTTTCTTTGTTGGCAGGGTTTGAAGTCTGAATATCAGACTGCCAGTAAACTCAAAGCTGGACTTAGTTGACCATATACAAAATGAAAATTCTATTAAATACTTACAAGTGTTTTAAATTATAAGTGAAATTTGAACAAATCAGAGAAAGCCAGTGTTTGTGAAATAAAAGTACAGGCAAGGCTGCCCCTTCCTTAAAAAAAAAAAAGGTGGAAAAAAGGACAGACAAGTGAAAGATCAAGGTGGCAACCATACCACTTGAGAGTGCCAGCTCTTCGACGTACTACCTGCTTTTTTTCTGTGGTCTGTGCATTCTTTACTTTACATATCTTGATCTTTATAAATAGCCTCACACCCTTTTGCAGTATGCTGTTACCAGCTGAAAAGGATTATATAGCTTAATTTGGTGCTATCAGATGAATGCCATCGTAACAATCAGTTGTTCCATTTGTTAGATTTATGTATTTACGTGTATTTTACAGTGCTAGTAAGAAAAATAGTCTTATATCAAAATAGACCTTGATATCCATATTGTTTCAAACGTACAAATTGTAATACTTTGCATTATTCAACCTTTTATTTTGGCAGTAGGCAATATAGCTAATCTGGAGAGTGTTACTGTGTTGTCAGGTTTGGTTTTTTTTTTTTCTTAATGCTGAATAAATGGTATGTGGACAGAATTTCACTACAGAAGAAGAAAAATACTTAGGTGTGTTAAGTGGTAGAAATATTTTAATGCCTATCTGATATTTTGGGGATTTTTCCTGTTCCCATTTAATATGTAGAAAGAAAGAAAAGTCTAAGTCCAAACATCATTTTTGGCAGTGCTCTTTATACATTATTCAGAAACTGGTAATCATGTTTTAAATATTTTGGTACTGCCTTGTTTATTTTTGTATGTGTAGGTATGTAAATAGAGAATTTCTCATTTGAAGCCTTGCATTTTACATGGAAGGGTGATACAGTGATAAGAAAAGCTGAATTTTTCAGTATGAAAAATTAATTCTTTTGTTTCCATTCATTTTTGTAAAAGCAACCTCCTTACTAAAAAAGCCACCCTCTTTCCCTTCCCCCAGCTTATCCTCAGCTGGGAATTTAACGTGCATTTTAATCCAGCATTAAATATTGCATGACTTCTCTACCTGTTGCTGTAGTTCTTAATTCTTAGCTTTATTTAAAGGTGCAACAACAGCATAAGTAAGTGGTCAGCAAATAAATTCCTGCAGAGCAGCTGTAGCAATTCTTTTTAGCAGCTGTTACAACTCTGACTAGACTGAAGAGTTAAACTTGCTTATCCAACAGGTCATGTTATAGCCAGTGAGGCAGACATTTCTGGAATATTTATAAAATGCAAGAAGATGCAGCTGGATTTCTGTTGCATACCTAGAATATTTTCTGAAATGTTTAATGAAGAAATGAAGATACATGCTTTAAAAATAGTTTTTTAAAAAGTGACAATGACAACAAGACCCCATAGTACAGTAAATAAAGTAATGAAGTTAGGGGAGGTGTGGAGTAAAGGGAAATAATAAAGGCCTCTAGTTTCAAGTGATTATTAGACACTTACAGGCATGTCTAAATATGGTAGGAATTATTTTTTTAGATGCTCATCGTTAAGTATCTTTTTAATTATATGATAGTATCATTAGTATTGATATTATATAGTCTTGTCAATATACAGTTTACCAGACAGTCTATGTTGTTTTCATAAACCGTCCATGTGACCTTACAAAAAGTTAACTTGTGCAAATGGTCCCTTATAATTAGTCAAGTGCTTTATTGCACTAGTACCGGTGTGACTGAGGGCAGAGCTGCAAGTACCTGCATGTTCCCTTCCCTTTCTTTTGAGATGAAATTCTGTACTTGGTGAGATGCCTACAAAGCTTTTATTATTGATGTCTCTTCAGGACCAGTATTGGACAAAGGGAACTGATCTAATATCTCGTTGCCCAAAGATGGAGGTCTTGACTACTCTTCACTTCTAAACACTCTTCGTCTCATCATGCATCTGGCTGCTTTGTGAACTGTTCACAATAGTGGAAAAATAACTTAGCAACAAAAAAAGTTGAGGATTTTCAGGTATCCTACTTACTGGAGTTATATTAGAGCTCACAAACCTGACAAATTTTACAGCCAGTTTAAGGAACAGTTTGGAAAAAATGGCCAGAGCAAGGAGGAGGGAAGGGCTAGCCGCCTCCTTTTTGCTACTAGAATCTCCAATGAACCTTTTTGTTTCCTTTTAGCTGCAAAGATCAGCTGTGGGATTGAACAGATCCAGTGGAGATCTGTTATTTTTTTACTCGCTGACATTCAAACTCACTTCCATTCGTGGTTGCAATTAGAAATTGTAAGTAGTGAAACTTTGCTGTTGATTAATCTGACTAACTGCTGGGCTCCCCAGCAAGCAAGGCTGATGTAGTTAAGTGCCATACACAAGTATTAGAATGCAGTAGGTCAAGTTTGAGTCTCATTTTATTTCTCTGTCCGCTCACACTTAAATGCCAGAATGCTTAACAGATACGAGCATGCACATAGGCATGAAAAACGTCTAGTAGGTATGTTTATCTCATGATTTCCCCTTTGCTGCTAAACTTGATATTTCATATCTTGCCTGCTCTGTACTAGTGGACTTCTGGGAATGCTATCTTGTGTTTTGCCAGACAGAAGCTTTACCATCATCCTTATCTGTATTTTTTTTTACTTTTATAATTTCTTTTCAGTATAGGAGTGTCATACAAATTGTACCATCTTCCACCAACAGTTACAAAAGCCATAGTTCCTCCTTGCTCTTTCATGGCAAAAACTGTAAGGTAGCTCTATTGTATTAGATAAAAATGTTTTTCATCACTGTAGTTTTTAATGGCCATGCCTGGATATGATTTCAGAGCCAGAATTATAGCCAGGAAGTATCATTTGAGTGAATCTGAGTTAAGAAAATCTGTGTTCTTCTTCACTGTGTTCTTAAGCTTTGTTGCCAAAGAAAATGAAGGTTGTGCAGTTGAGACATTTGCCTGTCATTGTCATCCTTTCCAGACCTTATGGATTTCTTGACTAATTTTCACCCAATTTGACAAAGAGAGAGATTACACAAGTTTTCAAGATAACTAAAGGGTAGGAAGGAAAGGGAGAGACTTATTAGTACATCTGCAGAAAAGGAAGTCTATGAAGTGACCGTTACCTGGTAAGACATAATTGAATTCTTGAGGAATTGAGTATTTCTATGATCATGTAAGCAGTTCAGTCAACATTTGTTCCTTCCTTTAAACCATAGAAGCCATTTATTAGTCAATACTCATAGTAAGGCATAAACCTGAAATAAATCTTTGCTATGGCTGGACTGTTCAGAGTGAGCCTTCCATGACATTTTGGGACCATAAAGCCTTGGAGAAGCTGGAGAGTAATTCAAGTGCAATTTGAACTGTCATGATAATCTAACCTGGAGCCAAACTTCGTTCTTTCTGTTACTTGTGCTACAACAGGTCTACTCCTGGGTGTTTCATGAACTATAGAGAAAGCCATCAGTTTGCATGTTTAAACTAGTAGTTTTGCCCCTTTTGCATACTATTCAAGTGTACGTTTTTTAGGAAATTTTGATCTCATAAGATCAAAATTGTTATCCCCATTGATTCCCCTCCATACCCTCTTCAGGAGTCTGGGTCATTATCTTTTCTTATATGTGCAGATGTTTTTATTGGGTAAACTTGGATAGAACACAGACTGTTTAAAGCAATAGGGTTTTTTTCTGTCCAGCACCATTAATACAGTTGCAGTTATTTTTGTACAGCAGTGCCTTTTAACTATACAGCTGGTTCATTTGCCTGTACAAAACAAGCTAATGTACAATGTGTCATTTGAAAACTACTTGTATATTGATATTAGAAATCCCTCACATGAATAAACTTGGGACCACAGTAGCTAGGTGAGTGATTACTAGTGTAGTATAAGAGTACCTTGCTTTGCTGACAAAGTGGTTCTTGGTCTTTCTAGACCAACAGGGACTATCATGAATATCAAGGGAATAATAAAGCTCGTGTATAATGTAAATTATAGTGCATTCTGTATGCAGCACCTATGTGGAGCTTACTACAGGTGTTATTTAGGGAGTATATTATGAAATATATTCAAAAGATTATGATGTTATGATTGATTTGAGAAGGTAACTTTTGAAACGTTGCAGTGCTCTGCTTTATCCATTTGAGGGCAGCTGTTCACCGATGTTAAAAACTGTGGAGAACCTCTCTGGGGTTCTGCTGTCTGCATTTTAATTTTTCTGTACTTACTTCATCTAGGTCTGTGTAGGTCTTGTACTGTTCCATCACCATATTAAAATATCATGATTTTTAAAATTTTTTTTCCAGTAATGTTAATATGCAAAGCAGTTGTCAACTCTAAGAGAAAATTATATAGTGTGTATGTAAGCTGGTTTTCAGTGTGGGGGTAATTTCTTAGATTCGTGTCTTAAAACTGTGACCTGACTGGGAGGTATAAAGATTATTGCTGCTTACTACATGCTTTCATTTTACAAAGACACCACTTCACTGAACTGGCCAAAAAGAAACAGTTTCTTTTGTTTACAGTTGAAAGTCCCTGACAATCTCAAGCTAGTATTTTCAAACTCAAGGTTTCAGGCACTTTTATGTGATCTGATTTCAAATGTGATCTTCCAATTACAAGGACAGGTGGGCCCTTAAAAGGAGCATCACTGGAAATCGGCCTCACTTTATTTAGAAATAGGATGTTAGAAAAATATATTACAAAGCATTAAATCTCAAATTTTCATAATTTCACATGTGTCAAGTTTATACATGTTCTCACTGTGTATAATGTAAAAAAGGACTTTTAAAGATGAAAACAACAGTGATTCTTTAAACTTAAATTTAGAGCTTAAATTAGAATTATATGTGTAATAAATACAAAAATAAGTGATATCTACTATATTCAGTGTATTCCTGACACTTCTGACATAGCCAACCCTCACCATTTTTTCTTCCTGTTACAACCTCTTACTGCTTAAATTAGACTGTGTTGTATTTTCAGGCGAAAGACCTTCACTTATTAGATGTTTACAGCTGTCCAGCTTGGGGTCTTTAAACATTACTGTAAGACAATTATACTTACAGTCAGTAACGTGTAGGAAATACAAGACTGAAAAGAAAGTGATGATACATGGAAGTAAAATTGGGCCAGCAAAATCTCATCTATTAGTGCAAGTCTTTTTCCAGGAGATGATGGTAAAAAAAGGCAGGGGAAAAAAGACACAGATAAAAACTGGAGCCTTTTCTTATTGCCATGATAAACTATGAAATCTAGCTTTGTAATTTCACGTGAGACAGAAAAAAAGTGCCATATTTTGTCACGGCTTTATCCACGTAAAAAGGGGACTACAGTGAATGTGAACGTGATACTTTTTTCAGCTAGTAATGTGTCCCTGTGCAATTACTCTAGAATATTTTGGACATTCCTGAGGAAAAACCAGTGTACTACTGGGACTTCATCTCAAACCACACAAGAAGGGCTGACAATCCCAAGTTTTGTCTTTTCAGAGGTGTGAGAAAAACCTGTTACTGGAGACTTGCGTGGTGAGCAGTGCTTGGAGAGTGCAACACCTCAGTCTTGTTTGCTCCCCAATTGTATGTAAATTTGTAAATGGGCCAAGTGATGTTCCTGTTTTGCACTTTTGTTCTGAGCTAATAATTAAAAAAAAAGGGGGGGGGAACTAAGCCTGTAAAGTAATAAGATGCTAGGCTCTGATACCAACTAATAACAGCTGGTGATCTGCTACGCTGTCAAATTCTTTCAGCAATTGCGCAATAAAGACTCTGTTAAAACTGAGTTTATTTCAGCAGTTTCTCTTCGTGTACACACGCATGCAGACAATTCTATATGCAATTAAACGAAATGCCAAATATTTATTAAACTAGAAAGTAAGGCTTACTTTGTACAGAATGCTGTATCTGATCTTGTATTACATACTATAAAAATCTCAAATTATATTTATATAAATACATTTAGGTCAACTTCACACTTAGTCAGAACTATTGAAATGGTGACCAGTTTGTCAAAATGGAAAACTGATCTGTTGCTTCTTTTTGAATGATACTTCAATAGGGTATGTGAGTTGATCTCTTTTGAGCTTTTGGCTCTGTTCTTCACTTTAGTTATTCAAAGTAGAAACAAAAGGCTCCTCTTTAGCCTCTTTGGAGTACTTCAGTGAAATTTTCTTATTTGAATGAAACTGAGATTCCAAGACACTTATTCTGAAGCTTTCCAGCCAAGTGAAAGCCTAGTACTTGTTGTATAAAATATGAAGTAATTCAGAATGAAGCTATAAACTAATGCTATTGCTATTGAGTACAGTGTAATGGTAAACTGTTTCTTGGAGTTTATAAGATGAAGTATAAAGTAGGAAATGTAAAGAGTCTTTTAGTAGAAAATGTACATCTAAATGTGCTTTAGAATAACATCTGAATTGTATGGTAGAGAATAAAAAAACCCAGCCATCTGTGCATGAAAATTCTGTGCTACCCAGCATTGTCACAGCTTTTCTGTATGCAACTGTGCAACATCTGTAAAGAAATAAGGTTTGTCTTGTTTGTCTGAGAAATATTTTCTTGTAAGTGAAGGCTTACTGTAATGTGTATATACTCTCAATGAAACACCAGGGATTTTTTTCCTTCTTTTTTTTTTCTTTTTAAACCTTTCCACATGCAAATGTTTGGTCGGGGGGCCCTGTATATGCAAGTGAGACATGCTTACAGCTTGGCTTTTTGAGGGGGAAACAAAGGGCTAAGTGGAAATGCTAATACAGTCATATTTTAATGCTGTCTTTTGTCAAGTTACATTGTTGTGCTCCGAGCATTAAAGCATTACTGCACTCCCTCTTTTGCCCTCACATAATTATACAGTTAATTATCTTTGCTGGTTTGTGCATAAAGGGACTTGTAAGATTTCTTAATGGTCATTTATTCTCTGTGTTTTGGACTGTGCTGACTCAGTTCATACAAGAGCTTTGATGGTTTTCTGCATCTCTTATCAGCAATTTCATAAGACATTTTCACAGGTCTTTGTCTCTTTCTACTTAGTTTTGCTCAAAAAGGTTTTCAAAATATGAATATGTTTTTAAGAAACATGTCCAAGTATAGGCATCAGAAAGGGATTGTGGGAACCTAGAGGTATTGTAGGAAAGCTAATTTGATCAAGAAATTATTTAAAATGGAAGCAAACTAATAGTGGAAAATCTGAGGAATAGACATTGCTGTTCAGCTTTGTTTGGTGGAGTACCAACCTTTTTACTGAAAAATGGTCCTCAGTCAGGTTTGTTGCTAAGGCCAGGCAGACCTCTCCCCACATCCTTCAAGATATGCTGTTGTTTTGGAGGAAGAGCCCTTCTCCTTTACATCAGTGTGATGGATAGGCCTGAGGAAACTGGTACCCAAACTCCTGATGGCCAGAAGAGGAAAGATTATCGTACCATTGCATCCTTAGAACCAAAGCTGCCTGGATGATGCTCCCCCCACAGCTGCAGGGAAAGAGGAGGAAGTGCAGGCTGGAGTGCAACAGTAGCTTCGTTTCTACTTTTATTAAATGAACAAGTTTTGTGCCAATGCCACCATTTTAGGGGACTCTAATTTTTTTCCTTTTTTTTTTTTTTTATCCATTTTTCTTTCCTTTTGTAACTTTTGGACTTAGCAATATATTATGTTTGTGGAGGCTATAATTGAGAAACAGCAAAGTCCAAGTCAGTTTTTCATTTGATTTTAGTGACAGTCCAGAACAAACCTGCTTGTGGAGTGGTGGAGTTGATCGTGCAGCAATGCTGTCACTCTCTGAAGGTTGCAATCTCCTTGACTTCCCCTTCTGAAAGTGCAATGCCAATTTGCAAAAAAAAAAAAAAAAAAAAAATTAAAAGAAAATTCTTCCTTTAAAGTGCAGGTGTAAGTGGCTCTGGCTATTAAAACTCCAGGCAGTCATGATTTTCTTCGTTTTCAATCTGCAGATCCCTTTTTGGAGAAGGGCTTTTCTGACATTGCAGGGGAGGTCCACCAGCTGTTTGACTGACAGGAGCAGTCTGCCTGCCCCTTGGTAGTTTAATTCCTGTCTATACTAGGATAGCTTGCACTTCACTGAGCAGCAGACAGGTCAGGACACTTGGCAGGAGAAGGTTGAGAGACAAAGGCAGCAAGCTTTGGGGAACTGATTCACCAGTCTGAAACTTTAAAAAAAAAAATCATGCAACTTTAGAGCAAAGTTTTTACCAATGTTCTTCCAGTGTTAGTAGACTTGACAAAGTAAGAATAATAAAATGTCCAAACCTGGGAAAACTGCCATCAACCATGGCTTGGTTCCTGTTGATCTTAAAAGTGCCAAAGAACCTCTACCACACCAAACCGTGATGAAGATATTTAGCATCAGCATCATTGCACAGGGTTTGCCCTTCTGCCGTAGGCGGGTAAGTGTAAAAGTCTTTAAAACCTGAATTTTGATCACTTGGCTTGTAGCTCAGTGCTTTGTCATGGTGCATTCATTCCGTGAGGAAGTACTTATCTATTCACTCAAGGTGCCATTATTTCATTAATTCTTCTGCTTTATTTAAAACTGTACATGTTGTCTTAGCTATTACTCATTTAAAGGAACATGTGAGGGATTCTTTTATAGCTGTAAACCATATGGGGAAAACAAATGCTGTACAAAATAGGTGCCTTCATAAATGTGTATTTTGCTGTTATTCAGTCTTTTAGGTGATGAAGCTTGGAGTATAATTCATTGAACTCAGTTCTGAATTGTATTGGCATATGTGACTTACTGGATACTAAATTAGAGAATTTAGAAATGTTAAAATAATTAATATTTAAGCATTTTTAGTAAGAATTCTTGAAATAAAATTTTAATAGTTTTATAACTCAGTAATGGAGATAACATTTTTTGCTGTTACAGAAAATAAAAATAGCATGTTACTATGTGGTGGTTGCGATATAGTTTATATATAGACAATCCTAGCCTGACAAACTATCACGGGTCTTATGCTACAGCTTCAGGAACTATATTAATAAAGTGGCTCTTAAAAATCATTATATGAGTTTTGTATTGCTGCTGAATAAATGCTGTTTCTGTTTATTGATGCACGTTTTAAAATCTAGCTCACCTTTTGTAAATATGCTGGCTTTCCTTGATTGTCAACCCACTACTTTTTAGCAACCTCAGTTAAATCACAGACAAAATTTAAATTTGACGAGATCACATTGGAAAGTTTGATTTCTTTCTACTGTGTTGTTTGGTGTATCTTGGAACATTTCTTATATATAAAAGGTATGCATGCATTGAAAGCTAGCAACATAATGTCAATCTGCAGCATTGCAAAAATTAGAACACATATATATATATACACACACATGACTGTTTAATATTGGATCGTGCATTTCAGAAAACTATTTTTTTCCTGAAATTAGATATTATACATATGCGTTTGCTGAACATGGAATAGGAACATTTCATAATGTTGGAAGTGATAAAGTAATCTCCTATATTTTAATAGGTGTGCTTTAATTTTTTTTATATTAATTGAGAACTGTTTCCTTGAAAATAAACATTTGGAATATGTTTCGATAGCTTTAGTTCCTTTGTCTTGGATAAAGCATAGTATACAGTGTAGAAGATAAGTTTCGGAGCTGTATTTCACAAGTCTTTTTAGTGGCTCTATTAATATGTTATACTGTTGGAACTTTAATGCTGATGTCTTATGTGTGTATTTTCTGTAATGAGAAGTGTGATCACACATTAACTTCTCACAAATACAAGAAAACCCTCCCAAAATCTAAAGCAGTTCTCTGCAGATTTTGCTCTGTTCCAAAATGACCAGAATGATCTTGTTTGTCCTGTCCTACACCACGTTCAAGCAGTCAATTTAATGTTTTAGCTCTAGGAGGATTTAAGAAGCTGTTCAGCATCTACTTTTCTTTTAACATTAGGACTAATGAGGAAATTTAGAAACATCTTAAATGTATGTTTTATCAGCTAAGATATCATCAATCTATTTATCTTGTGTTCTGAAACTAACAATTCTCAGTATGATGGCTGCTGATAGTGGAAGAGGTAAGAGCTCCACCTTTAGTCTCATGCCTTCCAACACTCAAAGCCTGCACGTAAGTTGTGGTGATTACCATATTGGGTTCCCTCCATGCTAATACGCGTAGGTCGCATACAAGTTCTCCATTTTCCTTTCCACATGTTGAAAAAACCCATACCAAAACCCAGCCTCATTTTTGATATCAATAAATGAGAGAATCGATACTTTTGTTATCTAGATTTATCCTTTTATTAAACATAACGCAAAATAGGAATTTTGACACAAAGTCTTCACCAATATGCAATGTTTAGTTTTTAAAAATTCTACTTTTCATTTAATAAGTAATGCATTGAATTATTTAGCACTGTATGTTCAGAGCTAAGTTTGATGTGCTTTAGAACACAAGCTACCATTTGCTTCCAGGTTATTGACTTAGTACTATATTGATGTCAACTTTTTTCTGAAAAAAAAGTGTACATTTGGACCATTCGAACACTGACCTGACTTAAAGATTATTGACCTTCTCCTTGTTTGAACTCATTTCTTCCCCTCCTTAATTGTACATTAGACCTAACAAACCATCTTTAAAATGTGTACTGTGATCCTTGAGAGTAAAAATACTTCCGTTATGAGAGCTGACAGTTCATGGCTTCTGCATCCTCTGCATTAGTTATACTGGGCTTCTATCAAGAAGTGCACTATAAATGGTCACAGGACTTAACAGTTTGCCCTTATGCATTTTGTCAGTTTGCTCATGTAGTTAAAACACTTGTCTGCAATACTGCTAATCTGAATCCAGTTAAAAATAGTATTACTTAGCATTCTTTGTGTAGCACTGAGAATAACTTTAGTGTATAGCTCTAGAAGTTCTGGACTTACACAGTAAACGTATGCATTCCTTAAAGTTGTTACAGAAAACACTGATGCAGTATCATCAAATGTAGGCATAGCCATGATCCTCTTTAGCCTTTAACATATCTTTTATAGGCACTGAAGTAGATTTTGCAGTATAACATGAAGAAGCAATGAATACCTTTCAGCTAGTACACACTTAAAGTATCAGATATCATTAGCTCTTCAGTGCGATGTAACTGCAGCTGATCATTGAACATACTTAAAAGATAGTCACGTATGTCACGTATGTTCCAAAATCAAGTGCCGTATTTTGTTTGCCACGGTGAATACTTTCAGTTGACAAAAAAATTGGTCTCTTAATTATGTGATTTTTCACTTAGACTGCTCTTAAACTGCCAACAGTAGAAGTGTTTTTCCTTCTGAACTCAAAATTCTTAACTATTTCAAAAGCTGTATTTTAAAAATAGATTTCTTCCCTCTTTAGTTTTCCAGGGTTTTTTTCCTGAAAATTCCACTACTTGTTGCTCTTGAAGACTGCTGGATAACAATTTCATCACATTAAATACATGTTTTTAAGAAGTGCTAATAAGCTGGAGAATTTGTGAGAGTGACTTGTTCACTTGCAGCATTCCTTCATTTCAAGTGGATTAAAGTAGCACTGAACTGTTATAAAGCAGGGGTTTCAGTGTGCACCCTGTGGTGTTCCAAGCTAGAAAAGTCAAGGTAATAAATGTATCCATTTTCAGTGCCTGTAATCTCAGATACACCAAAAATTCTGTTATACTGTTCCATTTTGTGACAATAGTTTTGCTGTATGTGTGTATGTTTCACCCTTAAAATGGATCCAACCGAATTTTGGCAATTCATCACCTTTTGGTAGTTCATTACTGAAATATTTCCATCATAGGGTGTATTTTTGTGTTAAGTGAACATAGGATAAAGCATTTTAAGCATTAATTTATATGCCACCCTGTATTTTTCAAATAAGAGCATCCACTGCTCTTATACATTACATATGGAATTAGTTGGTTTGTTACTACAACAATGGAATGAGACTTTCAGTCAACCTTTTCCTGGTTGACTGGTATGCTTGTTTTGTAGTTTGTTTAAAATGCTAATATGACTTACACGTGAACAACTTGACTTATTTGGACTTGTTTCTTTATCCCTTAATTTCTGTGTTAAAACAACCAAAACACTCTTTTCATTATCAGTCAAATCTATGTAAATACTTGCACCAGCAGTTCAGCCAAGTCTGTCCATTCAGTTTTTCAGGGGAATGTAGTCCTGAATTTTTCTGAAACAAATCATATTTCCTGCTTAAGTATAGCCCTGTATTTCATGGATGACAGTAAGATGTTACTTAATGGACAAAAAACTACTTAGCTTTCTCTGAAATGATATATCCTCTCATTTTACACTTCCCTATATTGCACCTGACTTTGCATCAGTTCTGAGTAATATAGAAAAGCACTAAACTATATTCCCCTTAAACAAAAAATAAAGGATTCTTTTCCCTTGCAATTTCTCATCATTTGGTAAGAAGAGACTGTCAGAAGAACATAAAGAAAAAAAATGTGTGAGAATGTGCATGTGTGCACAAATATATATGTATATGTGTTTAATTTTCTAATTTAAAACTTAAGGTAATCTTCAGAGTCTGTCACAGAACAAATCAGAGCACTCCCACATGCTTGTGTCTTCTACAAGAGAATTTTTTGGTTCTGGGCTTTGTGGCAGGGAACTTGATTATGGCCACTGGTGGTAAGATGCCTCTTTGAGTGGCTGTCATAATTTTCTTTCAAAGCTGCTTTAGTCTTTACTTAAAATTCCGTTTTTTTTGTTAGAAAAATTGTCAGAGAAGTACAGATCATGGACTGATCAGTGGATGTTTAATAGGAAAGGAAGTTTTTCTTGTCCCTATGCTTATTTCTCATAAAGGAGTGTGTCCATTGCTCTGGATTTGAAAATATTCACAATAAAGCTGGCCTTATAAATGTTTTACTTTTTGTTGTTAAATTTATAATTTATAGTTGTTTGGGGTTTTTTTCTTGCTTTTTATTATTTTATTTTATTATTTTCTTGCTTCAATTTTGGAACATCTTTGGAATGAAACAGAAGTACTTGAGAAGTTCAGCAGAAGGAAGTTTACTGAAAAGGCAGATGGTTTTGAATGGAAAGAAAGGAATACTAAAAAGTTACGGAAATGAGCAAGGCTGTCTTCTGTAACACTGCCTAGAGGGTCATGCCATTTAGAAGATAAACAGTCTTGAATAATGAACTATTTCCTCTTCTTTTTTTTTTATTTGTTTTTTACTTATATGCAGTATCTCCGCTCTGAATCTGTTTTTCCCATGCCTTTCATTTTCTCTCTCAAGGAGAGTGAAAGTTTTTCCTGTGTGAAGCCTGTGTAGCCTTGAAGAAAAGCAATGTTACTTATTTTCTCAATATGGAACAGAGGAAGTCTAAAAATTATCTTCTTCACCCTTTTTTCTCCTTCTTTCTGCAACTCTCTCTTTCATTTTGCTTGCAAACCAATTGACTCTTTACTGTACTTGAGAGGGAATAATATAGGAATTGCAGAAGCAGAAAAAAGAGGTGGACAGATCCTCAATTTTCTGGTTAACTCAAGGTGGGGTGGTTCAGCCTGGCTCAGCTGAAGTGACCCGTGGTGTCCCAGG
Source organism: Pseudopipra pipra (assembly GCF_036250125.1). Taxonomy (NCBI): domain Eukaryota; kingdom Metazoa; phylum Chordata; class Aves; order Passeriformes; family Pipridae; genus Pseudopipra; species Pseudopipra pipra. Next base: position 31,240,130 of record NC_087552.1, on the reverse strand, counting down.
CTGTGCTTACAAGAGGTCTGCCAAGGCGTACCAAAAATCCATCTTTTAAGCTGTGGATACAGTCAGATATAGCCAGTGTTTATGGCTCTGTAGAACTAGATACAGGCAGAAGTATCTTTACCCCTCCTCTTCTCTGGGGTGTTACAGAAGCTCGGGGCTTAAGATAGCCATTTGTAGGAGGGAGCACTCAGTTTGCTGCTCAAACAGCTGTTCCCTGTGTCACCTGGAAAAAAATAAAAATTGAAAGTTAAACTGTGCATATCTAGCCCAGCCTACTGTACTGGGTCAAAAATAATTGAACAATGTCTGACAACTTGATTGTTTTTGTTATTATGTTTGGTTTGGGGTTTTTATGTTTTGGTTTTGGGTGGTTTTTCTCAAACCTTTACTGCCAGACATGTCAGCACTCCCAAAGACGGCTTTTCTGAATACTGAGTGATCCTCTGTAACCATACTGACACTTTGAGAAACATTGTTATTTAAATTGTTCTACCTATTTCTGGGCAAGATAAAAGCAGCAATCGGAAACTCATTTATATTTAACTCTAGCTAAAATGTTTTTCTTTGTGGTTTAATGCATTTAGAACTTCGATTCCTCATGCAGTGATGTCTCTTACAGACCAATGCCCGAGTGCAGATGCTAAAAGCATGTTATGACGATTCTGCAGTCAGCCCCTTCCCTTCAGGAGGCTTCAGAAGGAAGGCTGCCTGGGCTATTTTTCTCCTTTGTGCCCAGTTGTTTAGATGTCTTTAGAAGCCTTTATTGTCATGCACTTTGAGCTATTTAAACATGCTGGATTGACTTTGTGAAAGGTCTTCACCTGCCTAAAGTCTGTCTGTTTTGTTGTCTGAAACTGTGGAGGTTATAGCATCCAGCAGAAGAAACGAGGGAATGGGAGACAACAGTGATGCCATAAACTGACCCAGCTGCCTCTTTGCTGATTGATCATGCCGGAGGGGAACTCATGAAATGTGTAATTAAATACTTAATGTATTGCTTTGAAATCTAATTACTTTAACCATGAATCTCCCTTTTTTCTTTTTGCAGTCTCTTGTATCACTAAGTAAACACTTTTTTTCCTTCTACAACAAATGAAGTAATTTTAAATTCCTGAACAGATCTTTCTCATGTATGGGGAAAGACTCCTTTGAGAGGAAAATACTGCATTGCTGTGTCATTACTATCCTTAGTACAGAAACACAAAGAGGGTGAAATAACTTTAACTGGTGATCTTTGTTCTGGTATTCCCTAGATTTTGAGTGGAAGTCAAACTGAACTAGAATGACACCCAGATAACCCATAAGCAGGGCTGTAACCTTAGCATCTTGCTCTTGGATCAATGCCACTTATCACAACCAATTGATTGTCATTCCTTATATGATGAACTGTCACTGTCAGGGAATGATGACTTTGCTGGTTTAAATAGCTCCACTCCCATCGCATTCTTAGATGTACTGCTCAGCTGGAGTTTTTCTTCCAAACTCTCTCTGAGTCCCTGGTCTGCTCTAATCTCCCTCTCCTTTCACCTAGTTTTGGACTGCTAGTTCTGCTTTCTTCCTACAGCTTCTCATTTAATATTCATCCTCTGTTAAAAGTGAGCCTCTTTTCTGGAACACTTATTTATCTTTGTTTCATGATAATATTGTATGAAAATATAGTTTTGCATAGGGGCAAGAGCAGTATCTTCTAAATTCTGTTCAGGTATTTTATATTGTTACTCAGTTGTTTAAAAAGGCAAGAAAACAGCACTGGAGTTGACATGACTTTTCCCTTTCCTTTTTTTTTAGTCAAGGAAGCCTGTACTTTTGGTTTGTTGTGTTCCTTAAAAAATGTTTTGAGTGACCAGTTTGATTGCAAGGTTTCCTGGTATGAGGTTTAAGATGTTTGCAGATCATTTGTGTGGTCATGTGCAGTTTGATCACATTTCAGAAAAACATCTCTAGTTACTTGATCCTCAAATGGACATGATTTTAACACTAAAATATACAATCTATGAGGTAGGGTAATGATTTTTTTAAAAAATCAGATGATAATTGCAAACTGCACTGCATTTTTAATACACTGGAAATATATATGCTTGTGAAAGAAGTGCTGGTTATGTATGTCATATGAAAATATTGATCCTGTGCAAGAAGGCAATACAGTAAATCATTTTTTGAATAACTGCTACTATTCTAACATTTTGAAGTAGTAGACGAAACATGGTAAGATTTGTGTGATGTTTTTCATTTGTTTTGTAGATCATATTCTAATATATTGCAAGACAACCAAAGTTCTGCTGACCCTAAACCGATTAATAAAGTGAAGAGAGAAGAAGACTAAATCAAAATACATAAATTATATTAAAAGTCTAAATATATTTTTCTACTATATATGTTCTTCCCTTATGAATTATCTGAGTTTGGTGGTACTTCCTTAACCCAACGTAGTTTATATGTCATATCAGAGGAACTCATAAGACTTGGTAAATGCTAATGTGTTAAACTTCTTTGTGAGGTAAGGAAATATTTTTGTTTTACAGGCAGTAGTATAATAATGTGGCGAAGATAGCAAAAGTTTTGTGTTGTAGTTAGTAATCCATGCTTCTTTCTCTCCTCTCTGATTCAGATTACTAAATTTGTATGTGGTACATTGCTTTGCATATTCAAGATAGTAGATAGAATTTTATTTGATAATTGCAAAAAAAGGAGGCAACTTGTATGTAGAAGATGCAGGTGGGTAAAAATTTATTTTAGAAATCTGTAATATGTAAATATGTGCAAATTTAAGAACAGATATGTGTACCTTCCTGTGGAGTTTCTAAAATTGCATTTTTCAGCTTATAATCTAGCTAGTGTATAATGAAGGTTGCAGCATACTGATCTTAGATAGTGTCATGTGGAATTTTTCCTCATGATTTAGATGCCCCCATTTATATAGAGAGACGAAGGTTTTAGAAGCAGTTTTATTTACAAAAATTCTTATTCATACTCTAATAATATATTATTATATATAACATGATAAGTCCTAAATACCGTATGCAAAGTTGTCCCTGCAGAGTGCTTACTGCTTGTAGAGATGAAAGACAGAAGATGAAATGGGAATAGAAACATGATGTGTTATTAGCTACTAGAAACAGAAGACTGTTCCTTGGCTTATGGGCCAGGAGCCTGTAGGTGATACCATACCGCTTGCTTTTTAAGGATACTCTCCCAGCAGTGTTTTGCTTTTTGAAAATCCAAAAAGAACAGCAGAGGAAGTGCTACAAAGAGTTTTTTTATATATTTTTAGTGCCATATTTTTTCCTACTTATCCTGTGTTTAGGTAGACTCACTACTATATTTAAGCAGTTAAGATTTTGTTGCTCCAAGACAATCTGCATGGTACAGTGTCTGTACGTACGAATGGCAGTCTCTTCCAAAGCATGTTGCTATTAATAAACCCTAACACAAGATTACTTCTCATGATAACAGCAGCAGCTGGCAAGAATGCTTGCAATTTTAACATATTTGTAGCATTGCTACATTCCATCTTGCATTTCTCCTGTGGTTCATTGTCAGTGAAATTTCAGACTGAGTTCTTGCCATAAATTTCTCCATGGCCTCTCAGTCTTCTCTTCTTTTGCCTCCCTTTCTCCAAATCCTGTCTAGATAACAAGCTGTCGAACAGGTCCTTTACTGTCTACTGCCTATTCTGTCCACACAGCTTTTCTAAACCATCTGTCTTTTCTTTCCTGCCTTTTTACACCCACAATGTTCCTATCCTTTCCCTCTCCACTTATCTTGCAAACAGTCCTGGGAATTCCTTTCTGCCCACACACTCCCTTTAGTGAAACAAGAAATTATCCATAGCTGGCTATTTTAATATTTCCTAATATCACCAGATAAGCCATCAAGTTAAAAAAAAAAAGTACAACAGCTGCAGCTCTTATTAATTAATTTTTAAAATACATGTGTTTAGGTTTAAATATAATAAATTCGGTATTAAAATATTACATGTCAATCAATTTCTAGTTCTTACCCTCGCTTTATTCTCTTCAGGCAGATAATAAACTCATAGCTGGTACCAATTCTCTTCTTTTGAATCGCATTCAGAATAGATGCTTTACCTTTTTTTTTTAGGAGGAATTTTTTTGTTTCAAACAATAATAAGCTGGTGTTAATTTCATGTATTAGACATGTATGCTTGACACTTACTTGCAGTTTCCATTCCTACTGATGCAAGAAATAGGTAAGATTATCTAACAGACAATGAACATGGCAAAAAACTAATCATACAAATTACAGAAACGAGGCTATATCATTCCTTTAACCTATGACAGGATCTATGCTATCACTGCTATTTCTAAATGAGATTTGTCTAATGGTATAAAATTGCTTCTGATAGAAATTATTAGTTTTCTGTTCATGTTTGAAATATAATTGTGTGTTGAGGTCACTTTACACTGTAAAAATTTGACACTAATTGCAATTAATATCCGAGTTTATTAAGGACATACATACATAGCAGTACTTCTTCACTTCAGAAAGAAAACGGGTTAGAATAATAGCAGCTATTTTGGTCAGTGCCTAATTAGTATGTAATATTAGTTTAAAATTGCAAAAGTAGACTCATTTTGGGGGTTTGTTTCTTGACTTTTTTAAGACACGCACCATACCCCCCTCGAATGGGTTAGAGAATGTTTGTTATAATTTTGTTAGAATTATTCCCTTTAGTTGTCAGATTAGTTTGCTGTAAATTTCCTTTAGTTTCTTCTTTGCTTCTGTTTTCTTGTTGCAAAAAGAGCTGGTCATCATGGGGGAAAACTTCAGTGGGTTGTTGCTGTTTCCTCACAGAAGAAGAGGAGGCAGCTTGAACTGCTTGGTCTCAAGCTGTGTGAGCGATCGTGGGTTTCCATGAGATCTGTTGGCATAACTCAAGTAGCTTTCCAAATGGCCTGCATATTGCACTGCCTTACTGAGCGAAATTTCTTTGGAGCATCTGGTTAACACGGATCACTTGCTGGCACCACCTCAGTGCATTACATCTGTTCAACCTGTCTTCCTTGGTTTGTCTTGTGCATTCTCAGGAAGGGTTGTATCCAGATGCAGCTGTCTTGCAGGCACAGTACTAAGCCCTGTGCCAGTCTTGAGATTTCTGGGAAGGCATCCAAACTTCTGAGTGGGTGAAGAGGAAATTGTTTCCTATTCTGAAGAAGTGGCCCATTTTAATTTGAGCACCAAGTGAATGTTTTAAATGTCCAGAGATACTGCGTACTTGTCTGTTTATGGCCATGTTTACCAGGTCCAGCCGTACTTTTCTTGATTTAGGAAGAGCTTATATCAAAAGTGACCTGTTCTTTCTGGTGTGTGGAGAAAGTAAATGTTGCAAGACATCCATGACATCCTCAGGGAATTAATTCCTGAAAATATGGCAGTGAGGAGAAGTGGGTGTGGAAAACTTCACGCCCTCCTGCCCTGATTTTTCTCTTTTTCTTATACAGAGGGAATCCCACAGTAAAAATTCTCACTAGTCACTGAAGTATAGGAATATTAAAATCCACAATTTGCACCTCTCTCAACAAATTTGGAGTGCCTTTCTGACTGGAGGACCTAATTTATAGAAACAGCTAGCATTGGCAGCTCCTTGCAGTGGACACATAGACCATATGAATTCATGATTGCTGAAAATTTTCAGCTTATTCTTTGGGCTTCTGTAGACAGTTTATGCCCCCTGAGGTTATGCATAGTTACCCAGTCATAATAGGTGCTGCAAGTCTAATAAAACTAATTTTTCAAGAAACAGCTGTGTTTATTTGCTCTCAGCATATTCTGTCTTTTGTGAATGTATGTTGAGAGAAAAATTGAGACATGTTATTTAATAATTGGCCCTAAGGCCTTGTATTTTCTTGGTGATTTTAAGATTTGTAATTCAAATTTGCACTACTTAAGCATGAACAATGTTAGTGAGCAAAAAACCTTTAAATTGAACTGTCTTCTCTATGAAGTGGTAACTGTAATCTTCATGAGATAAACACCAAAATGTCTAATTTTTTTTTAACATAGTTTAACAACTGTATGCATAAGGTACAGTATTTGTATATTAATGTATTTGAAGAAGGTAAATAGAATCCTTTTTGCAAAGGTACTTACATTGACACAAATTAAACCTCAGTGGGGTGAAACGTAAAGCTGAAAAATAAAGAAGTATAGTAAGTAGTAGTTTTTAATGTCATTTAAACTATTTTCCACTTCAATTTTAATTTCAGATTGCCTACATCTTAGAGTTGTTCTTCTTTTTTACTTAGCCTTCAGAACCATGAAGGCAGGACACCTATTTGCGCATTTTCATGCCAGAAGTTCCTTGCTGTGAGGCAACGTGGGGCACACTCTTTTTTCTTTGTCTATTTTTTGATCTCTCTTTACTAGGAGTTTTAACTTCTTTACAGAGTTTCGAGAGATAGCTCATATTTTGATAGTATATGAACATATAGAGAATGAATTTGGAGTCTTGGGACTAAATGGTTGAAAACTTGAAATATTGCCTTTTTTTTTTTTTTTGAGCTTACTAGGAGAGCATTCCAGTAGAGAGGACATAAAAGTGTATGTTGTCATTGAAGAATCAAAGTGCCAGATATTGGATGTGACATTCCAAAGCATGTAATGACATAGATCACAAAGATTTGTTGCCCTATTAAAAACCTAATATATGCAACCATCTTTGTATTTCTAAAAGAATGTCAGTTGCTACTTATAAATATGCTAAAAACCTTTCTGAACTTTTGAATTCCTTTGACAGTGCTTGTGAACTTCATGGTCTATTTTTAAAATACAATATATAATTTTCATTTTGTAGCATACAATATTATAGCTAGCAGGCAATTTCTTCTTCCATTCAGAACTGGGAAGTCATAGCATCTCGTTATCTAATACTACTTAATAACAGTCCTCAGAATACATACACAGATACAGATGCTCTTCTTTCAGGGAGAGTTTTAAGATTTCCTTCTAACTTCTTGCCAATAAGTAGCAGCAGTGCTGCTTCGTAAGGCTCTGCCCTTGATTATGTGTATCAATCACAGACATATAAAAACCATATCAAACACAAGGGTTTTATCTGGCCTGTTTTAGGTGTGCCTTCATTAAGAGTTTTCACAAATAGACAAATTGTCGAATTTGTTACTATTATCCAGCAGAACAAACCATTAAATTCTTATTTTAAAATTTTTCTTTCCATTTATACAATGTTTTAACTTTAATCAGATTTTTTTCTGTATAAACAAGAGCTCATTTTTTGGTAAGAAAAAATATTAAATGGGAAAAACGTTGCATGTTGTCTTCTAATGTATTATAGGTAAGGAAGCTTGCTTTTCCTTCTTCAGTTCTTTACCCCTCATGTCTTGAAAATATTAATCAAATAAAAAATTCTCCAGCTTATCTTCAGTATGCAGTATCTGTTCTGTATACACAAGAAGAGAGACAAGAACCAAGGTATAGTTGTGAGCAGTAGCTTTATAAACAAATCTGAAAACTAAGGTAATCTTGCCTTATGTCCTTCCTTTCACCTTATGGATGGCTGCTGTCATAGTCTCCAAACTTGGAAACAGCTGCTGTTAAGAACCCCTGTCTTTCCTTGCTTGACTTGGAAATGCAGGAGTGGTTTCTTTCTGTTAAACTAAAATGGAAAAAATACTTGTGTTGAATGCTGGCCACATGTCTGGTTGCAGCAAGTTAAAAATTAGAAGTCTTTGAGATAAATCAGTGTTTCAAGAACAAGACTCTTAGGATGTTCAGACTAGCATGAAGACAAAAGCAGATAAGAAATCACCACTACATTTAAAGTGTAAAATGTGTTTTATACTTTAAATGTGTCTCATTTATTAATGAGAATGTTTGTGCTCCAATTTACAACCATGTCTATTTTCATAAAAATACAGAAGTCCCTAAATCAGATTCTCACCTGAAAGTAAAATTGGAAGTGGTCAGGAACATTTGATAGATTACTCTAAATAAAAATTTCAGAGATTCAGCTTCTACAGATGCAACTTGAGCTGCACTTCTGTGGTCTTAATGCAGTGATTTAGTTTCTTTACAATGCTTGCTTGAAGGAAATGGCATTTTCTGATTCTCTGGTAGGTACTTCAAATTTCAGAGGCTGTTTAGTAGTATTATAGTTATCACAGGGTGGAGAAAGCAAGGCAGTGCCACACCAGTCCCAGGCTTGTGTCATAGTTGCAGCATTGCTTTGTTGGCTACAAATGACATGAGATGCACAGAAAGTGAGACGCACAAAAGGCAGAACAGAAAAATGAGTTGCTATAGTACCAAGCAGCCAGAGCTGTACTGCTAAAAATGTGGCTATTTCTGTATACACATGTCAGCAAAATAGAATACCTTTGTAGTGGTAGAAGGTATTGAAGTATTTTTTTAGTACTCCCAGGGTGGCATTCCCAGTTCACAAGAACTTTACATCATTTTTAACAGTGACACTGTAGATTATACAGTGAAGTCTCTCAAACAAGAATATATTCTTGAGAAAGAATATATCATTACTTGTTTGAGAATCCATTCATTTCTTAAAAAGAAGACCTGACAACAAGTGTTGGACAGACAACACTTTTTTTAATCTTGTTTTGTGCCTTGCTTGCAGAGTCATAGATGGGTTATTTGCAGTTACAGAGATCTGACCTCTAGGTGCCATCAGTGGGATAGAAATACAACCCCCGTTCTTAATCAAAAACCTTTCAATTAACCCGATACTGAAGTTGTTTGTTACAACCTCTTTTACAGAGGAGAAACCCCTGAAGAGGTTATGGTGGTTCCTTTGAGTTCCAGCTTTACTTCATAGCTCAGAATCTGTTTTAAGGAAAGATAGTATGATGATTGACATTTTTGTGTAAAAAAATTGCATGATTAGGCAGAGGAGAAAATAAAATATACATAATGGCCCAGATATTGTCATTAACTGCAATAACTATTTTTCAAGATTTATTATGAAACAACTATCTTCTCTTTTAAGTCCCCTTGTTTCTACTTGCAGGTAGTCAGAAGAGAAAGCTTGAATATTATTTTCCTGTTGTTAGTAGAGAATCCTTTGGAGATTATGGTTGTGGGAAAATGTTGGGCGTTTTTTTGCTATACCTAACATGCCATTATCTATAGTATTATTTTATTAGAACTTTCATTGGAACACTTTTTATTGAGGGGATGCCTTACCCTGACCTTGGTTAAGAAGCTGTGTAAGAAGTCCTTGTAAAGTTGCATTCTTAAATGCATAATGTATGTGTAAACACATGAAGCCACAGTAGTAATAATGTAGTAAAATCTGGTGGGGGATGCTCTAAGTTGAAAAAACAGGAAGTCATCTTTAAGCATCCTTTTTACCATTATTGTGGAGCATTTGAGTTGCACTGAAGTTGGAAGTCTCTCAATGCATAAATTTCCAGAACACATAATTCAGAGAAATATTTGGCACCCTTTTCCATAACTGTTCAAAAGCCAACTTAATTTTTCCTCTTCTTCCTTGAAAAGGTTGTACTCTTGTGCAACTTGAATAGCCTGGTAGACAGGGGTTTAATCCATGAGAAAATACGACTCAGCTAAGCTAGATGGGATTTTATACCTGACCAGAGAGACCTTTGTGATTTTCTTGTGAACTATAGTGTGTCTAAAATGCTGGGGAAATCCCCAAGTTGTTGTAGTAATTTTTTTCTACAAAGACCAGTTGCTTAAGAAAAGAACCTGAATTTCTCCCTTTTCTAATACTAAAATTTGAATAGAAAAGAACTAGAACTTAATTTCTGTCATTTATTTCTATATTTTATGGATTTTTTGCAGAAAAGTCATCCATGAATTGCTGGAGAGGAAAATGTGTTAGGTAGTTTATCTTAACAAATAGTAGGAAATACGTGATTTTTCCTATTAATGTGAAAAAGTAGTGTACCTTATCCTAGAATAGCAAAAGATCTGTGGTTTAACCCCAGCCAGTGACTAAGTACCACACAGGAGAACTAGAAAAAAAAAAGAAAAGTAAAGCCTGTGGGTTGAGGCAAGAGCAATTTAGTAATTAAAATGAAATAAAATATAATAGTAATAAAAAGGGAGACAACAAAAAGACATAAAAGCCAAGAAAGACAAGTGATGCACAATACAGTTGCTCACCACCCACTGACTGATGCCCAGCCCATCCCTCAGCAGCTCTCAGCCAACTCTTTCCAGTTTATATACTGACATGACTCTCTGTGGTATGGAATATGCCTTTGGCCAGTTCAGGTCAGCTGTCCTGGCTGTGCTCCCTCCCCAGCTTGTCCACCTTCTCTCTGGCAGGGCATGGAAAGTGAAAAGTCCTTGACTTAGAGAGTAAGCACTACTGAGAAACAACTAAATCATCAGTGTGTTTATCCACACTATTCTGATAGTAAATCCAAAACACAGCACTGGCCAACTACTAGGAAGAAAATGAGCTCTATCCCAGCTGAAACCAGAACACTTACTCTAGCAGATCTGGATGGAAATGTGAACTATAACATACAGTCCTACACACCACCTAAGAAATTTGTTTATTAATGTCATAAGATTATTTATATTGCTCCTATTATTTTTTGATTAATGTTTTCAAGTGTGAGCAAGCTACAACTATTGAAATAAAAAATACTTCTTACACTTTTGTCTTGCCCTATGTCCGTAGAACATACAGAAAAGTAATACCTTCCATTATTCCTTAATTCAGAACAGAATCACAGAATCTTCTTGTCTTTTATGTGGTTCAAGAAGAGTATGAAGATTAGACTAGTGCACCTTGATTTCTCAAGATTAGTATTTGGTTTGAAAGTGAATAGTTCTGCTGCCCTGAAGAAGTAGATAATATATATTTACACAAGAAAATAAATTATAATACATTTCTTGCTTTTGTTTTTGATTTAAGTTCATACTTTTGGAAAGAGTCAGAGATTAAACCAGCAAGAAGGTTATCAAAAGCTGATATCATTAGTAATGAAGAGAGAGGAAGAAAGGGGGGAGGGTGGGCATGGAATGAGAGTTAATGCATTAGAAAATTGAATTATTTATGAATAAAGTTCATCTTCCCCTCTTTCACCATAGTAAAGGTTTTCAAGTTGTGTGGATGTGCCATGTACTTGTGAAATACTGTGTTTTTATAGTTATTAGGTATCTACTTGCAAACCAAATGAAGATGAGCTGCTGTCTCATTCTCTGTGCAATTTTCTAGTTATCTTTTCCCAGAAAACATATAATCATCCTACCAAGACTTTTAGAAATGATCCATGACTCTACATTCATATCTTGGCCACAAGGTCTAAATATATACTGATTATTTTTAAGTTCTCAAAGTATAATCTTTATGAGAACGTTAAGTCCACAAAGGAGTGATAAATCAAGAAACTACTGGATTACTCTTTGGAAAACATTATTCCTGACATATATACAGTGGACTTGTCTGCCTGATGCATGTGCTAATGTTACACTGAGAGCTGTGCCTTTTTTTATTCAATCAAAAGTTTCTGACTGACATTCTACTTGATGCTACGAGAAATAAAAACCATACATACATGAGAACAACACATTCAGCATTAAATGACAAGCAAAATATCAAGTGAATATTAAAAGAAACGGGGGAAAAACTGTTATTTAAAAAGTTGAGGGAATTTATAAGATATATGAAATAGCTTAAATACTTATAACTGATTTCTCATGCCATTAAGAGTTGATTCTGATCATAGCTTTATTGTTCTGTTCTTAAGACTTCATGTTATGGTTAAGTATATCTGTTTTAGTTTTTTTTTTCTTTCCAGAGAAATGCTATCTGGATTGGTTTTGTTCATGAATTCTAATATGCTATGTAATCAAGGTGGAAAATTTATACCTTTTTTTTAAAAAGAAAAGTCTTAACTATGCATATCAAGGTAAAAAAGATGGTTTTCCCGCTAAAGTAAGTTTGATTTTATTCTGATTCTCTTCCATTGTATGTGTGTTTTATTGGGGGAGCAAGGGGCTGTCCAAGAGAAAAATTTAAGAAATTTGCAGTTTAATGTAATAACCATGTTAATTTTCAGTGATTCTTTTTCTCTTACATCATGCAGCTTGTGGTGTTGTTTCTGTAGTGGACATGAAGGGGCAGTGTAGTGCTGTTGATAAATCTTCCTCTGTTTTCATCTTTTCAATCTGTTGTGGAAGATCAGGGTTTAAAATGTGATTATTTTATCTGTTGTATATATGTGCATTACTTGTAAGAAAGTATGACAATTCTTCTAAGTTAAAGAAGTATTCTAGAAATATCAGTACAGTTAAGGTCATTCTTGTTTAAAATTACCCACTGTTTTTTCCTTGATACTGTTTACACTCATGAATATAAATATTATTCAGTACTTTTTCAAGACTGTTAGTGTTTAAAGGTTTTCATGTGCTAAAAGCACGTGAAGATTATGGACAAGTGCTGGCAAAGTACAACCAGGCTTGAAATACAAAACGGTATCCTTTTTTAGTTGGTTGGTTTTTTTCACTTTGAGTATTAAAGTACATTTGAAGTACTTTTTCCCTGTTAATGGCAACCATTCTGTATGAATTACTATTGAATTATTATATGAGACCCTGCAAAACTAACTACTGGAGATGCCTAATATATTTTTCTCAAGTAGAATAAGTTAGTATCTAAAGGAGGCATTCTGTCAATATCTCTTGAAACCACCATTGCAAACAGAAGGGTCATCATCTTGGGAGGTATGCTCTGAAATAATGAGTATAGATATAAACCTCAGATATCAGGAAGGAAAGGTATAAAGAAGAAATTCAATTCTTCACTGTGATGGTGGTGGGACACTGGATTAAGTTGTCCAGAGGAGCTGTGAATGCCCTATCCCAGGAAGTGTTCAAGGCCAGGTTGGACAGGGCTTTGAGCAATCTGATCTGATGGATGGCATCCGTGCTTATGGCAGAATGGGTTGGAGCTAGATGATCTTTCAAGTTCTGTCCAATTCAAACCTTTCTGCAATTATTTCTTATGTCACAGGTTTCTCAACAGAGCCAACATTCACTCCTGTCTTTCTTATGACAGTGTTCTAGTTGCTGTAGTTAGTGTTCTGTCCAAATGCTAAAATAATGAATGCTTTGAGGTTAAAGCTTTAGAAATGAATGAGTGTAGCTCTGCCAGTCTCAATGACAAGCTCTTTCTTGCTTATTATTGAATATTTTATGTTGCATTGTGGTTTTTTTCACAGACAACTTTGATTTTGTTTATATAAATGTTTATTTTTGTTTCTAAGTTATAAAATACTGAATTTTAGAGGATTCCATATGGAACATGCAAAAAATCTTGCACTGCTCAAGTTTAAATCCTCCAGAATAAGTGGGCCTTTCCTTGTTCATTGATGCTGCTTTAGCAACCCAGGACCATAGTCTGAAAAGCTAAATAATGATACTGAGGACTTAAGGCTCCTTTGAAGATGACAAGGCATATTGGGTTAGTAGCATAGCAAATAGCATCTAGATAGAGCACTTCTGTAGTATCATATTCCTTCCTCCTGGAGTGCTGATGAGCTGGAGAAATAAATGTTCATAGAATGAATCAAAGTAATTTTGGCAGATAATTTTTCCATCGATTCAAGTGTTATACCTCCTCTCATAATAAACCACTTTAAGTTGCTTAGTGTTTTTAAGCAAACAGTGTTCATCCTGATGCATATTAAATAATTCAGAGGACAGAATAAAAATAAGAACTAAGTGATAATTGTGGTAAGTTTTAAGTGCAGAAAATTATGGGAACCACTGATAATTTTAATGACTAGTAATAAGTATGTAGACTGAATATTAACACTTTCTTAAACAGTAAGTAATTTATGATTACTTAATCATTAGCTAATATTTTATGCATCTCAGTATGTTAAATAGGTCTGTTACCTGTTTTGTCTTTTGAGAAACTCTTTATTAATTTCTTAAGGTGCTTAAAATACGAAAAATATTTATAATGTGTGCTATAATTCTCCAGGAAAGATCAAAGTACATGTTCTTTAACTTAAAGTCAATAGATTTTACTTACATTAAAATTTGAAATTAGGTGGAGACTTCCAGTGAACTTCGAAAGTGATTTTTTGTCTTCTGTTTATTACATGGTTATGATAGACATGAGCAATAAAAATATCATTTGTGAATGCCACTGTATAGCTGCATGACAAGCTCTTTCATTCCTTGCAAAAATAGCTTTCTCTTTTTTTTTTTTTTTTTTTTTTGTATTCTATGATCACCAGAGAAAAGCCAGCAACACAGATGATTTTTTTAATGTGTGTTCTGTTTAACTCTCTAAGTAGGATATATAAAGGTTAAAAGGTTGTTTGATTTCTTAGGAGCTGCATTATGATGACCTTAGACGTAAATAAATTTTTTCGCCCCAGTTTCACTCTTCACTACTTATAGAAAAAACATAGTGTTTTTATTGCAGTATGTCTTAGTAGGTGAATTTTTGAAAAACATCTTACTAGCCTTACTTGTCACAAAGACAAATCTTAGAATGCTGAGGGATTGTAACAGTAAGGCTTTTATATTAGGAATTAAAAACCCCCAAACCCTATGTATCAAGTTTTTGACAGAGCACTTGTTTGGGCAGTGTCAATACACCATCTTTTCCCGTGTTTTTCTTCGAAAGTGTTAGGCTCCAATTCTTCAGAAGCAACAGTAATACTCTAGAAGCTATTGGGAAATTGTGAACAAGAAAAAAAGTCCAGTGTTTTCACATCAGTTTTATGTATCCAAGCTGCATGCATCTTTCACATCTGCCATTAGACAGATGCGTGTAATTTCAAGTGCAAAAGTGCATGTGCTATTTTTAGACTTTATGCAAATAGTGTATATCTAATTAGCTACTTGCATAAACAAATACTCAACTGCATGCCTTGTATGCATGTCAGCTGAATGCAGTTGTGCACAAATTTTCTTAAAAGCAAGTGTCTTTTATGCTTACTGTTTAAAAAGCTTGTTAGTGTCTGGAGGGTAGCGTGAATGTTGTCAGCATTTTAAAAAATGTCTTTATAAAAATGGATAGGCTGAGAGGGCTATTATGCAAAAAGTTAATAGATAATATGGTGCTTGTTGGTCACACATGCTGAAAGTACCAGAGACTGAAGTAGGAGAGCGTGTTCCTGTTCTTAAGGACTTCCCCTGACCCCAGCCGATAAAAGAGATTTGTTAATGAATAGAAAACTTTCATTAACAAGTTGCCTCCTTTAAAACCTAACTGAACTTGCAATTGATCAGAATAGCATTTGGCATATCATTAGTACAGGGGGAGTAAGCCTTAGAAAATTTGAAGAATTGGTTCATGCAGTTCCAACAAAAGTACTTTAGAATTTGGTCTTTTCTTTGGTAGCCCGTGCCCCTTTGGTCTCTTTTCATTTTCTTGCTATCTGTGCAGACCCTTTACATTTTTTCCAAGCCTCCCCCCACCCCTGTTCAATAGCTAATCTGCTAAATTCATGCTACAACTGCTTCATTGAGTGGATGCGTTGTTCTGCCCGCTTCGTACCAGCTTTGTTACTGTGCAGTATTTTTCAGCTGTTTGTGCTCATTACCATACAGCTGGTATTTAGAAGAGAGAGGGAAGCAGGCAGAAGCTTTACTGTCTGCAAGTATAAGAAGCTCTTTTGCAAATGGGGTACTGGCAGATGGGGCATGTGTTTAAACGGGTTTTGCTGATAACAGACTGCATTAAAAATCATTCTGAGAAAGTCTAAGGTCAGCCCCATGAATTCAGAACTTGAGAGGTATTCAGCTTTTGGAAGACCTTTATAGAATATTAATTAACCCAAGACCATGAAAGTGGCAAATGGATTGTTTGCAGAAATGTTAGATACTATCCTGCTGCCCCCCCTTTATGGTTCATTTCCTTTCCTGATTTGGTTTGTGAGTTTTTGTTAAAAAACATAGGATTGTATATACTGTGTGTTCATGATCAAGGCTGTTTCCAGAAAAAAATGAGTGAACAAACAGTAAAATCCCAGATCTCATGAAAGGAAAAATAATTTTCCTTTTGATGTTGTGACTGAACTTCACATTATGTACAATTATATAAACCTTTGCCAGAAGCCAACCCTTTACATATACATGGAAATTGATTCTCTTGCTAGCAGTATGGGTAGTACTGCACTGGTGAGGTGATCTGAAGAGATAATTGAATGAAGTTTTTGTCTGGAGCCAGTACATCTTCTACTGTAGCTGGGAAGGGGGAACAAACTTTTGGGCATTGGGACTGCTCTTCCAGGCCTGCAATGGAAGCAGAAAATTTTGAGGCTAAGTGCAAGCCAAGAACAGGTGCTCTGCATTTAGGCATACAAGTTAATAATTTACTGTCTGAAATACAAGGTAATTGGTATGTGCTAGCACAGCTCCATGTGGGTCTAGTGCATATCCCTTGTAACAGGATCATCAAATTCCTGGCTTTCTTCTGGAATTCGGTGCATTTTGGCAGTGCTCTGAACCCCTTGGGACACCCAGGGGTGACTAAGCAGCCCTGACAGCTGATGAAGGATGGAAACACCAGTGGGTTAACATTTCTCAAAGTACCCACGCAGTCTCTGACCCTCTCAGTCCTAATCCTCCAGGAAGAGCTACGGAATGCTTTCCAAAGCATTGAGCCTGGGACAATAAAACCATAGACTGAATAGAGCTATTGATTTCATGGAATGCTATAATCTCGGAGTTTTTTCTCCTTGTTTCACTCCTTTCTTTCCCATTGGAGACAAACTCCTTCCCATTACTAACACTACCTTTTCTGCTCAGTGGGAACCAGAAAGTTTCAGAGTATACTTAAAAGCAAACCAGGTGATCTCAGAAGCATACCTGGAACCTTGTCAGCTCAATTTTTTGCTCTCCTCCCCTCTTCCCCATCCCAGCTGTATTACTGGGGCAGTGAAAGATACTGCCTCTACCCATAAACCTTGCTTTACTGATAATAAGAAGGCATGCTGGATGTTGGTCCTGCAGCACAGCAAATGACTGTAGTTTGTAAAGCCAGTGCCTGGCAGTCAGAAAACGAGCTCTGATTCCAGAGTTGCTAACAGATGTTTGTACAATGTAGGCCAGATTTTTATGTTGCTGAGAGAAGAAATCAAGTTGAGATGCTTCTTACCTACTTAACTATTGACCAGAGTTTTATTTCAAGAATAGTTACAATACATCCAGAGATTTTAAAGAATAGCACTGTTCAGCTGCAAAATACCATTGCTGCTCTATAGCGTGAGCTAACACTTCAGAAATGGGATGCGAAGACTTCTTTGAATGAGTTAGCGATCACTTCCAAAATTATACTGATGAAATGGAAGACTTAGATGGGGTTTTATATGTGTCTTGAGTTGCAAGTTAAATGCTGTTCATGGGTTAGCTTTCACATTTTAAGCACATTCACTCTGTGTTTGTCAAGAGTGAAATGGAGAATTCGCTAACTGTGAATTCGAGTTCTTTAAATCAGATATAATTTATTAGGCTTCTTGATGTGTATTGAAGTACAGCAGAAAAAGTGATGGCCAAAGTAAGACCTTGCTGTGATAGCTGCTGCACCAGGGGCAGTCCCCCTCCACCTCCTGAGTTTATAAGCTCTAGCACTTTGCTTTCACACATATGTCTTCAAATGCAGTTTTACAAAAGTACAAGAGGTTATAAGCAGCTGTCATCTTCTGAATCCAGCTGTGCTGGCTGGAGGCTTTATTTGCACACCTGTGCTTTCAACCTTTCTCCCTCTTTTCCAAGTACTGCCCAGTACTTTGCCAGAAGTCATTTCCTCCCTTCAACTTTGCCAGCAAATGGATCCTGTAAATGCTCTCATTTGCTTTAGGCCAAGTTACTTAAGTTTAAAAGGCTATTAAAAGTGATTTAAGCTACCTGGAAAATGTTTTGCATGAAGGAGATGAAAGAGCAGCAGAACTCTAAGGTCAGTAACCTCTTTCAGAAAGGTGGTAGAATACCCAGGGGCTGAATGTCTTTAACTGGCCAAGTTGTTCAGAGAGAACATCTATCCGTGGTGCGTGGAGAGCAGATGTAAGCACTTCTGTCACTGTAAATGCCCTCTTGCAACTGCCTGTGCTAGTATCACTACTTTGATTAAAAATCACATGCTGGAGGTTGTAGACAGATGCTGGCTTGGCTAAAATCCATGCCACTGGAAACCTTCATCTCCCCCAAGCAGGTTGCTATTGCCCCTTTGGTGGTAATTATGGCCTCACTAGAGCCCAGCAGAGCTCCCACACTGGCTGTGGAGCAGTCAGCCAGAAAAGCTTAGCCAATTTAAATGGGTGATTTGTGCTAACCCAGCTAATTTTGCCTGAAGTGAATTTATTGTTCCTTTGGTTTTGCAGTGGGGACAGTAGCACCTTCTGTTGGCGCAGCTAAACATAGGGGAGGCTGTGGCACAAAAGCTGAGGGGTGTCCAGGTGTGACAAATGGGTGGCATGTTGAGAAAGGACTCTACTCACCTTGCCCAACATTATGGCTGGAAGTCAAGGAAATGTTAAAAGTTTCCTGTGAGGTGCCTTGATGAACAAAAGACTGTTCAAATATATTTTAGAAGTCCTTGTAGGTAAATTAAGAAGGGGAACTGTAAATTAATGAGTGGCTTGTTCTTCTATAGCAGAAAGCAGTAGGTACTTTTCAAGCTGTGGATAGGTAGTAACGGGGAACTTTATCATCTCAGTCTGGATGTTTTTAAGCTTCATGTAATTTCGATGTTAATTTGAACTTAGTTCATGTGTAATGCTAATTCAGTGGGAGGATTTGGATGGTAAATAATTTAAGCTTTTGCTGTAAAAGAAGTCAGAATGTATACATAAGTAAATATCACTCTAAATATAAAATTATTAAGTTCATGGTACAAATTAGAATCTTCCAGATCTATGATGACATCTTTGTATTTGTGGTAGGGAATTCAAATGACTGAGACTTAGGAGAAACAAATTACATCTTCAAAGTTATCTGAGAACCACCTCTTTGAAAGCCTTTTGCATCTTCCTATCTTAAAGATTTTGAAAAATTTACAGAATTCCTTTGCCTTGTAATTTTAATAGGTGCATAGTTTGTATTTTCCACATTATTTAAAAAATAATGCATGTGACTACTAATATTTACCTAATGGCTAATTAACATTTGGTGCTCATAATTGATAGATGTACAGATTTAAATGGATTGAGAGATCTTGGGCTATCTGTCTTTGTCTGTTACACTGTCTACACCTGAGTTTTGTGATGAAATTTGTGGTAGAATCTAACATGTCCTTAAGGTAATAGAAGATCTTGCACGAAAACCTACAAGAAATGTGCCTAACAAGCAGAGAGAGAGCAGGCACCACTGTGAAATAGAATTAAGCTCCACCCAGAACCTCATTTGACTAAAGGTATTTTATACTGATTTGTTTCAGAGGAGTTCATGATAAAACCTTCAGTGAACTGAAAACAGGGGAGAAATCAATGTAATGAGCAATCAACATCTGAAGCAACTGACTGGCAGTGAGAACACATCAAAGACAGTTTTCAGTGAACGGATGGAAATTACTGAAACTTCACAGTGTTTAGAGACATTGTAGTTCTTCTTTGTCACGCTGAAGTCCTGGCTCTCCTGTGCTGGTTGCTTCATTGTGTTTGCAATCCGTGGGTAAAACCTAAATTGTCAGCTACTGACAACAGAGAATGTCCTCGTGAAGTTTTTTGCTTTTGTGAAAAGATTTTCTGCTTCCATAGTAAAAGGTAGGCTTTTAGGTCAGTTTTTCTGTTGGGAATATTTTTGCTTTGGAGAGCTTTGCCGATGTGTGTTCAGTGTTGGGGTTTGGAGAAATTACCCAACCCAGTGAAGTTATCCAGTTTAAAAAAAAAACAAGACGTTGGTCCTGCATCCCTGGAGTCTGTTTTAACAGCTGTACTTTAAACTCAAAAGCTCAGTGAAGCTTTAGTGATGAATCATTTTTGATGCTTAGTGTTCAGTTAGGAAACCTTCTCTAAAAAGTGAGGCAAATTAAAATAATTAGAAAATCGTTGTGGTGTTGGCCCTTCGTATGTATTGTTGAAACAGAAGCATAACCAGATGTATGGCAGGTGGAAGTACCACTAGGCAAGGTATACCTGCAGCAGCATCAAACTCCTGAAGGAGGGTAGTTAGTAGCTTTATTCACCAGCCTTGCAGTAATCCACTTTGCTGACACATGCCCTTCTCTAGTTTTGCATTGGTGCCACTGCCTTCAATGTTATTCATTCAGGCACCAAATAGCTGTCCAGAAGTTTGTTTAAATAAAATTCATGGATGTTATCCTGTAAATATATTTCTGTGAAGCTGTGCGGAAGTCACAGTTGCTATACTTTTATCTTGCTTCGGGTCTTGAGCAATCTCTGGAAGTACCTTCAAGTTACGAGGGATCCTATATAGAAATTCAGAATGGAATCATACAGCGTGTTCCTATAAAGTCTCTTCAAGAAATCTTTTAGCATAATCCTAATCCATCTACTGTTCTCTTATTGTGTGTATGACTGATGACTGTTTCAGTCATTTCTGTTGCTACATCCTACATTTGGTTTTAGGAGGGAAGAAAGTCTTAATTGATGTTAGTTTTGCACATGTATGGATGGAAAGCTGAATCAAGTGAATGCATTTTTTCAGCCTGTCATGGTTTCCAGTAAGTTCAGGGTGGATATACAGTGTCAGAGAAGTCAGCCTGAAGGCCTGTACTGAAAGAGAACCACAGGGAGCAAGTGGTTCTCTGAGAATAATGTTCATAAAAGAATTGAAAATGGCCCTAATTCAAAATAGTAATTGCAAAGGAACAAATACCCTGTCCCCTCTGAAGACAATATGAGAAATACAAAGATATCCCCCATTTGTAAAACAGACAGACAAATTATTATGGCAGATGTCAGCTGTGAATAATGGAAAGCACTTATTCTGGTCTGTATTAGTTTGGGCAGTGTGTACCAGGAAGAGTAAGAGTACAGCCTCCATTGGCTGCAACGCAGTGAGGCACTGAGGCTCATGAAACTATGGCTAATAGATTTATTCTGGTTAGCTGAAAACATCATCTGATGAGGAATTTATAAGTAATAGCCATCATAGGTTCAGCAATTTCCAAAGCAGAAAGATAATCACCTTTCTTTTGGTAGCAGGAATTTCCTATTGCAGTGTGCGCTGCAAACCAGATGAGAAATGTACATTGGACAGCATGGTTTACCAGGCAGAAATTGCATTTTGGGGTGACACCTGCTCTGTGGGTACCCATACTCCCTGGTAATCCACTTAGGAGGCTGCTAGTGGACCTTTTTACCTTGGTAGAATGGGCAAGGGGCAGCAATAGGATTATTCCTTGGTCTCCCCAGTCTCCTTAGTTGTCAAGATTTAAGAGAGAGCTGTCTCACAAAGCTGGCAATAATCTAGGTGCAATATGTCATTTTTCAGAGCAGGACTAACACAGACAAATGCTATTCTGGCTGGTGGAGTAGTGGTTCTCAAGTTGATGAAGATGGTTGTTAACTAGCTTGGAGATTCTGCCTCACCAAGCAGATCTCTTATTTCAAGGCTCTTTTCAGTGCCACCAGATTCAAAATGGTGGTTAACATTTGCACTGCAAATGTTTGCACTTGGGGAATACAAAAAAATTTTCCATTTAATTGCAGTAAATTCTTTCAGAAGGGATGTAAGAAGTCAAAGATTTTCACTCATGTATTTCTCAGCAAAAATTCGGATGGACACTTCTGGAGATCTTAACATGACCCATGTTTTCCTTTTTCCCTCTGTAAGGACAAGCGCGACAGTAGGACTGCATTTTCAGTCCTTTCAGCACAGCACCAGTTGATTCTTGTGGGAGTCGTCATGTTTCTTATCCGTTAAAGCAGACCCCTTAATAGCTCCTATCACAGCCAGGCAAGCTTTAGAAGTTTAGAGTGTCTCTTATGAGACCTAGTATTATACATCTAATTCAGACAAGTATGTCTCGCAATCACTATTGCATTGTTTCGAAAGAAAATACAAGAATTATCCTTTCCTCTCTGATGCATCAAAGCCCACTCATAGGAGGGTTAAATCTCCTGGCAAGAAGGTTGTGGTACGATTTGCTATTCAGCTATGCAGCAGCCGGTGCACAAAAGCTGACTAAATACCATTGGATCTGCCGTCAACATTTAGCTGTGCATTCTTGACAGAAGTTTTCTCTTTGATATGTTGCCTCTACAAAGGAAACTGCATAGATTGTATACAATCTTTACAATCCTTTTGGTTATTGAAGCTCAGAGTGATTCTTTTTTTTCTACAGCATAGGAAAAATATTATTACAGATATCTGTAGACAGTCGCATGATTAAAAAAGGAATTTCTTTTGAGTGGCAAGTTTTCAAATGTGATCCCATTGGAAAGAGAGGGTCCATCCAAAATACAGAGAGAAATTGATATTAAAAGTTTGGTTCTCTTTTGTCTGAAGATGTTATTTGTGCTATGGAAAGTAAGTGAGGGAATTTCAGCCTGCAGGTTAGGGCATAATTAGCCTTGACTGTGGCAACTGTGGTGGGTGTTCCAGAGAGCAGGATGAACATTGCTTTGGTGCCAGTGATTGGTAGGTCTGGTGTGCCTGTGGTTTCTATTTAGCATCTGCCATTAAGAGCACGACCTGAGGTAGGAGGTGGAGGCAGGACCACCCCAGTCGGCTATGGCTGCTTTTTACATTGGCATTGGACAGACCCCAGAGTTTGGAGGTGTGAGCTTTGGACCTCTAAACAGGAGAAGCTTTGAGGCCAAAACAGAGATTTTGCAGCTTCTTTCCCCAAAAGGGAAAAAAGGGCCTTTTCTTGCAGTTTAAGTAGAGTTGAAACTGCAGGGGAGAACCCAGGCTGCTGTCTTCTGTCCCTGTTGGAGCAGTGACATATGACGTTGGCTGCGGGTTTTGTTTCTCAGTGAGAACCACTAAGTGTTTAAAAATCTTAATTCTCTAGAAGTGTATTCAAGATCTGAAGCAGTATATTTAAGAGTGAAAAAGCAATTTTTATTAAAATGTGAATTTATAATAATGTCTATCTGGTTGGCAAATAACTGATTTACATCAAGCCCCAACTTAAAACATGGTGCTTGAAGCACCATGAATATAAAATTCTATCCTTTCCTATCCCGTGTGTAGGAGGAATCCATCATAATTGTGGATACAATGAAGCAGTGGATTTTGACATTTTATTAAGGTTTGGACATGTAATCACTCTACAATGTTCTGTTCAAAGAAGCCTCTGCAGAAAATAGCAGAAAATTACCATGCACAAATAACAGAGAGAAGCACTGAACTTCAGATTTACACTCTCGTTACTGGCTGCATTGCATTCCCAGTTCTTTCTGTATTGTCTTTATGGCTTCTGGTGTTCTGAGGGTAAGGTTCCCATTTATTTTTGGAACTCTAAAAGGACATAAATAATAATGGCTGAATTCCAATATGACACAGGTTAACAAAAAAAGTTCTTTACTCTTAAATTTCAAAAGCAAAGCTGATATCTTTTCCTACTGTTTTCTTTTGATTTCTTTTCCAAACATACCAGAAAAGTTAGCTGTTTCTGACCATTAGTTGAGGTGGATGTTGTGTTATATCTCTCTGTGGTAAAGTTCTTATATATATTTTTTTAATACTGGCATCAAAGTCTGGACTCTGGTTATAAAAAAAGTCACTTTCTTTTGTAAAGTTACTTCTGTAATTACTATCATGAGGATTTTACATAAAAATATTCATAGATGTTGCCTTTTCCACACATCTTGGCAAAAGAAATTAATATTAGCTAAAATAGAAGAAAAATTGTTTATGGAGAGCAAGGAACTTCCTAATCCCAAGGAAAGTGTACCATGTTTAAAGAAAAACATACTTTTATTGATAAAAGAATTATTAAGTAAATCTACTATGTTCAGGTAAGTAATAACTTTTCACCTCATGTCTGCTGCAACTTAAAAAAAATAGTTTATTATTATGACCTTGCTGAAATAGGTGGGAAAGGAATTGCCTATTCTGTTTATTTACCAGTGAACAGATTTTTTTTTTTTTCAAGACAGGAAAAAAAATCAGGTATTCAAACAGAAGTTAAGAAAAAAGGAGAGAGGAGGTTGTAAATTCTTTGTACTGCCTTTGACTTTGTACTTTTTTGTATATTTGAACTTTCCCTCCTAGGATTTTTTCATATTGCAGATTTCTGTACATGAGTGGATTTCTTAAAGAGCTTGCAGATACAGCCTTTAAAGGTGTCCTTCAAATCAGTTAGTAGATGGCCTCAACTTCTGTAAACAGATTAGGCTTTGTTAAAGTTTTTGGGGTTTGGGTTTTTTTGGGATTTTTTTGGCATCTTTATTGGCAAAGTATGGTCTAAGGTGTAGCCTACTATATTATTTTTCATTATCCTAATGATAACTAACCAGGTCCTCTGTAACAGCTTGTACTCTTACAGGCAAATCACATGGATGATGAATATGCTTTCATGATAGCATACAGAGATTTTTCTGGTTAAGGGTAAAAGTAAGCATGGTTGCTTCTGCCAGAGTAATTTTCATAGAAGTGATGATCTACTTGTGTAGTAGCTTTGCTGATGTAGCTGTAAGGTCTTATGCTTGAAAAGTTCTAATTTTACCTGCTATTTCTCAGCTAACCAAACCCTTAATTTGGTTACAGTTAAGGTGGGTGAAGAGCACTTCTGTTGGCAAAGAGTTCAGTCTTAACAAGAAGCTGTAGCAGCTTAAGATACTATTTTGTCCAGCTGTTTCTGGGTGCTCTGCTCCCACAGAGCAGCACTAGTAGAAGGAATATGGTAATGCTTCACAGCTATATCCCTGCAAAATCCAGGAGCTTAGTTTACACCGTTGCTGTCACTGATAAACATGTGTTGAATTCGTATAGACTGTCTAGGTAAGCTTAGCACAATCACTCTGTTAAAGGGAAATGTCCTCTCAAATTTGTTGGCAATGTTGTTTGTCAAAATGAAATGGATATTTTAAATAGTAAGACTCTGCCAACCTGGCTTGTTTGATTGGAGTGGATTAGGTCAGGCTGTTTGCACAAGAGCTGATTTGCAGGTGGGTACAGGGGGCTGCAGAGGAAAGTGTGGATGACAGACAACAGGCAAGCCTGGGCCATGGTGGGCACTGCTTCCACTGGTGCAGCAGAACCAAGTATCAGTGTGGAGGGTAGCTGCACTCTTAGGGAGGCTCTGTTGGCATTGGTAGAGCAGGAGCTCTAATAAAATTGTCTTGTGAATTGGTGTGACAGTACAATGTGGAAGGTGGTGAAAGAAATACGTGATTTGAAGATATTGTAGATACTTCATCAACGATTTGGAGAACATACCATCATTAATAAAAGTCAGTTGTTTTGAAGCTGAAACTTTTGTGAGTACAGATTAATGTTATGAATAATGTCTGAGCAGAATATCTTTGAGTCTCATGTAGCTGCGCTAGAAACAGAACCTGTGACCAAAGACTCATTTACTCAACTAACTTGTCTTTTGAACTGACTAAATGAAATGTTTTTTAGCAATGCTGTCTGCACATCTATCTACTGACAGTACTTATGGAACAGATGACTTGGCCTGCCCCATCTCACAGTAGGGTTTTTTGTGTGTGTGTGAACGAGGTCGGACTACCAGTACAGGAGAAGAAGGTCCTGTAACTGCAAGTGGGTAGAAAACACAACAGAATTTTATGACAGATGTCTTGATATTGGATTAAGTCATTTACCTCTAGAATTTCTCAAAGAAAGCCATTCTTGAAAGTCGGGTATGCCACCCTTTGCAGGTATTAGATTCAGGAGGTTTTATTGGTTAAAGCAGCAGTAATAAGGGTTTATAGGATCTCAGTTCAAATCATAGAATCATAGAATCATAGAATAGACTGGGTTGGAAAAGACCTCCAAGATCATCAAGTCCAACCCCTGATCCAACTCCAATTACTATATCATGGCACTAAGGGCCACGTCCAATCTCTTTTTAAAAACCTCCAGGGATGGTGAATCCACCACCTCTCTGGGTAGGCCGTTCCAATGCCTGATAACCCTCTCTGTAAAGAATTTCTTCCTAACATCTAACCTAAACCTCCCCTGGCAGAGCTTGAGCCCATGTCCCCTTGTCCTGTTGTTGGTTACCTGGGAGAAGAGACCAACCCCTGCCTGGCTATAACCTCCCTTCAGGTAGTTGAAGAGAGTGATGAGGTCGCCTCTAAGCCTTCTCTTCTCCAGACTAAACAACCCCAGCTCCCTCAGCCTCTCCTCATAGGACTTGTGCTCAAGTCCCTTCACCAGCCTCGTTGCTCTTCTAAAATCCTGGCAGTACTATGAGGTTCCAATGAATTCAGATCACTTATCCTACCAATAGGGAATCCAATGTATTTTGGCTTCTGTGAGTCTGACCAGTTGGTACTGTGAACATGTCATCTTCCAACTCAGCTATGTTGGCTGGATAAACTGCTTCCCTTTGGACTACGTGCAGGTATTTGTCATGCATCCTGCAAGCAGACTTCTGCTGTTTCAGATCTGCCACTTAAGCTGCTCATGTCATCACATCTTAGCCTGTTTAAGAGGAAAAATGTGCATTTATTACCAAAGATCTACTACTATATATAGTTGTATAAGCCAATTTAGCTCACTGACTGAAATCTGTTAAGGAGGGAAGAATAACCTCTTCTGGTATAGCTATATTCAGAAGAGCATATGCCCATGGCTTGCCATGTCAAGAGCTGGTTTTGGCAAGTTTGTTTCAGAAAAGCTTATGAAAGGTATGCTGTCTTACAGTGAAGGAATTTCATTAGGAGGAGCTAGCAGTAGGCATGAGGAATGTTTCTGGAGCACACAGACCTCTGATCTAGAATTGTTCTTGATGTAAAAAATATTTGATTGTCAGTGGTCATCTTCCTGTAGATTTGAAGATGGGCTTTGAACTGGTAAAATCACAGTATCCTCCTCTTCTGAAAGACTTATTTCAGAAAGATTTATTTCTTTGTCAACTGCAGTTTTCTGCGGATGTAGTCTAAAGTAATCCTTTCTTCTCTGTATAGAGGCATTGATATGGAGAGTGTGTACTTGCAGACTTGGTGTTCCCAGCCATTGCCCCAGAGCTTCTTTACAACCAAAAAGTGGAAATGGCAATATGAAGAAACAGTCTGATTCCTAACCAAGTTTTGAGTCTGTTTCACCTCTAGGTTAGTTAAGGCCTCAGCCTGTGAGCCCCCTCGCTCTATTCAGTCCTACTGAGTTGGGGTCTCTTTGAAAGGGCAATCTTATTATGAGGAATATTGATGTTATTTGACAAGCCCATATTATACACATTGAGTTATCTGTTCTCTTCCTTTCCAGCTTCAAGATCACTCCCAAAAAGAGCTAACAAATATATTAGGAACTCCTTGAAATTAGCTTAACATGAAGAAGCAAATATACTCAATTCAGTTACTGGTTTAATGCAGATCAAGATAATATTCTCACCTCGTTCCCAAGGGCCCCAAAAGGAATAATGCAATTCCATGCTGGCATCTATACAGATAAAAGGCAGTATAATTGTATTATTTGGAAACTACTGCAAGCTACTCCTCTTTTCCCTTTCATTTAAAAGCATTTTGAAGACTCTAATGCTTCAGGGAGGGAGGCTTAACATCTGAGCACTAGGAAATTTTTTCTTAGCTGTCTATTCTTCCAGAATATTTCTGAGTTCTGTGGTTTTGTTTTGGGGAAATGAAAAGATGGAAGAACTGGTAGGAGGTTTAGAAGGACCTGTCAGGGACTTAAAGTGGTTAATTTGCATTCCTGAAATTCTTGTGTTGTCTGGAAGAAATCAGTTGATAACTTTTTTCAGACTGAGGTTTACGTTGGGCAGGACTGGATTTGTTCAGATCTAGATATTACTGCATAAACTTTTGTCAGAGTGTAAGCTGGATGATACCACAGCAGCCTTTGTCTGACTAGTATCAAACAACCCTCAAAAAACTTATCGACACCATCAGCCAGCTGGTTGCGTGGTAGGGTCTTGTTTGGAGACCAGTTACACATTCTGCTTCATCAAGTGCTAAGTCTGATGGTACCTGAGTAGTGAGAAAAAATTACGTGAACTCCTTGGGATCTCTGTATGTGAGATATATCCTTGAGCACAAATTCTCCTCAGGAGCTGAAGATACTTTTCTTGCTTATTTGCTTATTTAGGTAGATATAAAACTAGCTGAATACTAACTGCAGTTGCAGATGTATAAAATGCCCTTCCAAAAGATAGAGAGGATTGAATACAGCCTGCTGGTTGTTCTCACAGCATTTATGACTGCTCCTCGGGCTGGTACCCCTTTTCTCATACTTAGGCATCTGCTAAATTTGTAAGTTAAGAGTTCCACTTCTATTGCAACAATAAAGTATAGTTTTTGTGGCGATGAAGGGCACATTATTATTGTTTTTTCACCTTTTTTTCATTTTGAGATTAGCTTTCTTTTGCTACAGCCATCTCTTTAACCTCAGTGTACACTGCCTCTGCTTAGAAAACCGTGTTAGTATCACAACTCTTCAAAACAGATACCTTTTAGATTGTAATAGATGTCCCCTGGAAACTGGAAATGAATTGGATTTTCTGTGTCTTGGAACTGTTGACCCATACTTTAGATCAATGCAGGGTCTGGCTGAGTCTTCCTCTTTTCCACATTTAGCATGTAGTACTGAACAGCTAACCCAGCTTACTACTCACGTTTCTCTAGCTCTTTTCAGAGGGCCACACAAAACAGCCAACTGTCTACCTACTGTAAAAGCAAAAAACATCATTTTTAAACTAGATGCACATAATACAGTCATGTAACAAGCTATCATGAACGGGAAAGCAAACGAATCCTAGTTAGTGTAAGTGTTCTTGCTTCTTGGTATCTGCACCTGCTGAGTCACATTTAACTTTCCTCTGTGATATGGCAAATTAAGTACTTAACATTTTTTCCCTAGGTATTTTGCATAAAGAAGCACAAAGTGTATTCAGGTTTTCTGGTTAACAAGATACTACCCTGAGAGTACCTAGTGTGCTCTTCATGACTGAGCAGCCCACACATCTTGCCACAGATTTGAGGCTTGTCTGTCTGAAAGGAAGAGGATTTCAGAGGGCACTTTGAAGGACTGTACTGATAAGGAGGCTGACATCCCTATCTTAAGTTGAAATGTATCTTCTTGTTTTAGCTTTTAACCCAGTAGTTTGCACTACCTAAAATGCTTGAATTACAGGAAAGGATAGTAACTTCTGCTGTATTTTCCTTGGCAGGTTGATTGCTTAGTCTAAACTTGAGGCTGTTGGATTCCTTTTTAAATTAGCTGTCTACCAAACTTTGTGTTAATCAGGATTGGTAAATATTAGCATACTTTTCATAAGGCACACTGTTGCTGCAGTTGTTTTAAAAAAACCCAAACCTTTTCCAGATGACTTGTGACCAGGTAGCATTCTTATGCTGACTTACTTAGGGTGAGTACCTTCAATTTTTCAGTCTTCCATACCAGAGAATGAGGGTTGCTCAGTGCAGTGTTGTGTGTGAATCTGGAAACTACACGCTGTTCCCAAACACAGGGATTTCAAACAATTTTCAACCAGGAGAGACTTTGGGTGAAGTTTGCCAGAAATCTAGTAGGAACGAACATAGAGTCCCTCGTATGGGTCAGTTCAGTTTTTGGAATGAGCTTAGCCTAGCAGTTTCTAATCCCTCTGGTGATAGTGGTCTGCCTTCTAATTTTAGTCTCTTTAAGTTTACTTGTAAAGTACAATAGACCAGTGGAAAAAAATCTGCATTTTAAAAAAGTTTTTGAAGAACAGGCATGAGTCATACCTGTCCCTGCAGGCCGTTAAAAAGCTGTCGACAGTTAGCTGGGAAGAAGTGTATTTAAACTGTGTTCATGCCAACTTAAATCACTTTATTCAAAAGCATGAATGAGGTTGTAGTATTCCATTAAGACTGTTGTTATCAAATTTTAATGAGGAACTATATTTACACAAGCAGCAAATGAGTTCTTCCCAGAATTTTCTTTTTAATCAAATATTCCTAAACATTGTCTATGATTTTAAAAGGGACAAAAGTGAACATTTTGCAGTCTTATCCCAGTGGGGAAATTCAGCTAACAACTGGGGCTGTGTTTAAATAACTGCATAGAGATTTAAATTTAGGTTCATAAGCGAATGATCTGGTCAGTGGCTTGTAGCATGTTTTGTTGGAGGTAAATAGTAAAATGGGGATTATTCAGATCTGGCCAGTTTTCAAGGCACAAGTTTGTTCTGCATATGAAATGAGACTAAAGGGAAGAGACCACACGATGTGTGAAGCTTGTGTTGAAGGTTAAATTACAAGGAACCTAACTAATGGTAGTCTGCGCTTTGATTTTTTGCCAACTTTCTGATCAAAAAAATGAGATTTCTGCTAAATACCAGACTGCAGACTGGTGCTCTCATACTCCTCCCTCCTGCTTCCCTTTCCCACTTCCATTCAGCCTCTCCCTGTCACATCAGCAGGCCTATGACATACAGCAGGATTTCTTTTTTCCATTTCTGTGAGAAAGATTGGCATACATAAACCAGTTTGGCACTGATTGAATATTAGAGATGGAATATGATAATAAAAGGAAAGTGGGCAAAAAAATCCCTAGAGATTTGTCAGAACATAGCTGGCATCGCTTAAGCAATACTATAGCTTAACAACAACCTTTAGCAGTTGCTTTCAGCAAAATAGAAGGCATAGGAACTAGGACATATTTTTGCACAGGCTTTATTACAGCATCCTAAATCTCTCTTCTTGTATATTAATTTCAAATTATAGTGTGCAATATTTTGCATTTTTTTCTGTAATTTTAAAACAGTTTAAAATACTTAGCT
Organism: Pseudopipra pipra; assembly: GCF_036250125.1. NCBI lineage: Eukaryota > Metazoa > Chordata > Aves > Passeriformes > Pipridae > Pseudopipra > Pseudopipra pipra. The sequence goes on along the minus strand of NC_087552.1, from coordinate 31,209,340 downwards.
GTACAACCAACCGCATTGGTGGCTTGGACTATTCCTAGTGATTTTGCTTTGTAGCATTCCATTGATAAATCAGTAACATTAGATAGGCTAGGTTTCCTTTAATAATTGGATTTGTGAAATATTGAGTCTCCATAAAGTTACAAACTTTAAAACCATGGTTACCATCTAATTTTGTGGTTACAAGTGAATGGAACAGCAAACCAAAAATTTCTGAAATCTCTAATTTGCTCCATCCTGCCTATAAATAGAGAAACTGTAAGTTTCAAACCCCAGGAATTTAAATAACTGTCTTGCTATTTAACCCACAGTGAATGGCTTGGTTTAGGGAGCACATCAGTTGCATCACACTGAACCGGCAAGTTGACAGAAGTTTTGGAGAAATAGTTAAATATGTGATGTCTGAAGTTATGTAAAGGTTGCAACATGCATTTTTCCTTGAGGGTAGAAACAGGGGGTTTTGATTTGTAGTTTTTTTAATTCAAGCATAAATACTATAACTTGATAAAGGGAGCATAAGCTTTTCCTGAACAAAATGCTTTCCCAAGAGAGGCTTAGACACAAGAGTGGACAGATATGGTCATTTTCTTTTTTTATGCTATAGTTCTTAGGTTTCATACAGGTAACCTGTTGAAAAATATCTCTGAAACACTATGAAATGTGTCACCTTATTTCCTACTTCTCACATTCTATGAAACATCTGTGTTATAAAAAGCTGTGCTGGGCTCAAATACATAGAGGTGTCTATCATCTTACCTCAATAAAGCTAGATTCAGTGTAAAAAAAAAAGTAAAAATATCAGCAATTCTTATCCCTCTTGTCTGGATGAGGGACTAGTTACCCTAAATTATGCAGTGCTATATTTCTTTTGGAGGCAAGCATGCTGTACGGTTTCTAGACTGGAAGCACCTGTTCAGGGAAGAGTCTGTTTAGATGGGGCAGCTTTGCTGGCCTGCTTGCTCTGCCTGTAGCCCCTTTCAACATGAAATTGCTCAGCATAAGGTTAATGACAGTGGGTTAGCAAACCTTCAAAGCATCTGGTGTGACCCCAGCATGCCTGGCATTCCTTTCTGCTGTTCGAAGGTTTGGCATTGATCCCCCACTGCAGGAGGAATGTACTCAGGAGAAACCAGCTCACATGGCTCCTACAGGCCTCTGGAGAGGAGAGAGTTGTCATGGCAATAAATCATGAGGGTTCATGGAAAAGGAGTAAATCCCCTTCTCTGTGCTATACCATATGCATGTGGTGAGAAAAGGAAGCTAGACCAAGCAGGTATAATGTGCAATTTTCCTTTTTATAACCACTGCCACCACTTAGTGGTATGGCAGAGTGTTTGTTGTAGAAAAATGACCATTTCCATGTACCAGAAACGTTCTGGGTTGTGAAGAGTCTTTGTCCCACCAGGTCAAAATGCTCCCCAGCCTGACCCCTGCCCTTCCCCAGGACTCATCAAGCATGCTGTAGCCAAGGGCAACACAGGCAGAACTGAATCTTCTCCATAGTGTCTGCTTCCATCTGCTCTGCAGATGTGGCCAAGAATGGGGGGAAAAAAGCCATATATCCTCTAGATAACTTCCTGGTAGAGGTATTGAACAAACCAACCAAAGGAGAAGGATTACCGGACCTGGTGTTCACCGATGTAGAGGAGCTTATTAAAGAGGTTAAGATTAGAGGCAGCCTAGACTGTAGTGACCATGCCCTGGTTGAGTTTCTGATCACAAGGAACATGGGCCTGGCAAAGAACAAAGTCAGAACCCTGAACTTCAGAAGAATGAACTTTAAGCTGTTTAAAGAATCAGTGGATGAGATCTCCTGGGAAACTGACCTTAGGTACAAAGGAACTAACCAGAGCTGGAAACTCTGTTGACACAACATGACAGGATGCCTTCCAGAGGGACCTGGATAAGCTTGAGAGGTGGGCCCACGAGAACCTCATGAGGTTCAACCAAGTCCATGTGCAGGATATTGCACCTGGGTCAGGGTAATCCCAGACATGAGTACAAACTGCGAGAAGAACTCACTGAAAGCAGCCCTGCTGAAAAGGACATGGGTGTTCTGGTGGACAAAAAGCTGGATGTGAGACAACAGTGTGTGCTCGCGGTCCAGAAAACCAATCACATCCTGGGCTGCATCAATAAAAGTGTGGCCAGTGGGTTGAAGGAGGTGATTCTGCCCCTCTACTCTGTCCTCGTGAGACTCCAACTGCAGTACTGTGTTCAGGTCTGAGATCCTTAGCACAAGAAAGATGTGGACCTGCTAGAGCAAGTCCAGAGGAGGGCCATGAAGATGATCAGAGGGCCAAAGCACCTCCTGTAATGGCAGGCTGAGTGAGCTGGGTGTTCAGCCTGGAGGTGAGAAGGCTCTGAGGAGACCTCACTGTAACATTTCAGTTCCTAAATGGGGCTTATAAAAAAGAAGGAGAGTATACAGGCAGATAGTGACAGGACAAGGGGGGACAGTTTTATCTGAAGAGGAGAGAATTAATTTAGATGTTACGAAGAAATTCTTTACCCAGAGGGTAGGGAGGCACTCGAACAGGCTGCCCAGAGAAGCTGGGGATGTTCCATCCCTGAAATTGTTCAAGGCCAGGTTGGATGGGGCCCTGAGCAACCTGATCTTATGGGTGGCATCCTTGCTCGTAGCGGGGGGGGGGAGGGGTTGGAACTAGATGATCTTGCAGGTCCTTTCCAACCCAGGCCTTTATACGATTCTATGCCTCTGTCCTGCAATCCAGATACTGCCTGCCTTGTTGATGCTTCAACACTGTATAGAAAAATGCTTTCCTGAATTCCAGGGAGGGAGATGGGAAAGGAAAAGAATAATAAGGTGGGACAATTAGTCCTGTTAGGCTCAGATGCTGTGGAGAGGGCAGGAGGGAGGAAACTACTGGGGAATTACTGGTACAGGAGATTGATACTGGGAGCAGAGGGCAGGAGTATGGAGAACCTTGAGGCTAGTCAGAGAAATGAGTATGAAGATGGGGAGAGCACAGGAGATTCATACATATTCAACAGAGCAAGCTCTTCTCCAAAGCTGAGATTCAGGGGTCCTGTACTTCTGTTATCAGCAGACTGTCCTGAAACTTATTGTTCCATCTTCCTCTAGTCCTTTTCCACCAGGGTGGCATTCTGCTGTATTCCTAACCACTGGTTACGCACAGTAGTGGGGCATCCCATGGGGGCTCAGGCTGTGTCAAGTCACTGGCATGCCAAACAGGGAGTCAGTGTGTTGCCAGATGATGGGGTAAATTCCCTTGATGTTATAAAATGGATGCCAAGGATGCCATGCCTAAAACATTCAAAAGTTTGCCTTTGCAAATTTGATGCACATGCACAAGTGGGTAACGATGTATCATAAATTACAACCTGAGACACTGTTTTTTGCCAGAGAATGTGTCTTATTTAGTAGATACCATGCACAGGGCTGTTTTGGTAAGCAGCTTTTTAGGAGTAAAACCATCTTATTCCTGTCATTTCAAATTCCTTTGAATGCTTGGTTTTGCAACTTTTATACCCTCTTCAGTTAAGACAGGTAGGAAAAGAGATTTGACATTTTTAATAGTTTTTTTCTTAAGGTTCTTCTTAAATCCTTCTGGTATAATCTATGATTCCAGAAATTCTTCTGTCGTAGCCTAAAGGCTCACTACTAACCCCTTATCCTTCTCACATACTGCAAATGAGAGACAGAAACTGTTTTGTAAATAAATTTGTATAGGTTATGCCAATAAATAAGCAGTTCTCTTGACAATTGAAATTAAGCTATCTCCAAATTTAAAAAAAAAAGGAAAACTTAACAGAAAACAAGTAGTAGTAGCAGTGCTCTATTTGTATTCAGTGCAAAGGATAGACATTTTTGGAAAGCCTTCCAAGTCCAAACAGACATTTCTTTTTCTGTACAAAGGTGATTTCCCAACATGCTTCTGTTTGAGTGAAAATAGTTTGAGCATTGGTGTTCAAAGGCAGAAACGTATGCTTCTCCAATTTGGAAACATTCTTGTCAATATAAACAGAACCAACTCAGCTTTTTGGTTGAAATATTGAAAAAAGGTGCTGATCCCTATCAGGGTAATTTTTAATTTCATTTTTTTTTATTGTGATTGTCACCTGTTGGTCAGCAAGAAAGGCTTGTGCTTTGTGTGCCTAAGCACAGTCTCTAGTGCATGGTTTTCTAACTTTATGGACTAAATCACATGCAAAATCTGTGAAATTACTATAATAGGAATAGCAGATAAAATTATTAAAAACAGAGCCAAGGCAGGGACTGTTCTCTTCTTATTGTCCCAACTGAACACCCTGTGCCCAGGTGGCATCTGGCTGCTGGCATGGCAGCCACTGCCCTTGGCTTCAGTGGTGTGTAAGGATATCCAGGAGAAGAGTGGGCCAAGGGAGAAATGCGGATGGGGTGCATGGTGCCAGCTTCCTCCACAGTGCATGCATGGGAGCCAGCAGGTTGCTGGGGCTGTTCTGTGGGGCCACTTGGGCTTGTGCAGTATGTAGCATGCAAAGTTGTCTCTTTGGGAAATTTAGGAATGTACTTAGGTCTCTGAAGCAATGCTGCTGTGGCTCAGAAGCACAGCCCAATTCAGTGTGAACTTGAGTGATTAGCACAGCTATTACTGCATCTATAAATAGAATTCATCTTACAATATATTAAGTTTAATGATATAATAAATAAATTACAGTTAACTTTAATAGGAGTACAATGAATGGAAACACAGTTCTTATGAAGATCTGCTGCCGTTAGTGAATGTTTTGCAAGATGCATTATATGTAATACCATCTTCTTCCTTTGAAAAATGAATAATCTAACAATACCCTGTAGAAACAAAACACAAAAAAGCAACTCGACATGTTCCTGTTGCATGGAAAGCACGCAAGCACATGAAAGTGCAGGTTGCTTTATCAACCTTAACTCTGCCCCTTATGAATATGCACTGTGAAAAATGTTTGTTATATGATAATATAATAATTGCTAGTTCTAAAACAAACCATACAATGTTTCTATGTAAGAAACTTGCATGGTTACTGTCACAGGGAATTAAAAGCAACGTGAAGCCTAGCTCCACTGATATTTTCCTTTCATTTATCTTTTTCTTTAACAAGAAAAAGCTTTGGAAAGAAAAATGTTTTGGGCTTGTTTGTTGTTTTTTTTTTCCAGTGAAATAATATACAGTTCTAATGAGACAAGATCCCTGGAGTAAACATGACATGTTTAAGGAAGGTTGTTGACGTTACACCCCCTGCCTATGGTTCACCTTGTTGTGCTTGTTTTATGGTAAATCTTTTGAGTGTCCATTTTCATTTGTCAAAGACTAAAGTATATTTTCCAATGCAAATAAGTTGCTCTGGTAACAATACAGTCCTCTGGGTTGGGAGGACAAAGCCCAAACCCCCCAGTTCCTTGCCTTTTCACCTAAGGCTGTAATTTGGCAAGTGTTCAAGGTAGCTTTTCTAGGGGCTTGGGAAGGTTAAAAAGGAGAGAGCAGGCTGTATCTCTTGCTATGCTGGCACAGATGTGTATGGCTGTGCAGGAGGGGAGATGAGGAATCTGACCTGGTTGAAAAATAGCCCAGCAAAAAGGAGTCCCGAGGTCAGTTGCCACCATAGTTGACCCCAGAGCCATACAAATGAAGGTTGTGGTGGCACACCTGAGAAGGTGATGCAAGCATAGAAATGAATGGCCAAAGGCAGCCATGGGTTCACAGGTGTAGGGACTGCTTTTTTGCTTTTTTTTCTTCTTCCCAGTGGCTGTGCTGGCTTAAGTGCACACCAAACTGTAGCCGAGAGAGTGATGCCACTAGGTGTAAATAATAGGCTTATGCTCTCTGTGTGGGACACTCAGGTTACAGTTCCTCATACCTTTTTCTCAGTGGTGTAGCTGGCTCAAGGAATCTGTGCCCTGCCTGTGAATTGCTCATTTGCTTCTGCTGGCTCAGTTGTTTATGAAGGCATGGTAGAAAATTAAACCAGAAACTAGTTCTAAAAAGAAGAAAAAAGAAAACCCCAAGGGTAAAAACTTAAAACCACCTCTCCTGTATCAGTTAATGAACCTGGTTCACAGAGTATTTCTACAAATGTTTGTTCCTGCAAAAATAAGGGCAAGAGCCATTTTGGGACAGGAATGAGACTGGGACATCTTTAAGCTGGTGTTGCCACCAAGAAACAATGCATGGAACTGTTCCCTTCATAAATGGGCATATGACAGCTTTGGCTGTACTCCTTTAAAATAGCCTAAGCATCGAAGCATATGTTGCAAGTTCTGTGCCCAACTACAAGGAACCAACAAAGAGGACGGGATGTATGACCTTCAGAGGGGAGTTCTGCTCTGCTGGAGACACAGTGATACCGTATTACATTAAGCCTGTCTGTGAAATCTCCCTGCTCTTAAAATATAAATTGAAGTTTATTATAAATATCCAGCGCTGAAGTGTGTTATATACACATCATGTTTAAATCCTTTTCAAAGCTATTTCTTGCAGCCATTAACTAGCACACCTTTTGAATTCTATCAATGTATTTAGAAGTCAATATTTTTTAAAGGCAAATGTTATAAGAAGGTGGTTTATGGGTAATCTCTGCTACAGATATATACCTTTAAAATGGTATTTGTAATCAAAGTTCATACTATTCTAATAAGATCAGGATTTATAAATAAATAATAATCTGATTTTTCAGTTGCTACCAATGCCATTTCCTTCCCTGCAAAAACAAAATCTAAAGCCTTTTTACACTTTTATTTGACTACAGTACCTTACTTTGCATGGAAATCAAGGATAATCATGTGTGAGGAATTTCATTTTGAAAGCAATCTTCAAAATGCTTTGCCAAGAAACCTTATAGAGTTAATAAACAGTTCAGTATTACCTATCATACTTTGTAATATGTATTCTCCACTCCATTTAAGTAAGCTTTGGAAGACTTCATACAAGTTAGTGTAGTGCCTCTGTGTGTCCTTCCTTCCTCCCATAATAGAGTTCCTGTTACTTACACTACTTCATCCCAAACCTTAAGTTCACCAATACTACAAAAATATATCATTTATCAGTAAGCTGCTAATCAGTGCACATTGCAATGTCCAGGTTTGCTTGTACTACACTTGAACTACAAAAGATCATAAGCATAAATTTCTTCCTGTAAGTGTGTTGAGGCAAACCTGCTGGAGTGGACCTTTCTAAGCTTGCTGCAGGCATTATAAGTAAATTGAGCAGAAATTCTTCAATCTAAACTGCTTCCAGGGAGCCAAGTTGTTCTTGTTCTTACCTCATAGTTGGAACGTAGCAGCTGTTGGCCACTAACTGGCGCACTTAAATTCATTTCTTCAAGTCTGTTCTGCTCCATCAATACTAATGGTATATTCTACACAAACAGATGGTTATATCTGTGTGATAAGGTGCATCGCACACTGTACCCTTGAAATTTGTTATATATTCCAGTTTTCTTTAATTGGTCAGTGTCCTAAAACTTTGTCTCACCCTGCCCACAGATTGGGAATTGACACATAAAAAGTTCCAGCTCAGCACCTAGGATGCACGTAATAAATCTCAAATTAGCAGCAGCTCCTAAGGCTAGCCTAGCCCAAATTGAACTGGGAGAAACGATGAGAACATGGGATTTCCAAGATCCCAGTGGGTCACTTGTTTAATTTCATAATAATTCAGAAAGAAAAAGATCTGACAATAATAGCAGTGCCTTTTTGTAGAGGAAAAGCCCACCCTAAATTATTTTGGAACATGTTTAATGCTTGATGTTGTATGGGATTTTTTTCTTCTTTTCTGAGACCTTACACATATTGGACTTCAGCATGTGCCTTTCTCATTGACTGAATGGGAACTTAGGCTTTTAAATGTAGGTGTACTAAGCTAAGCTGTAGTTAAATGTCTAAAGCAGATGGCAGAAGTACCTCTCTATGGGGCCAGATTCTTGCCTGAATGGGAGCATTTGGCAAATTAAATGAAGTATGTAGTTGGATGAATAGGTCAAATATAGAAGACAAAGTGCTGGCTGCTGCAGCTGCCCAAACTAGATTACCAAGCAGAAGGGGAGTGTTTAAAACCTAAGTGGGTCCAAATTTGAGAAAGGGAAAAACAACTATTCTTCCCAGGTCATCTTTGCTGTGTCCAGGGTAAATCTAGCGCAGTTAAGAATTTGGCCCCACCCGATGAGGATGTTTGGTTTCCTGGATAGAAAAAAAAAACACAACACATAAAAATCCCTCTGAAGTATTTTTAAGGGAGTCAGTCTGCTAAGTGTCTGCTAAATGTGCAGAGTACACAGAATCCCTTCTGGCACTGTCTTGAATGATGCATTTACCAATATTAACGGAGATACCAAACCATATTGCTCCATAGTTCCTCCTGTACACATTATGCTCCTAACACACATATGTGAAACGCCCGTTACAGTTTTTGCATTCCATGGTTTAAACACCAGTGTTTTTCCAAAATGCTGACTGGCCATTACCACAGCCAGACCATCCTGTGGTCTCTCCACTCAAAAATGTTTCTCCAACTAAAAAAAAACAACAAAAAAATGTTGTTTCTTTGGTCTGTTGCACTGTAATCTCCGTTCTTCTGGGGATTATATAGCTCTGTGGGTGATTTCTGTAATTCATTCTAGTCTTTCATTAGAAGTAATAGACAATCTTAATTACAGCATGCCACATGACAAACTGGTAAAGGTGCTAGAAATGTTGCCAACAGGAAAAGAATTGGATGCTGTGAATTTTTTTTAATTAAGAGTTGGCAGTACTGACGGGAAATAAGACTGGACTTGTGTCCACTGAAAACTATGTAATTTTGGTGTAGACATTTTTCTAAATGTCATTAATTGTATGCTGTTTGTGGTTTTAAGAACTTGAAAAATTATCTCCAGCTTAAACAAAATAAGACCAACCTTTGAAGTTGAATATATACCAAATAGGGAAAAAAAACATAGTAACTTTTGATTTTTTTCTTAACATTGCTTTATAAACTGTAGTCTTCTTCAATGTACCTTAATTTGTGATGAACATTTACTTTATACCATTAAGTATTCTTAGAGCATACTATGTTACTACAGTAAATATTTTTTTAAATGTCTGTAGAGATGTAAATGGATGCATCATCTTTGCTACTTGCTATCAGGCTCTCAAAAGCATCTACAGGTTTGGGGTCTTATGCCTTCACCCTTGTATTTTCCCAGAAGGTGCAGAGTGAAGCTGTGTGATCTGCAGCACAGCTCAGTCTCCAGGGTTGGGCAGTTCCACACTACTTTTGCAAACCCTTAATTAATTTATTACAAGGTAGAGTGTGGTGCATTCATGACACTAAATTTTTCTGAGGACAGGGTGGTTCTCAAAGTCAAGGGAGAGAGAGAAAGTCCTTTCTAGACAGGAATTTAGAGTAGTAGTCTAATAGTAAGTGCCTTTAGCCTCTCATAGAGTGTGTTCCTCTCCCTCAATCAGAGAGAGCCCAGGCTGCTGTTAGGCATTTGGGACAAGAGCAGACACTCAACTAGAGTAAACTTGCAACTACCCAGACACTATCAAACTTAATGGGAGGCAGAGGGAATGTTTCTTTATTTGTAGAGAATGAAAAATGGAACCACTGTAGAGAAAAATACTAAATAAGTGAGAGCCAGAGCCATATCCATGTGCAATTTTTGGTTTTTACTCTGAGAAAGGCAGACTGCTAGATGGAAGATGGTCACTGTTCAAATGTCAAAATCTGTCTGTGGTATCTGTATCTAAAATTAGGAAAAACCCCAAACCTTTTGTGCAGAATAAATACCTGACATACTGAGTTTTCTACCACTAGAAAATGATTGTTGGGGTTATTACATGGGTCCTGACTGTGGCAAAGAGATTAGCAGTTAAGTCAGTGGTTTTTTACCATGAGACAATATCTGCCAATCATTATCAAAAGAGAAGTAATCTGCAATAGTAGTACTCCAAAAAAGAGGAAAATAGTAATTTCTAATTATTATTCAACTCATTGACTGCTTAATTCCAAAGCACATTTTGTTCAAAAGATAAATCTAGCCATGCTGTCAGATTACACTTGCTTTTGGGCTGAGGGAGAGGCTGATCCCTGAGGATTTCCTGCCAGTCCCTGCTGTGATGCTGGAGGAAGAGTAGCCATCCCCCCTCTGCATTGAGTGCACTCACTGATGGGAGAAAGGGCAGAGGTAGCTGCAAGCATCTCAGGGCGTTATGCATGCACATATATAAAGTACTTCTAAGTCCCCACAGCGACAACGTTCAATTCTTTCTTACTCTGATGATTTGGATATTAATTTGCTTCCTGCAATTGTTTAATGTGTATATGCAGCCTATGGGGTTTTTTTCCTTCCCCTTTGCATGTGATGTGCCAGCAAAGGAAGACAGTAATAGTCTCCCGGGATATGTACAGCTCTGTTCATGTCTGAGGTATGAAGTCAACTCAGGACCATTTTGTTCTCATAAAATATACAGCACTGCAGTTCAATGGATAATGGCATAAATACCAGGATTTGATGGGCAGAACCATTTTCACTGGGAGATGAAAAACACTATGAGGACTCAGTGCTGGATGGGAGATACATAAAACCATATAGAAGCAGGATCTCGTGTGCTATGGGGGTAGTGATTTTGCCTTATCTGAGTGTGCTAATACCTGTCACACTTTGCTATTACTAAATAGTAATATATATTAGTTTTTTTAAAGTACTAATGAGGAAGCTAATGGATTTTGCAGAAAGTACTTCCACTCCTTTAGATGTGTGTTCTATAAAGGTAGAACATTTTTTTGTACTGCTTTGGGTGATAAAAAGATGGTTTCCCTTCAGGTCAGCAGGAGCTGACTACATTTGCTTCTGAGTGCATTCGTCTGGAGGGCTGCTGGGCATCTCCAATTTCACTGCACTGGGGAAAATTATACAGGAACGTTGAGGCTTCAGATCATGCTCAGGGTATTCTTTGCTCTGAACTTGGACAGAAAACTTTGCAGGAGGGGGGAAAAAACCGAGGAAAAATTGCTGAAGACTCTCTGAGTTGTCTGTATGGAAACTAAAAAAACAAGCTGCCTGGCTGCTCCACTGGTTGCAGGTGTCTGTCTGAGAGCCCAGCCATATGTCAGGAACTTCAGTGCCCTTGAGTCGAACCGTAAGGATGAATTGGACAGATTTGTTGATGTGCACAGAGTAGGAAATGACCAAAAAAGGAGCGTTCTTTAACAAGTAATTACCAAGGGCTTTCCTTATGCCTTCACTGAAATACAGGTGAGAATCCTGCATAGGATTTGAAGCCCGAGCTAAGATGGCTTGGTGCCGCCCAAGGGCTGTGTTGTACGGGAGCGGGGAGCGTGTGTGCGCCCAGGCTGTTCCAGGTGCGCGGGGAAGGCTGCCTGCCTCCCCGCTGGGGAAACCCCGGCCCCGCTCCTGCTTTTGACAGCTCCGCCGCGGCTCCGCTGTGAATTACTATTTTAATGAATATTACATAATTCTCGGATTCGGCTCTTTCAACTCCTAAATCTTCAAACCCCGTTTATTCTATTGTTTAAGCAATAGAGGGTATTTCAGCATCTTTTTCCCTGGCAAAACTGTAGCGCATTTCAAATTATTCTAAAATTACCCGCACTTTTGAAGGACTAATTTGCGTCTGTCCACGGAACGCAGTCATAGACTAGTCCAGCCAGGCCCGCCGAGGGCGACGGTATAATTATAATTAGTGGAAACGGGTTTATTTTGCTCCAGCTTGGAAAACCGTGGAGCGTGTAGCACTGGGGGAACAGAGCGAGGGCTGGGGGGGCGGCCCCCGCCTGAGGCGGTGTGGAGGAAGAGCGGGGGGAGAAAAGGGGGAAATAGCCCCAACCTACGCAGCGCTGGTTTTTTTTTATTATTATTTTTCGCCCTTTCCCCGGCGTGGGGGCGGTTTCCCGCCGGCGGGGCCCGCGGGTCCCTCCCGGCCGCGCATCCCGCAGTGCCGCGCCGCCGCTGCGGAGGCGGGCGGGGAGGGAGGGACGGGGCGGGCGCGGGGGGCGGGCGGAGGCAGGCGGCGGGCAGGGCGGGCAGGGGGAGCCGGGCTGCGCGCAGGCAGGGCAGGGCAGGGCCGGGGCGAGCCGGGCCGAGCAGCGCCGCCGCCGCCCGCCGTGCCCGAGCATGTCGGCGCGGGAGGCGGTGACCTACCTGCCGGAGAAGGGGCTGTACTGCCAGCGCCTGCCCGGCCGCCGGGCCCGCGGGGCGCCGCCGCCGCCGCGCAAGGGGAAGCGCGCCGACACCATGGGCTTCTACGGCACCCTCAAGATGATCTTCTACAAAGTGAGTGGCCGCCCGCCCCCCGCCCCGCACCCGGCCCGCGGCCGCGGAGGGCGGGGGGGAGGCGGGAGGGGCGGGCGGGGGCCGCGGTGTCCGCGGAGGGCGGCGGTGCGCGGGCGGGGACGTGCCGGCGGCGGGGGGCTGCCGCCCGGCCGTAGCTGCAGTCAGCGCGCTGCCGGTGAGCGCTGCCAGCGCTGGGTGGCGGGCGGTGATGCGGAATGCAGTTTGCTGCCCCTTCTTTTATTTATTTTTTTTAATTATTATTTTTTACCATACGGCGATCTCGGTTATTTCGATAATTAATGTTGTCTGAAGGAGTTGTGTTTTCCTAGCGACACATTAAATGTTTTAGAGGGATGTTTGCTCGACGGTTTCTGTTTTTCGGTTACACAGAGACCTTGCTAGTGTCTGAATCTTGTCACTAGACCACTCTGCTGTAGAGAAAGTTTTATCTTCTTCGTATGGTAAAAGGCCTTTTTGACCCTGTATTTACTTAGCACCTTTTGAGATGCTGAAAGTCAGTCTGTGTGGTGGACCCCATGTGAAAGTTGCCTAAAATACCTAAAAAAAACCCGACCAAAAGAAACAGGTGAAATCATTATTAGGCAACATAATGCATATTGTTTTCTTTGCTAATGCAAAAGAGTAAATTGCTAGAGCTGATTATTCTATTGCAGCCTTCCTACTTTTTATTTTTAAGGTGTACTTTTGGAAGCAGAAAAGGAATATGATGATGATAACCTCTCAGAGAGGCAAGCTGGAAATAAAAATTTTCCTTGAACAAGAAAAATCCTTTCTGAAAAGTCTATCATCAAATACTGATATTCGTGCTCAAACGTCTCATTTATGCTTCCAGTAATTTTGATGGCTCACCTATCTAGCACAATGATAAAAGATGGTATCTACTGTTTTTCAGTGATGCTTACAACTGGTTTTCTTGGGGGAAGCAGGGGGGGGTTGCGCCTCCTGGGGCATGGGGAAGGAGCGAGGGTGAGGTTGGTGGTTCAGCAGCATGCAGGGCGGTTCTGGCTGAATACTTTTGTGGTGAAATGCTGTGGAGTGTCCCATGTGAGGCATGGGCAAGAAAACACAGCTATAAAGTAAGCTCTTCTGGTTGCGTTGTAACTGTTACTGTAAAAATATAACTAGGTAACCTTAGTTAGCTTTCCTTTGTAATCACTAATGAAGCAGAACACAAGATCTTCAGTGACTGTTTTTAGGTAAAGCCATAAAGGTATAAAAACCAAAATCACAACAAAATTACGTGGACCATAAGCTTTAAAGAATCCTGCTGGGTTTGAGGTGTTTTGTTTTAGGTAGCTTCGGCAGATACAGTAAACGGTTAAATAACTGTGTTATAATATAACATTAAAAAAGGTCAAATCAGTTGTGTAAGAAAGATGACAACTTTTAAACTGTATCTTAAACATGAAATTTTGAAAAAAAAAAAAGGAAGCAATTGGTTATAGTAAGTCTGAATTGTAATACAAGTAGTTTATGTATTTTGCAGCCCACAGTTGTAAACAGCAGTAAACATTATTCAGTTGGCTTAAGTGCTTTGGTGTATCACATCTCAAAAAAAAAAAAAAACCAACAAAAACTCAGAAGTTGCATTTGGCATATGTATGTCTCACTGAGTCCAAAAGCCTGTGGTTAAAGATTACCCAAATATGTAGAAAGTAATCTTTATTTGTCTGCCTGGATAAATATGGCTTTCACTGGTTTCCATCTCTTTGGTAATTTTTGCAGTCTGGCTTCCCCTTTTAGCAGCTGCCCTGCTCATTATTTGGTTTTGATCATATCTAATTGCAGATGACATTCAAGACTAGGGTGTAGCGTTTTTCATTCTTACCCTTCTTGGAAAAATACTGGTTAATCAGTCAGTTTTACTGCAGTTTTATAAATGTTTTCAATGTACAAATTTAAAATAAAAGGATAGACAAAAGAAAAGATACAGTCTTTTTTTTTTTCCAGCCCTAAAATAAATATAGTTTATAGTGCAGACAAGCTACCTAAAATTTAACCATTTCCATGAGAGACTTAGCAATGAACCTGAACACAAAGAATCAAGGGCTTTAGTTTAGTTCTTTTGCTCCTTTCCCGGGAGAATAGTCAGGGAACAGTTTAGTAAATAAACTAACACTTCTGCACACTTTTTCACATTTGAAATTTAGAAATTAAAAGAATGTAATTACAATAGATTTTGGACCCTATTAAACAGCAATAATACATACATGCACCCTATAAAACATGTATCAAATATTGTTGAATCTAGAAACTAAAATGCTGCTTTAAATCATTTTGTGAGCGTCAACTTTGTTGAAATCTGGTATTAAATTAAAGTATATTAAAGTAGAAGGTAAAAATGTATAAATTTTACGGAAGTACACATAAGTAAGGCTGGTCATGTAACTAAATCCATGTTGTTACTCTTTTTCCCTCACCTTGCAGATGAAGAGAAAGTTGGACCATGGCTCCGAGGTCCGTTCTTTCTCTCTGGGAAAGAAACCCTGCAAAGTCTCAGAATACACAAGGTAATTAAATGCAATAACAGAACACTGGATCCTGATTCCTGCATATATCCTGTCTTTCCAATTGCTGAGCCTGATTAATTAAGATCCTCTTAAAACACTGTAAAGCAAAGAAGAGGTGGTATCAGCATTTATATATTGCTTTGCTAATTTAAATTATGTGAACTGAAGATGAGTTTTAATGAAGTAGCCAGACTTACATTTCTTTGGTTGAGGTTTGTATTTCGTTCTAAATATAGCATGCCCATTTACTTAGAGACTTTTTGAGGGGTGAAGCATTCCTGGTAATAAAATCAATCAGATTTTTAAAAAGGGACATAATGATAAACCCCAAGACTCTCACAAACTGGGATCAAATGTATCACTTTGCTATGGTAACAGGAATGAGAGAATGGAAATTTATGTAGGCAGAGCAGACCATCTGATCTTAACAGGAACACATGCATACTTGTTACCCACTTATGGGTTCTAGTCTGCTTCCTTGCTACTCCTGAATGGTACCAAATCTCTTACCTGCTGCTATTCCAGTCAGTGGCTTTGTGGGGTAAAGCATTCCTAACCATGAGTAGGAGTAGTGGACATAACAATTGTGCTTGGATGTCACACTGCTTCCCATCCTTTTTGAATTTTACATTTTTTCCCCATAATAAGCATCGTCCCTCCCAAAAGCATTGCACTTGCCTCCCAAGGCTGTCTGGAAATAGTACTTCTTTTGAACATGGTATAATAGTGTTCAGTCACTGATGGCTCTTTCAAAAGTAATTTATATTTTATTTCTCTTCCTTTAAGAGGTTTATCAGGTAATGAGTGAAAAGTTAGGCAACAAGTCACAGGACTGCTTTGCAGATGTGTAAATGCTGCAGTAGATTAAAGGAGGCAATGTGTTTTTGCTGAGAGGCATGTGTTGCAGCTTCCACATTCCCCTAAGTCTCAAGGTGGTGTCTTCTCCCAGTTTCTTAGTTGGGCTAATGGAAGAACTCTCTTGTTGGCCACCATTTCTTCAGGTGACACGCCGTTCTCTACACTCCCAGAAGAGTAAACAGTTCAGCAACAAAGAAACTACACTTCTTTGTCAAGTGTGTGTGTGTCAGATTCAGAGGAACTGCTGGACTTGTCCAGCTTCCACAGAAACCTGACTGATTGTTTCAGGGGAATGTTTTGGGAAGATTAAAGCATGAACAAGTATCTTGTGATACAAACTCAGATCAAAGGAAAGAGGCTTTTAGGTTCTGTTTAGTATAACTATTTTTGACTGAAAACCAGTTTACAGCAGAAGAAAGTAAAGCATAACTGTTTTACTGGGGCAAGCTCAAGGCTACATATTGCTCAGATCCAATAAAAGCTAATTTCACGTGCCTTACTTTGGACCTTGAATGATAGGCCTTGTGCTGGATCTCTGTGCAGGTGATGAGAATGAGTAAGCTGTAATACCGCATTTTATTTTAAAAATACTTTTAACTTATGTTCCTTGGATTTTGAGTCATTATTGGCATACAAAAATCCCTAAGTAACATCCTATCCTCTCTCTCCTAATTATTTGATTTTATTTTATCTAAATAATATTTAAGCAAATTATGCAGTTCTCGTACCTGCTTGTTTCCATTTTCCCTAGGATCAGGCACTCTTTAAAATTGAACAGTACCAATGAATTTCATTTACATATCACAGGTGGAACCAGTAAACAAATGCCATTAAGAGGATCCTTCATCTCTGAAACAGTATTTTTATATCAGTTTCTGTTTCTGTTATTACTCAGCAAAATGAACATTTAAAAATATGCCTGCTCAAACCGATCTTTACTTTTCTTGACCAGTTTGGGTAAATGTTAGGACATGCTATGATTGTCCTTCAGAATAAGGAAGAGTAGAGTGAAATATTTGTAGAGCATAATGAGGTAAATATTAAAATGAACTTGCCTTGCATCTTTTAAAGCTATCCTGTAGCCACTGAAAAAACAGTAAAACCTATAAGCTCATACCTACAAAAAAGCTGGATTTATCCTACACAAAAGCAAAGGGTTTTTTGGAGTCTTACACTGTATTTAAAATTTTCATGCTTATGCAAATACTACCAGCATTCTGTATTTCCTGCTAGGGAATACAACTTTGGTATTCTGTGAATGAAGTACTTTACATTATGTAAAAAAAAAAAAAACCAACCAAAAACCCACAAAAAAACCTCAACCACCCAAAAAACCCCAAACCAGAAAACACAGTCAGCTGTATTTCTTTAGACTCCCACAATAGCAGCTTAATCCCAGCTCTTTTAAAAGCTCCATCCCATATGAATGAGCTGGTTTTTAACATGTCAGAGTGAAAAAATCACACTAATTCAGAGAGCACCTTTGGCTTCTTTTCCCTTTTCACCTCACCCCCCACCCCTTTAATTCCTCTGTCATTCTATCAACACGCAAACTTTAAAAGACTGTATACAGTATTTCAAAGCCCAGTTCTAGATCACTAAGCCACTAGAACTGCTTGATATTATTAGATCTTTGTCAACAAAATATATTAAGAGCTAAAAATATATACTTTTTTTTTCTTTCTGTTTGAGGATAAAGCAGCACTAGTACATTTCACATATAGGTGAGACTCTGAGCTCTGGCTTCCTACAGCCCCAGTCAGAAGGCACCAGTGGAGCCCAGAAGGAAAAGAAGTACCCTGGCAAGGGAAGAAATATATAAACCTGAATTTTTGTAGGCAACCTGCTGGCCAATTAACAGAGTGGTAATTTTTCAGCCCTGAAAGGTGATCCCCATTTCTGCCCAAGCTGGAGGGTTAACACTGCAGTGATAGAAGCAAGCAGATTTATCCAAGTGAGGGATTGACCTCTCGAGTGACCAGCAGCACAATTTTTCATATTGATGCTTTTGCATGAAGCTAAAGAGTTTAATTAATAGTTGCAAATTATGTACTAGATTTTTTTTGTTCTGCAATAGACTTCTGAATTTTCCTTAATGTGTGATGTATGACTGTCACTTTTTGTTTGTATCGTAGTACTACGGGGCTGGTGCCATGTTCCGCCACACCTACTACTTTTGGGGACCTGAGGGCAGCCAATGGCCAGGGACAGCAACGTCGCCGCATTACATCTGTGCAGCCACCATCAGGCCTTCAGGAATGGCTGAAAATGTTTCAGGTAACCAGTGCTTAGAGAAAGGAACATCTGAAGCAGCTAACCCCCATGGTTCAAGTAGGAGATTGCTTCGGCAGAGCCAGTCCTCCTTATACATCCAGAATGCCTCTGCCATTGATTTTGTGTTCTGTTGCAGAAACAAATGGGCATCAACTTTAAGGAATTGTTGGTCCCTGTTTCAGCAAGTTACTGTAGAGACTGATAAAAAATAACGGCTTTCGCTGGTTTCTTAATAAAATAACCCTTCCTGTTTAGTGCTTTCATATTTTCTGCCAAGTCTGTCAACATGTAATGGCTACGTTCATGGCCTCAAGCTAACTTGAGACATTTTCACTCGAGACTAGTAAGCTTTAGTGCATGCTTTGCTTCAGTGCAGGTATAGCACTAGATTTGTCATAAGTCTGGTGTCTTCTAAGAATAGAAAGAAAAGTTTATCAAAAATAGATTAAAAGGAAACTCAGTGTGTATTTTTACTGATCTTTGTGTACTGAACATGTCAGCCAGTACATGCACACATAGTCAAAGGGAGGGAGGGAAAAGGTTTTTTGTATCTTTTCAACCACCTTCAATAGCACCTAAAAAAACCTTAACCCCACAGTGCTATGGACACTTGCTCAGGTCAAAACTGAAATCTGCCTGGACACTAGTCTGGGAGCACCTAAGCCAATTCTGTGTGTGTTAATACAAACACAATTTGGGGCAGGCCTCTGCTCCTGTTCCTCAACTGTATCATGGAGATCTCTACTGTACATTTTGCTCTGTATTTTTAAGAAGCAGGCATGAGTCCTAGTCATTGATTTGAAAAATGGAAATATTATATCTTCCGATCTTGATTAAAAAACTGTTACTTCTAAAAACATTTTCAAAAGGAGTAAGTAACAAATACAGGCATTGTTTCAATTACTGTAACAGGCAAAAATAGAAGAGTAATAGACAGTAGCTAGCATACAATTTTGCAGGCAGAAACCTGCTTTTGGCTTGATTCATGCTGCCACATAATACCATTGATCTCAATCACTGTCAGTTCTGAACATTAAAATAATAATGTAGAACCTCTTTCCTCTTTATTTTTACGCATTTATGATCTGCTTAAACCAGTGGAAGTTTGAAATTAAGGTTCTTGTACACATCATTCAGTTTCTTAAAAATATTCACATTTAATTACTATGGTGTATCTTTTTTGAGACTGTTCATAGAAATATGTCTTTTTAACCCCTAAGAATCATATTTGAATGGTACTTTGTATATATGGTAATGTAATACTACATTGTATTTAACGTCTTGTAATGTTAAAACGCTGGTGCTCACAAAAGCTATTTTGTTATCAACAATGTACAACATGTATTTTCACATAAGATTGATAGTTATCGATAGTTACATATTTTTAAAAAAAAGATTATGAAAGGCTGGAATGTTTGAGACAGTGATGCAGACTGTAAAAGCAAATGCTATTGACTGTTTCATGAGGATAAGGAAAAGTAGTCTGTAAGCCTGTGAAAATTTTGTCTATGTAGGCAAACATACAGTTTGTAATGTAGAAAACATGCTTAACTAAGTGTATAATTAGATACTTCAACTTTTCAAAATACTTAGTTGCAATACTAAATGCCTAAATACTGATTTATACTATTGAAAGAGCGACGGGGAGGGGGGTCTCTCCTAACTGGAGATCATTGAGAAGCACTTACTGATCACATCTTGTCACTGATAGTTTTTATTGTATTCACAAAAGGGAGTCCCTTATTTTAGAATCAAAAGCTTTCTAAGTCACATAGCTCTATCTCAGTGTTACATCTGCTTGCCTCCTCATTTTCTATGTGCTTATTTTTCACATGAGTTTCATGAAAGGGGCGAGTCTTAAATAGCCAAATGATAAAAGCACATTCATAGGGGAGCTAGCTCTGCCCAAAGGGCAGGATTAAATAGCACATGCAGCATCATCCTTGCAGTACAAAGTTTTTCCTGTAGAGAAACAGGAATGAGAGAGCTTTCTTCATGTACTGTATACTGGCTAGGCTTACTTAATAGCACTCATATTTTATATCAAAATATTATTTCCAATTAATTTGAAAGCTAAATTTCCAGGGGCATGTTAGGTGGACATATGTACTGTTTCAAGGTAGAACTGTTCTTTGGCTTAGCAGCTGTCAGTGACCAGTGATTATCAGTTATTTTGAGGACTCTCACCTGTAGTTAGCCTTCAGTTCTTCTCCTATGTTATCTTTTCAGATAAAACAAGACCACTCTGCAAATATTAAGAAAACTTAAGATGACCTATAATTTCTTTTTAATTCATTTTTTATATGTTCTTCCTGCTGTTATGTTTTATAGTTGATCTAAGCCTTTTATTTTGAAAGTAACAAAATAATGCAGAAGGGAGAAACAATTGTGTAGTTGCACTTGCCCTTTAAAAATAAAACTGTATATTGATTTTGATGAAGAAAAGCATTTTAATAAATCCAAACCATTTACTTTCTTAAAGGCCCATTTATTCTTTCTGGTTTGCCGTGGCTCTTGGCTTCAGGTCTTTTTAAAATCCACTATAGGAGTTTTTTAAAACTCAATGCCCAAGTGTATCTTTACAAAGAAGTTTTATTTTTAAGTTACCAAATTGCTTGCCATAAGGAAAAATATCAATTGGATGCTAAGTTCAGTCAGAAATGGCATTGCTTAAAAAATTACTAAGCTCTCTCTTTCATCATTCTTCCTACTTCACATACTTTGGGTGTTTTGTTTAAGTAATGTGTAAAAAAATTGCATTTTCATGGAATATTGATGTTGAAAAGTTGTTCCATACACACTAATATAGGCAATCACTTTGAATAACAAGTGTGTGCAATTATTTTACCTAAAATTGGAAGTGGTTTTTTTCACAGCAGTTTAGATAATGTCCAAAATGCTTTTGCCATTTTTGGCTGCCAAGAGCCCTGTTCCATTTTTTTACACAAATAGTTGGCTGAGCCACCTAAATTCAAATTACTTACCATTCTCCATTTCTT